>NC_068281.1:11194595-11514908 GCF_025860055.1 Xyrauchen texanus | reverse complement strand
GGAACTATCATCTCCCAGGACCTCAAGTGGGAGCTGAACATCAGCGCCCTCATCAAGAAAGCACAACAGAGGATGTACTTCCTGCGGTAGCTGAAGAAATTCAACCTGCCAAAGTCAATGATGGTGCACTTCTACACAGCCATCATCGAGTCCATCCTCACTTCCTCCATCACTATCTGGTACGCTGCTACTACTTCCAAGGACAAGGGAAGACTGCAGTGTGTCATCCGGTCTGCAGAGAAGGTAAATTGGCCACAATATGCCACCGCTCCAGGACCTGTACGACTCCAGGACCCTGAAGCGTGCTGGAAAGATCGTGGCTGATCTCTCCCACCCTGGCCACAATCTCTTTGAATCACTCCCCTCTGGCAGAAGGCTGAGGTCCATCAGGACAAAAACCTCACCCACAAGAACAGTTTCTTCCCATCCGCCACTTGCCTTATCAACAATGCCCGGTACCCACCCTGACACTCTCCACACTCCACCTCTGGCTCTACATTTCACTGCACTAATCTGCTCTCTTTTATTTTATACTTACTTTTAATTGATACTGCGTGGACATATTTATATTTATATTTATATTGCTTATTTTTATTTTTGTTCATATATTTAGAGACTGTGTGAACGCCCTACAACACCACAACAAATTCCTTGTATGCGTAAAAAACGTACTTCGCAATAAAGCTTTTTCTGATTCTGATTCTGATTCTGATAAAAATCAAAAGAATTCACTGCTTTCTATGCGCATTTTTATTGTTTTTAAATACCACGATATATAATATACTGTAAGTATATAAAAAATATGTATACTTTAGTATATAAGTGTACTCCATTAACCACAAATGTTGTCAAAATTGAGGTTGAAGAGACTATTATCTATCCTGTGATAGAAAGATTTGGCTCACACAAAAAGAGATCAGATAACCACAGAATTGTAGAGAGACTAAGAAGAAATCAGGTTAGCTAATTTCCCCTTGAATAGGGTCAAGAATCGCTTGTGCAAGATCCTATTGAGAAATAGAGAGAATATTTTTTATCATAGCCAATTGACATTTTTACATTGGGTCTGGCCACAGCACAAGCATTTCACACCACAGACAGAGAAATGTGCTACCATCACAACAAGTGTCTGGATGAAAAAGGTCCATGTCAGAGAGCCCCTGAACGAATACCAAGCAGGGCAGGACAGATGGTGCCCTCTCGGCAAGTGGAACCCCGTGGCCTGAGCTCAGAGTGCCAGTGGGCCTTGGCAGCCAAAGAAGGTTTTAAAAGGGTCACAGGGGCTTCAGGAGTTA
The DNA here is from genome assembly GCF_025860055.1 of Xyrauchen texanus. Classification (NCBI taxonomy): domain Eukaryota; kingdom Metazoa; phylum Chordata; class Actinopteri; order Cypriniformes; family Catostomidae; genus Xyrauchen; species Xyrauchen texanus. The sequence goes on along the minus strand of NC_068281.1, from coordinate 11,513,613 downwards.
GAGCGGTGCTGGGGGGATCTCGATCTATAATCTCTCTGGAAACTGTGGGGCTCTGGGCAAAGCCTGGCAACACAGCAAGGCTTCCCGTCTGCCAGTGCCTGTCAACAGTATAAATTCCTTAGTATAAACTATTGAGGTACTGGTGCAAGGAGAGTGTGTGTGTGTTGGGTGGGGGGGTGGTCAAAGCTCTGGTTTTTGTCTGTCTAGACATTAATGTGTGTGTGGCTGAGGGGAGGGGTGTTTGTCTGAGATGAGGTCATTCAGCTGTGTATAAGTTAGTATAGGTTACAGACTGCACACAGCAATAATTGTATATATTTGTTCCAAACAGGGATTTGATTTGAACTAAAAGTCAAGAATTACTTGATCAGTTGCGAATCGCGGCATGCATACTTATACAGTCTGTTTTTATTTTATTTTTTAACATGACATATATGAAAATGTCTTGGAGTAGGCATACTCTAATGTGCAAAAATACTATCTTCTTTCCGAGTTTAATCTGCAGATCCCTATAAGACATTCGTGGGTTGATTTCCTAAATAAAATTTAAAAAAGTAAAAACTTCTGCTATGTGGTGCTATTAAAACATGCTCTTTTTGTTTGAGCATCCCAACCAGATCAACACTGGCTATACCATAGGTGTGACTTGGGGTGGGACAATCCAGCAGACAACAGATGGAGTGTTTGGAAAACTTATTTGAAAACAGTCAATTATTATATTCAATATTATATACAATATAATGCTGTGTGTACACTGTACCTTTAATTGCAGGCTGTTCTCGTGAAAATGATGTGACTGTGGTGACATTTTCACTAAATCATATAACTTTGTTCATTACAGGTATCTCACCAGTTCCAAGGTGAAATGTCCATTGTGTCGTGCTAAAAAGAAGTTAAATTTGATCACAAACAGATGAGGCTTTTAAAGTTAATAATTGAGTTTTAAATCAACAAAACCTACCTCAGTACTCAGTAAACCTCAGTAAACCTTCAATCCTAAACTTAAGCGATAGCGTCATAAACACAAATGTAAACTGAAGCAACCACATAAATTTGTGGTGATGTTGTAGCATCTCTAGTGTTTATTTCTCTTGCATGTATGTTTTGCTACATAAACACATACATTTAGCAAAAATGTAGGTATGGTAATTGCTATAATACTGAATGTAATCATAAAAATTGTACGAATCCATGTTCTATAGAATACTTTACAAATAGACACACACACATAAAAAAAAATATCTTTATTGGTGATTATATGTATGTACTAATACTGAAAACTCATGAAATACTGTCAATCAGTGTAATAAATAATAATGCTATGTAAAATAATTTTACAAAAAACATAAAATTATCATATAATGAAAATATAATGATTGTACATAGGCAAGTATGATTAGTTGGACAATGTCTTATTTAGACACCTGGATTGCGGCAGTGTACGAGTCAGGGCTGCCAGGCAAGTTTAAATCCTGGATTTACCAGCATGGCATCCTGCCACGACTCTTCTGGCCACTGCTGGTTTATGATGTCCCCCTAACCACCGTCGAGGGCTTTGTGAGGAAGATCAGCCACACCCTGCATAGGTGGTTGGGCCTCTCTCGCAGCTTCAGCAGCATAGCCTTGTATGGGAGAAAGAACAAGCTACAACTCCTCTTCAGCAGCCTGTCAGAGGAGTTCATGGTTTTCCGGGCAAGAGAGGTGCTGCTGTACAGAGAGTCCACTGACACCAAAGTCTCCTTGGCTGGTATAAAGGTGAGGATGGGTAGGAAGTGGAGGGCCCAGGAGGCAGTCGACCAGGCTGAAGCACGGCTGCGGCACAGTGTGCTGGTGGGGACAGTGGCGTCAGGACTTGCAGGGCTTGGTTGTATCCAAAGACCTTGATACGACAAGGTCCAGGGAAAGGACAGGTGTCAACTGGTCCAAGAAGAAATCCGATCAGGGGTGGAGGAAAGATGCATCAGCAGGATGGTGGGGATACGACAACAGGGGGCGTGGACTCGATGGGAAGAGGTAATGGACCAAAAGATCTCGTGGTCAGAGTTGTGGAAAGCAGAGCCACACCGGATCCAGTTCCATATCCGATTAGTCTACGATGTCCTCCCCAGCCCAACCAACCTCTTCTCCTGGGGCCTGATAAACACCCCTGCATGCCCTCTGTGCCAAAAAAGAGGGTCCCTGGAGCACATATTAAGCTGCTGCCCTAAAGCCCTGGGAGAGGGACGTTATCGGTGGGGCCACGATCAGGTGCTAAGGGTCATTGCAGAACCCATCAGTACAGGGATCTCCCTCAGCAGGCACCAGCAGCCAGCACAGCACTCAATTGCATTTGTCAAGGCTGGAGAGAAACCACCACAGAGCAGGAACCCAGCAGGGGGACTTCTGGCAACAGCCCGGGACTGGCAGCTAAAGGTTGACCTGGGAAGGCAGCTCAAATTCCCAGAAACCATCGCCACGACTACACTTAAGCCTGACATGGTCCTCCTTTCAGAATCATGAAGGTGGTCCTACTGGAATTGACTGTGCCCTGGGAAGACCGAATGGAAGAGGCGTTTGAACGGAAGAGGGCCAAGTACGAGGAATTGGCTGGTGAATGGCGTAGCAGAGGATGGAAGACCCGCTGCCTCCACATCGAGGTTGGCTGCTGAGGGTTTACCGGCCAGTCGCTATACAGGGCCCTCAAGATCCTGGGAATAAGGTAACTGCACAACAAGAAAGCCATCAGGAACATCATGGATGCCTCTGAAAAGGCATCTAGATGGCTGTGGATCAAAAGGGGTGATCCGTGGATCACACATGCTACCTAGTCACAAGTCGGGGACTGATCACCCCTGGCTGGGTCGCCTGGGCGAGGGTGTATGATGTTGAAAGACCCGAAACACCCGATGACTCCAGGTTACATCACTGATGATGTGTCTAGGTCACACCTGCAAGGTGTATGTTAAATCAGAGTCCTCACTAAAAAGCGGTATGCTTTCTTAAAGATCACAGAATAAATTCCCTGTCAACTACTGATATTTTCCCTAGTATTACACCTGCATGCAATTTGAATTTGTGTTGTATAGACAGAACAGCAGAAACAGAACAGTGTACATTTTGCAATTTTATTTCTGTAAAAACAGTTTTATTCAGTGTCTGATGTAAAGGACAGGGGTGGTAGGTGTTTTAATATGTCTTACTCAGTGAGCCATTTTATGTATCGAACTGCTATGGGCGGCACTGATGGCTGTATTTGATTCACTAGTAATTTAGAATTCCATAAATAATGTTTAAAATTTAATTAACAGACGATCAATTGTTTTTACACTGTAAAATGGCACAGGCTAATTTTTATTAGATTATCCATACAGTAGGAACAGGCTTCAGACTACATTTTCAATTAAAAAAACATCAGTCAAGAAACGTATGAGAGAGACAGAGGGAGTAAGAAGATAACTTAGCCAGAATCAAACTGAATTCATAATTACAACTAAAAGATTTGTCAACCCAGTAAGATGGATTTTTACATGTTAATGATTTTGATGAAATGGTGTTTTGAATAAGAGTGACTCAGTAATTAATGCTGATGTAAATCCATCAAATTATACAAAATCTGAATTATTGTTCTTGACAAGCTGACCATCTTTACACTTGCTTATTTCATAGATCCTTAATTCAATTAATATATTTATTTGGAAAATTGCAAATTTGATTTGTAATAATGAGGGCACAAACAGTATTTTGCTGTTTTCACACTAAGAGTTCTTGTCAAAAGTCATTAGATCAAAGAGATACTCTGTCAAATAATAAAAGCCCATTGCATTTCAGATTTAAAATGTAAGAAAATTAACATGAGTCAGTGTTAGTACTGTGTCAGTAATTTTGGTTGTCAGATTGCATTTGTTTGTGTGCCGTTTATTCTGATTCGTTCAACTTTTTTCTGTTTAGCAGTTTAATAATCATTAAGTATATATTTTTTTTTAAATAGTCCTGCTTTTTCCCCCCAAAGGCCTCTGTTGTAGAGAAGCCTCTTGTTCATGTGTCTTGTTCCTATTGGTAAGAACCAGCCATGTTATTGGTTCATTGTGATTGTCTTGTTATCTTGTTTATAGTTCTGTCTGTTTCTTATGTCCATGTACTTAAGCCTCATGTTTTCCATTGTGTCTTTGTCAGGTATTGTTGAATGTAACTTTTGTTGTGTTTTCATGTCATGTCAATGTGGCAATCAAAACGAGGACAGACAATACACAGACTACGCCACCCTGGGAATCTCACCCAGGGATTGATTTTACTACCTAATTGCAATGGTGTTGATACAATTAAGGACACACAGGTACATGTACATTTCAGCCAAAGACCACGTTCAATTTTGAAGAAGAAACACCTTTTATTTAAATCATTTAAAACAATTTAAAACACATTCATCTCTCGGGGAAAAGAGCACAATAAAAGGAAAGAAACAAAAAAAGAAAAAAAAATATATAATTTATAATTGCTGAGGCTTACCGATGGAGGAGAAAGGAGTCAAAGGCAGTAAGAAATCCCAGGGAAAGTCCCCCCAGTAAACACACAACCACACCACAGTGAACACAAAGGAAAACAAGAAAGTCAACACAGCACACCGGAAGGGAACGCTACCACCCAGACACCAACAACACCACTGGCTCTCAGCCACTGTAACGAAAAAGAATGAAACACACACACACTCAATTAACAGAGATTAACCAAAAAAAAGGAAATAAGGGAAATCAATATATATAATCTTTAAATAAAAAACTAACATAACCTTATCACAAGATACACACAATATAAACTGCCAGAACCAGCAATGGTTCTAAAAAGGCAGTACAAAAAGAAAAAAATATATATATAAATTCAGCAATCAAAAAAAGAAAAAAAAAATCAAACAAGGGATAAATACAACTTTAATCTAAATAGGAATCAAAACAAACAGAAAAGAAACAAACTTCTTAATCAGCAAAATTATAATATAAAGCCCCATCCCCTTGAGCTATATTTAACCATCATGAAAACACTGAACCACATGAAACAAATGGCACATACTTTTGGCCATGTAGCTGTAATTGCCCAGTGGTTATAATGGCAAGACGAGCGCACAGCAATCTGCTCCAGTTGCTGGTACAATGTTCAATGCATGCGCATAAAGCAAACAGCAGTTCAGAAAGAAAAACAGTACAGGCGCGCAAAACAGCAACTAGCGAATCAATGCTGTCTCCAGCTAAACCGGCCTCATTCTTGTTATTTACAAAAAAAATATTTCCCATTAACCCCAATTAATAAAAGAAAAATAAATGAATCCCACGCCATTTGGCATACATACCGATCAAGAAGCATTCATGTATACCCGAGGGAATCAGCTCGACGCGTGCCAATGGCACCGATAATGCAGTAAGTCCACTTGTTGAATGCGCTGAACGACAAGATAGAAGACTGGCACTCCAACCGGAGATCTACAAGCGTTCAACACATAGTAACCATATCGGCAGATAATAACAATGGTATTCGCGTAGAGACAGCGAAGCCGCTACCCTACCTGTTAGCACAGCAGAGCACACGGAGAGAGCGACCTGGAAGCACAACACAACTTCCGTCACCGACGAGCAAGTTAGAAGGACTACACGCTATATTTATAGGACAGAGCCTCACACGGGGCACGCATTGGCCAAAAGTACGCCAGCTTATTATACTTTAACTCATACTGCTACATCAAGTTTAGCCAAGCCAAGTCAAGTTCATTTTTATGTTTCACATGTATAGTTAAGGTTTATTGGATCTCACTTTTGTTTTGCACTTGGGTTCTTCACTTCATAGTCATCATCTGCATCATTGTCATTGCTGCCAGCAGTAATGTTACAGAATACCTGACCCTAACATGGATCCAGCGGAAGTTTCACAGCTTCAGGCCGCATTCATGCACCATTGTGAGGTATTAAGGGGTTACCAAGGCCAGCTGAACAACCTACGAGCTGCCAATGAATGTTTTACACAATACATTCACTAACTGCCAGCTTACCCTGCCTACCAAGCGTTTTTCCATTGCCATTGCTGATTGTTTATTTGTTATGACCATTGCATGTTTTCCTGGATTTACTGCTGTGGCAGTGGGGGCGTGGTCAAGCGCCCGTCCGGGAGAGAAAAGCGGTAAAGGCGCTTACACCTGAGCTAAATTATGTCTAACACCTGTGTCTAATTGCAGTAAGCATGAGGAGAGCGGCATAAAAGAGCAGCAGCCACAGAGCCTCGAGAGAGAGAGTGCCTACACCCAGAGTCGCAACGAAAAGAACGTGTGTTATACGATTGTGTATCGAACGGAAAGCGTATAATTAAAAAATCTTACCTTGAAGCCGACGCTGGTTCCCGTGTCTTCTTAGTGGAAAGCTTCACACTGGTGCCGAAACCCGGGGCTTTGGGCTCAGCAAACGGGTGAGGGTGAGGTGTGTGCATGGGGATGTTCACAAGTATCCCATGGTGACTTTGGCGATCAAATTCCGGGGAGAAAAACATAGTGTGGAGGCAGCGGTTAGTTCCCACCTCACCCATCCGCTAATTTTGGGAACTGATTGGCCGAATTTTAGAAATTTATTGGAGGGAGTTTGCAGACGTGTTCTCTCCTCTACCGGGCCGCACAAACATCATACATCACCATATCGAGACCGAGCCGGGCGTGGTGGTACGTTGCCGCCCCTATCGCTTGCCCGAACACAAAAAGAAAGTAGTTCGAGAAGAATTGGACGCGATGCTTGAGATGGGAGTAATAGAAGAGTCCCACAGCGATTGGTCCAGCCCGGTCGTCCTTGTTCCCAAGAGCAATGGGTCTGTACGTTTCTGTGTGGATTATAGGAAAGTCAACGCGGTGTCTAAATTTGACGCGTACCCAATGCCCCGTGTTGATGAACTGCTCGATCGGTTAGGTACGGCTCGATTTTATTCGACCTTGGATCTAACGAAGGGTTATTGGCAGATCCCCTTGACACCAATATCCCGTGAAAAAACGGCCTTCACCACGCCGTTCGGATTACACCAATTCGTGACGCTTCCTTTCGGTTTGTTCGGGGCACCAGCCATGTTTCAGCGTCTCATGGATAGGATCCTCAGACCGCATACAGCTTACGCCGCTGCCTATCTAGACGATATCATCATTTATAGCAATGATTGGCAGCGGCACATGCAACATCTAAGGGCCGTCCTGAGATCGCTGCGGCGGGCGGGGCTCACGGCAAACCCGAAAAAGTGCGCGGTTGGGCGTGTGGAGGTACGGTATCTGGGGTTCCACTTGGGTCATGGCCAGGTGCGTCCCCAAATTGACAAGACCGCGGCGATTGCGACTTGCCCTAGACCCAAGACCAAAAAGGGGGTGAGGCAGTTCCTGGGGCTGGCTGGCTATTACAGAAGATTTGTGCCTAATTATTCGGATGTCACCAGCCCGCTGACTGACCTCACTAAAAAGGGGGCTCCAGATCCGGTCCAGTGGTCAGAGCAGTGCCAACAGGCGTTTACACAGATTAAAGCTGCACTTTGTGGGGGCCGCTTTGCATGCACCTGACTTCTCTCTCCCTTTTGTGTTGCAGACGGACGCTTCAGACAGAGGCTTGGGGGCCGTACTCTCGCAGGTGGTGGAGGGGGAGGAGCGCCCGGTGCTGTACATCAGCCGGAAGCTCTCCTTGAGGGAGACCAAGTACAGCACCGTGGAGAAGGAGTGTCTGGCCATCAAGTGGGCGGTCCTCACACTCCGTTACTACCTGCTGGGGCGGGCCTTCACCCTCTGTTCGGACAACGCCCCACTCCAGTGGCTTCACCGCATGAAGGATACTAACGCCCGGATCACCCGTTGGTATCTGGCTCTCCAGCCTTTTAAATTCAAGGTGATCCACAGACCGGGGGTGCAGATGGCTGCCGCTGACTTCCTCTCCAGAAATGGGGGGGAAATGGTAGGCAGGCCGGATGACGCCCCCGGCCTGAGTCGGGCGGTGGGGGTATGTGGCAGCGGGGGCGTGGTCAAGCGCCCGTCCGGGAGAGAAAAGCGGTAAGGGCGCTTACACCTGAGCTAAATTATGTCTAACACCTGTGTCTAATTGCAGTAAGCATGAGGAGAGCGGCATAAAAGAGCAGCAGCCACAGAGCCTCTCTCGAGAGAGTGCCTACAGCCAGAGTCGCAACGAAAAGAACGTGTGTTATACGATTGTGTATCGAACGGAAAGCGTATAATTAAAAAATCTTACCTTGAAGCCGACGCTGGTTCCCGTGTCTTCCTTAGTGGAAAGCTTCACAACTGCTTTGTTTGCCTTGTTGGACTGTCTTTTTGGTTTATTGGATTATACCACCTGCATAACAACTACCTCTATTTGCCTGCCGATTTGGATTGTTTGCTTGTGTTCTAATAAACTTCCAGCACATGGATCCTAACACAGTTCATTACAATAGACATAATGATTTTTATACTGTACGAAATATAGATTCTATCCCCTAACCCTACCCCTAAACCTAACCCTCACACAAAACTTTCTGCGTTTTTACATTTTCAATAAAACATCTTTTAGTATGTTTTTTTAAGTGGTTTTAATTATAGGGACACTAGAAATGTCCTCATAAACCACATTTATAGCATCTAAATAAAAGTTCTCGTAAACCACTTAAACCTGCCCCCCCCCCCCCACACTTTATACTTTGTGACACTGTGACAGTGTAAAAAAAAAATAAAACATTTTCTCATTGGAGGGTGTAAAATTAAAATTAATTTCACAGTTAAAAAGCAGAACTTGCTAGCAGTGGAGATCTAAATCATCTTTTATCAGGCAGCGGGCTGCCAAAGGGAAGACAGCGGGTCGTAGGATGTTCTTTCAGACACTCAGATATCTTCATGCTGTCTCATGCCTGGCATCAGAAAACCTAACACAACCTCATATAATCAACTCAAATACTCTTAAAATGGAATCCCACAAATATTTTTTAATTATCTAGCTGCTAAGAAAACCATGCTATTGTACTTCAAAGCAGTGGTTCTCAACTGGTTTTGCTTCGGGATCCAGATTTGACATACATCAAGTGACGACCCACCATAGAAAACAAAACTGTATGTAGCCTGGGTTAGATTTAATTTTATCTAGCATATTTTCGTTCATGGTTTTCAAGTATAAGGGTATGTATCAAGTGCCATTATTTGGATTTTTGATGTCAAATAACAAAAGATACAAGAAGTTTTATTTCCCCCCTTTTAAAAGTTGATGAGCCTATTTATATTTATGAGCCTATTATATTTATTTTCCAGTTTATTTCCTAATTTCAAACATCATTCAATGTTTGTAGTGGTCTTTGCGGTGGTGTAGCTGTCTAAGCACATAACTGGTAATCTGGTAATCAGAAGTACGCTGGTACCAGCCTCACAGTCACCACCATTTTGTCCTTGAGCAAGGCACTTAACTCCAGGTTGCTCCAGGGGGATTGTCCCTGTAATAAGGGCTCTGTAAGTCGCTTTGGATAAAAGCGTCTGCCAAATGCATAAATGTAAACTGTAAATGTAAAATGTACTACTTTAAAATCATGAAACAGTTTTGTAAGGTTGATAATGTGTCATTTAAATATATATATATACAGGGTATACATAACAGAGCCCCCCCTCAAAGGATCGGCTTCCAGACGATCCTAGAAGACAAAGACAAAAGACAAAAAACCCACAGAGAACAAAATGATGGCACCGGGGGCAGACAGGCAGACCGGGGGGGGGGGCACAAGAACAAGGAGGCAGTCCAAGGGGCACAGAGGGCAGGCAGGAAGTCCAAGGGGGGGCCACGAGGGGAAATGAGACAGTCCACGGGGGCACAAAGGGAGATGAGACAGTCCACGGGGGCACAAAGGGAGATGAGACAGTCCACGGGGGAACAAGGGACAATTAGGCAGTCCATGGGGGCACAAAGGGACAGGTTTAGGAGGCCAGGGTGGTATCGACCGGGCAGGGACATGTTTCGATGGTCTGGGAGCTGGCCACCGGGCAAGGGTAGGTGCAGGAGGCCTGGGAGCTGGCCACAGGGCTAGGACAGGTTTGGGGGACCTGGGAGGAGGCCACTGGACAGGGACTGGGTCAGGAGGCCAGGGGGGAGGCCTCAGGACGGGAACAGGGTCAGGAGGCCTGGGTGGAGGCCACAGGACAGGGACTGGGTCAGGGGGCCTGGGAAGAGGCCACGGGACTGGGACTGGGTCAGGAGGTCTGGGAAGAGGCCACAGGACAGGGACTGGGTCAGGGGGCCTGGGAAGAGGCCACAGGATGGGAACAGGGTCAGAAGCCCTGGGAGGAGGCCACAGGACAGGGACCGGGTCAGGAGGCCTGGGAGGAGGCCACAGGATAGAGGCCGGCTTTGGTGGCCTGGGAGGTGGTCGTGGGCCAAGGGCCGGTTCAGGGGACCTGGGAGGTGACCACAGGACAGAGGCCGGTTTTGGTGGCCTAGGAGATGGAGTGGCCACAGGGGAGGCCGGCGGAGCCGCGTGAGGCGGAGCCAAGGAGGACCTCTGAGGCGGAGCCGAGGGAGGTGATGGCTCAGAAGGCCCAGAAGGCGGAGCTGAGGGAGGCTCAGGAGGTGGAGCTAAAGGAGGCTCAGGAGGTGGAGCCGAGGTAGGCGGCGCCGTGGGAGGCTTTAGGAACGGAGACCAGGAAGGCTCTGGAGTCTCTGGGGGCAGAGACGTAGGAGGCTCTGAGGGTGGAGCCGTCGAAGGCTTGAGTGGCTCGAGAGGCGGAGCTGTAGGAGGCTCGGGAGGCGGAGCCGTAGGAGGCTCGGGAGGCTCTGAGGGCAGAGCCGTCGAAGGCTTGAGTGGCTCGAGAGGCGGTGCCGTAGGAGGCTCGGGAGGCTCTGAGGGCGGTGCCGTCGAAGGCTTGAGTGGCTCGAGAGGCAGAGCCGTAGGAGGCTCGGGAGGCTCTGAGGGCGGAGCCATAGGAGGCTCTGGAAGCGGAGCCGTAGGAGGCTCTGGGGGCGGAGCCGTAGGAGGCTCGGGGGGCGGAGCCCTGGAAGGCTCGAGAGGCGGAGCCCTGGGTGGCTCGAGAGGCCTGGAAGGCGGAGCCCTGGAAGGCTTGAGAGGTTCGAGAGGCGGAGCCCTGGGAGGCTCGAGAGGAGGAGCTCTGGAAAGCTCGGGAGGCTTGAGAGACGGAGCCCTGGAAGACTCGAGAGACTTGAGAGACTTGGGAGGTGGAGCCCTGGTAGGCTCGAGAGGCGGAGCCCTGGAAGGCTCGGGAGGCGGAGCCCTGGAAGGCTCGGGAGGCGCTGGCTCTATGACGGGCATGACCACTGGCGCTGGCTCTTGGACGGTCCTGGCTACAGGCGCTGGCTCAGGGACGGTCGAGGCTACAGGTGCTGGCTCAGGGACGGTCGAGGCTACAGGCCCTGGCTCAGGGACGGTCGAGGCTACAGGCGCTGGCTCAGGGACGGTCGAGGCTACAGGCGCTGGCTCAGGGACATCTGAGGCTACAGGCGCTGGCACACTGACGTTTGAGGCTATCGGCACTGGCTCACTGACGTCTGAGGCTACAGGCTCTGGCTGGTTTACCGTGGTGTGTGCCGGCTTGGGTTCGCCGGGCGCTGAGGGCAGAGCCAAGGGGGGTTTAGGGCATGGGGCTGCGGCAGGCGGAGGCTGGAGTGCAGAGACCTCTCCCTTTCTCCTCTTCCTCCGGGCTGATGCGACTGGCGAAGCTGGGATGCTGTTCCTGGTCAGCGTGGCTTCAGGCTCGCTGGCTGTGGTTGACGAGGGCTCAGGCTCGCAGACCGGGGCAGGCGTGGGCCGGGAGGCGGAAGCCTGTCTTTTCCTCCTCCTCCGGGCGGACGAAGTGGACTGTGCAGGTTCAAGGGAAGCCACTGGCGTGGGGGGTTGCTCGCTGACAAGTGAGGCTGGTGTGACAGGGAGCGGTGAGCTGCACGCTAGTAGGGTCGTCTCCAGGTAGTCGCGGAGAGTGCAGCCGGGCGTTGCCTGTGGCACCCGCTCCCTCAGCGAGGGATTTAAGCTGTCCTTAAAAAAAAACACCAATGCGGAGTCCAGGAAGTCCGTAAAGGTCGCCAGGAGGAGAAAGTAGAGCGCGTGGTCTACCAAAGGCTGGTCTTCTTGCCGCAAGTTGAGCAGCCGGCATTTGGCCCGTATAGCTGCTGGATCCATGTGTGGTCTATCGTTCTGTAACGCTTGAGTAACGAGGCAGACGAGGAGATGCGGATCCAAACGCAGTTTAAACTTTATTTAATTAACAAACAGGTAAACACAAAGGAACAACCCACAATGGTGAAATCAAACATAAAAACTGTTAACTAAACACGATGTAAACAAACAGAGGACTCGGGAAGGAAACACACACCAGGCTAACATCAAACCACGACAGACAAGGACTGAACAAAGAAACAGGGTATAAATACATAAACATGGGAAAAAGGGGCCAATGAACAAACAGAACACAAACAAGATAACAAGGTGATTAACAGAAGCAAAAGGCAAACTAATGAGGACAGGTGAAAACAATGACAGAAAACACGAACGCTAACAAAGAGACTATGGAGTTACATAAGGGACTAAAGTGAAAACTAAGAAATGCAAAAGTGACAAAAATGGCAAACAAAAGGGCAACAGTGAAACAAGACAGGTTATGCACGTGCACCAGGTTATGCATTTCAAGCAGACATGCAGAGACGCAGAGCATATCATTGGTGCAGAGCTGAGTGGTTCCTTCCATAACACTAGTGCAAAAACCAATGATGAGAAGCCTTTCGCGCATATAAAGAAAGATTTGAGATGTTGGATTATACATGCAGAAGAATTGAAATGCCATTTTTTTAATCTAGGATTTACCATTTTAATCCTGGAATTCCTCAGCATCATAAAGTAACGGACCAAGCCTCAACTTCCTACTGAAGGCCTGTCTTTGGACAATAAAATGGTCAAGACACTCTAAACAACCTAATTTAAAGCAAAAGGGTCATGGGTCAGAAAGACCCCTCCGCATGACCTCCTGAACTTCCACACAGAGTTAAAGCAGACTTTTCCTTGAAAGGTTTCCAAAAGATCATCAGATTTGCATGCCTTGAATACTAAGACATTTCATCTTAATCCAGGAACATTTTACACAGTCACAGTACTTTACCGATTTAGTCTTCTACAATGTACAGAATGCATTTAAATCCACGATTTATACAAGACCTAGTCTTGCAAAGTAATTCTAAAAATTTCTTTGAACTGTGGTAACTTGTATAACTGACACATTAATGATTATAGCCTCATGTACCTCTTTAAAATGTGTGTAATGTTTTATCCATGTGGTATAACCAAGGAATTAACCAGTATGATTGTAACCAGGGATTTCATGTTTTGTTACCTACACATACAAATATTAATGAAAGAATGTCAAATTTGGTAAGCAAACGCTCGCTTAATTACATGGAAGAAGCTGATGACAACGAATATCATGTCTCTTGTACCATTCTCAAGATATAAAAGTCCATGATTAAATATGTAAAAAATATTTGAGCGGGAGATTTGTAAGAATCTGAAACAAAGGACCATAAATCAACTGTCAGAAAAGATAGCCCAGTTGACCATGTGATTCTGAAAAGTCACTTCTGATTGGTGCAGGACACCTTTGGGGGTGCGGCCAATATGAGTTAAAATGTTTCCAAACAGGAAGAACACTCTCTCTTCAGTCTCTTCCTCTCTTCTCTTCAGTCGACTCTCACGCTCCGGTGACTGCTCAGGCTTTGCTCTGACTCTTCCCTCATGGTCTTCTCAGGATCTCATCAGAACCAGGTCCATGCCATGTGAGGTCCAAGGAAGCTCGGGACTCAACGTCCCGAGAAAGCTTGTCACACTCTACGGTTCACACACCCATGAGAAGGCCTCGCTTCAAAGCCAACCTCATCATTCTTACAGACAATAACTATACGATCTTACAGAGGTCCAAATCATCAACGGAACAAACTTTCGACCAAGCAACACAAAGAATGCAAGGAAACACCACAAAGACATGCAAGTACATCTCCATTATTGTGCTAAATGTGCTGGTGTAGTCGCGACTTTAGGGTCGCGACCCACCAGAAGAGAAACACTGCTTTATAGAACCAACAATTTTGTCTACTTAGGCAGAAATCCTCCCAGACACAGGTGGAATGTTGTAATGGACCATGCATGACACGCATGGGTTAAGCCGTTGCACAACGTCTCCAGGACGGGGTCCAAGCTGGGGTGGCAAGTGGGGTAGCAAAGCTCATTCTGGCCCTACCCCTTGTCATGTCTCCCTCTGGCGCTGCTGATTTTTGCAAGCAAATTCCTAGATATGGGTTCTGGTCTGGTGCCATGAAAACCAGGAAGAAATCACTTTAACAAACAATTGTGAGGTTGCATTTTCTCTCTAAAATGACATAAAAATTGATAAAGGTGAAACTTTAAAATGTAAAAGAAAAGTATGATAACATCATATAAAAGCAGTGATTCTAAACATTACAACACCAATTTTCTCTCAGATCTAGTAGTTACTGTGGATAGAGCTTTAATTGTTAGTGACTCCAACATTTACACAATAGATAATAAAAATGACACTTTGACTAAATGTAACAACTCATTATCATAATCATACGCTAGATTTAATTCTGTCATATGGAGTTGCTGTTGATACCATAGAAATTCTGACACAATGACAACTCAGATCAAAAAGCGCAAGTGGAAGAATACAAAATTAGAAGTATTTCGTTGTGTATGGATGGATAGTGTATGTAGCTACAGACAGGCACTAAAAGCTGCCAGTTGAGCATATTTTAACAAACTCATAGCAAATAACCACAACAATCCTAGGTGTTTATTCAATACTGTGTCTAAATTAGCCAGGATTAAAACCTCGTCTGAACCAGATATTGTGTCTACTGCCAGTATTAGTTATTTGTGTTCTGTGCAAGTCAAGGTTTAAAATTAGTTATTTAAGCATTAAGGTCTAGTGTTTAAAATTTGTTATTAACTTTAAGATGAATGACTAATGTCTTTGAAGTCCATCCTGGACTAACTGCAGAAGTTCATATAGATGCATTGTCCTTTGTTAGTTGGCTGATAAAGGCTTTTGTTGGTAATTCAATTATAGTCTATGTATTACATTTCAAGAGTGTAGGCCATCAATAGACAAAGGTGATGCAGGCAGAGATCAATGAGGTGCATCGCAGTTCATCCAGCTGGTCATTTCTGTGAGGTCCATCCTAAGTCCAAGGTTAAGGCATTGGCATATGAAGTATCTGATGTCTTACAGTTGGAGTTGGCATCAGTTCATCCTTTAAAGTCAATAGACTGAATCTATGTCTGGCTAGTACTGGCTGTAGTTTTTCGTCATCACTCAGTTGCACATAGCAGTGGAGTCCAAGCAGGAACGGAGCTGGATCTGTCCGGCTCTGGTATCCCCTGGATCTAAATCCTGAGGTTGACACACGGAAACAAATGTCCAAGACACCACTGTTGGGCCCTTGAGCAAGGCCCTTGAACCTATCTGCTCCAGGGGCGCCGTATCATGGCTGACCCTGCACTCTGACCCCAGCTTAGCTGGGATATGTGAAAAATAAATAATTTCACCATGTATATGCAGAAATGTATGTATAATGTGTGACAATTGGTCAAATTAAATTAAATTAAATTAATTAAATAGAGTAATATTAGTGTAGATACAATTTAATGCAGAGTTATAGATCATGATAGATGTTTCTGGTTCTGGAAGAGCTAACTAAATCAGCCTAATTGTGAATTGATGGATAAATTAGGTGTATGCCTGGCTAAATACAGGTGAAACTCGAAAAATTAGAATATCGTGCAAAAGTTCATTAATTTCAGTAATTCAACTTAAAGGTGAAACTAATATATTATATAGACTCATTACAAGCAAAGTAAGATATTTCAAGCCTTTATTTGATATAATTTTGATGATTATGGCTTACAGCTTATGAAAACCCCAAATTCAGAATCTCAGAAAATTAGAATATTACATGAAATCAATAAAAAAGGATTTTAAATACAGAAATGTCGGCCCTCTGAAACGTATAATCATGCATATGTACTCAGTACTTGGTTTGGGCCCCTTTTGCATTAATTACTGCCTCAATGCGGCGTGGCATGGATGCTATCAGCCTGTGGCACTGCTGAGGTGTTATGGAAGACCAAGATGCTTCAATAGCGGCCTTCAGCTCTTCTGCATTGTTTGGTCTCATGTCTCTCATCTTTCTCTTGGCAATGCCCCATAGATTCTCTATGGGGTTCAGGTCAGGTGAGTTTGCTGGCCAATCAAGCACAGTAATACCATGGTCATTGAACCAGGTTTTGGTACTTTTGGCAGTGTGGGCAGGTGCCAAGTCCTGCTGGAAAATGAAGTCAGCATCTCCATAAAGCTTGTCTGCTGAAGGAAGCATGAAGTGCTCTAAAATGTCCCGGTAGACGGCTGCGTTGACTCTGGACTTAATAAAGCACAATGGACCAACACCAGCCGATGACATGGCTTCCCAAACCAACACAGACTGTGGAAACTTCACACTGGACTTCAAGCATCTTGGATTGTGTGCCTCTCCATTCTTCCTCCAGACTCTGGGACCTTGGTTTCCAAATGAGATGCAAAATTTGCTCTCATCAGAAAAGAGGACTTTGGACCACTGAGCAACAGACCAGTTCTTTTTTTCTTTAGCCCAGGTAAGACGTTTGACATTTGAAGCCCATGTCCAGGACCCGTCTGTGTGTGGTGGCTCTTGATGCAGTAACTGCAGCCTCAGTCCACTCCTTGTGAAGCTCCCCACACATTTGAATGGCCTTTTCCTGACAATCCTCTCCAGGCTACGGTCATCCCTGCTGCTTGTGCACCTTTTTCTTCCACACTTTTCCCTTCCACTTAACTTTCTATTAATGTGCTTTGATACAGCACTTTGAGAACATCCAACTTCTTTTGCAATTACCTTTTGAGGCTTTCCCTCCTTGTGGAGGGTGTCAATGATGGTTTTCTGCACAACTGTCAGGTCAGCAGTCTTCCCCATGATTGTGAATTCAACTGAACCAGACTGAGAGACCATTTAAAGGCTCAGGAACCCTTTGCAGGTGTTTTGGATTAATTAGCTGATTAGAGTGTGACACTTTGAGCCTACAATACTGAACCTTTTCACAATATTCTAATTTTCTGAGATTCTGAATTTGGGGTTTTCATAAGCTGTAAGCCATAATCATCAAAATTATATCAAATAAAGGCTTGAAATATCTTACTTTGCTTGTAATGAGTCTATATAATATATTAGTTTCACCTTTTAAGTTGAATTACTGAAATTAATGAACTTTTGCACGATATTCTAATTTTTCGAGTTTCACCTGTAGAGTACTTAGTCTAGACTTGTCTAGTCTAGTGTGAATGTGTCTGCATCCCGAACAGTGTTCCATAGTTAAGGAGGCAAATATGAAAAGGATCTACCTCCTTTTGTGGATTTTGATATTTCTCGGAATTATTCACAAGCCAGAATTTTGGGATCATAATGAACGTGATGGAATGTAGCGTGTCAGAAGGTCACTTAAGTACTGTGGAGCTAGACCATTCAAAGCTTTGTATGTAGTTAATAGAATTTTAAAATGAATACGAAATTTAACAGGAAGCCAATGTAAGGATTATAAAATTGGGCTAATATGATCATATTCCTTGGTTTTAGTCAGCACTCTGGCAGCTGCATTTTGAAACTATTTTATTTATTGAACTTGCTGGACATCCTCCCAGTAATTCATTAAAATAATCTATTATTCAGTTCATGAACTCATTAATATGCAGAAATTTGATTTTCAAAGGATAGATTGGTATCAAATATAACACCTACTGTAAGTTCTTTTTGTAGAAGTATATCCATCTAGAATAAAATGATATTTTAGCGGATTATTTTTAAAGGTTTTTGGTCCAATAATTAGTACCTCTATTTTGTCAGAATTGAGTAGAAGGAAGTTTCAGTGATACACTTTGCTAATTTAGAAAAGATATATAAAATTGGGTATCGTTGGCATAACATTGTAAACTTATTCCATGATTCCTGATAATATCTCCCAGGGGAAGCATTTATAAGGAGAAGGCCCTAAAACTGATCCCTGTAGCACTCCATGCTTTAGATTGATTTGACAATTCCTAATTTACATATACAAAGTGGTATTGGTCTGATAATTGGACCTAAACTATGCTAATGCAAGTCCACAAATGTCAACATAATTCTCCAGCCTATTCAAGAGAATGTTGTGAACTATTGTGTCAAAGGTGGCAGTAAGAATTAAAAGCAATAGAAGAGAAATGCATCCACAATCAGATGATAAGAGCAAGTCATTTTTAACTCTGATAAGTGCTGTCTCTGTAATGTGATAGGGCCTAAATCCTGACTGAAATTGTTCATATATATTATTTTTCTGATGAAATGGACATAGTTGCAAGGACACTACCTGTTCAAGGCATAGCAGACAGATGATTCAGAAGCCGACGGAGCTGACGGACAATTCAGAGACCAAGGTGCCGCTGACGGACGGCAATGATGGCACTGACGGATGATTCAGAGGACAAGACGGAGCTGTAAGACGGTCCAAAACATAGGGAGGAGCTGGATGGTCCATAGCCCAGGGCGGAGCTGGTGATAGTTAAGAGACCAAGGTGTCAAGGCTGGAAATGTAAGTTTCCAGGTTCCCATTCAGCTGATGAAAACAAGCTGCGTGATCATGAGGAAGGATTAAATCAAGATGCAGGTGCTTAGTGATTACCCCTCTGCATGATTTTGAAAAATGTACGACAAAACATAAAAAAGTACTTTCACCTATTGCTGTTACGACACATGCCCGAAAAACTAATTTGTGCATTCATGACCTCAAGACTAGATTACTGTAATGCATTACTTGGAGGATGTCCTGCATGTTCAATTAATAAACTTCAATTTGTTCAAAATGCAGCAGCCAGAGCCCTGACTAGAACCAAGCAATATGATTATATTAGCCCCATTTTATCACCGTTACATTGGCTAACTGTTACATTTTGTTTAACTACGTACAAAGCTTTGAATGGTCTAGCTCCGCAGTACTTAAGTGACTTTCTACCATGCTATGTTCCATCACGTTCATTATGATCGCAAAATTCTGATCGCAAAATTATGGCCTGTTAATAGTTCCTAGAATATCAAAATGCACAAAAGGAAGTAGATCCTTTTCCTATTTGGCTCCTAAACTATGGAATAGTCTCCCTAATACTGTTCGGGATGCTGATATACTCATGCAGGCATACACCTAATGTATCAATCAACTCACAATTAGGCTGCTTTAGTTACGTCTGCCAGAACCAGAAACATTTATCGTGATCTATAACTCTGCAAAAAATTTAATGGCATCTATGCTTATATTATTCTATTTGTTTCCCTGTCTCAAGGTTATCAGAGCCGGAAAATTCCCCTGAGAAAGAAGGTCCTTCCTCAGGGGAATTTGCCAGGGAGGTGCTGTCACGAGGAGTGTGAGGTCCCTGAACCAAGTCTGAGTGGGCCAATACGGAGCCACAAGGGTGACATGATAATCGTCCTCACCTGACCTTGCACAGGGTCTGTGCAAGTAGGCTCACTGGGTGGAACGAGTATTTGCACAGCCCCCAGGGCCAGCTGTGTCCCAGTATGTCTGTGCCGAGGGGGCCTGCCTTCATTGCATACCAGATCAGGCAGTGAGAGGATTCCCGGGAAACGAACAGGTCTAGCTGTGCTTTGCCGAATCGACTCCAAATCAACTGGACAACCTGGGGGTGGAGTCTCCACTCTCGGCTGAGTGGAGGGCCTCTTTGGCCATCCTCGAGACTCATCGCAACTGTCTGGCTGTAGGTGTGGTGCGGCCAGGCGTGAGAAGGTGGGGGGGGGCGCGTTTGCGTGGCCCTAGCTTCGAGTGCTCTCTCTCTGGTGGCCGTGACAATGGTAGCCGTGAAAACGGGGGCATCCGCTTACTGTAGGGGGACCAGGTTGTGAACCTGCAAGCGCTGCCCCAGGAGGAGGTAGACCCAGTCTTTTTGTTGCTGTGTCTGGTGCGTACCTATGTGGACCGCACGCAGAGCTTATATAACTGAAAGTATGACTCATTTTGGTGCCACTCTGTGGAGGTTTCACCCAGAAACTGCAAATAACAGGTGCCCATACATTTAACAACACTTCCAACTTCGGCCACTGGGAGCAATGGCTTCAATTTCAGTAAACAGACCGATTTTAGCAGCAGAACTTTCGACCTACTGTCATTGAATTCACAGTGTGATCAGTCTGCCTTCAATGGCAGCATCCTAACTGAAATGGAGCTTCAAGTGACCAATTTGGAACGTTGTAACTCTGCATGCCATTCAAATTTTGCATGACTTGCAACAGAATTTAAAATTGAACTCATCACATTGCATTCCGGGATTGCCTTCCTTGTGAAGAATACATACAATCCAACATTAGAATTATGTCAAGAGTTAATTTAGGAGGCAGCATAATTAAGGTGCCTACAGTACCTTCTGGAACAGCTTTTGCATCATAATACCTTCAAATGCTGCCTCCGGAGACAGCACACTATGTTTTGAAATACAGTTAACACCCCATTGCTTAAAAAAAAAGTCGCACAGGCAAAATCTCACAAAGCTTCACAATCTCAAACATCCCATAACAATTTGCGCATTGCAGATTACACCCTTATCCACCTGAAATACACAAGCATCTATAGCCTCTAGCCATCTCAGCATTAAAAAGCCACACATTTTAAAATAGTGATCCCACATTTTTGCAGTTTATCCCATTGATATTCCAGGCACACTACATTTAAGTAAAAAAGGTGGAGACCCCAGGGAGAGCTCTCAATCGATCATATGTCTGCCTGCTAGGGAGTGATTGGCATGTCTGATGTAGTCTTCACTGCGTCTCTTAGGACCTCCGTCACTGCTACGCACTTAATTGGTTTCCGTACCGATGTGGCAGGTCAGAGATAATCGAGCGGCCATACAACCCTCACCATCAAGCTCTCCCCACAAGTGTCTGCTTAGTGCATTGAGTCACCAAGCACCTATTGATGCTCTGATGAGTGATACCAATGTCTAATTATTAAGCTATCAGATCTGCAGCTTTTGTCAAGGGCCTGGCAGAATGTTTAATAAGACAGGATACATGACACTATCTGTAGTAATACTGCATGATGGGACAGAGACATAATGCATTGAACCTCCTTAGTCCATTTGAAAAAACAGAATGCCCACAATTCAATGTTAAAATAATTCCATTCTTCCATCCACAGCTGCTTGTCCTATGTAGGGGGTAATGCTGGAGCCTATCACAGCTGTCTCAGGCCGAAGGCAAGGAAATACCCTGGACAGGTGGACAGTCCATCACAGGGAAACACAAAGATATACACATTCACACTCACCTACTGGCAATCTAGGGTCTCCAAGTAACTTAACCTGCATGTCTTTTTTGGACTGTGGGGGAAACCTGAGCAACCAGAGGAAACCCACACGAGCATAGGTAAAACATTCAAGCTCAACACAGAAAGGCCCAGTTGAGCCAAGACTCAACCCCGGGACTTTCTTGCTGTGAGGCGACAGTGCTACCCACTGAGCCATCATGCCACCTTGTTAATAATTAAAAAAACAACATGATTATTGTAGTATTATGAGTTTACTTAATATTCTGTAGTTAACAACTTAGAGAAATATAAGTAATATTGCAAGCCAATTTCAACATGTAATCACATGCAGGGTATGAATTATAGATATCAGTAATTCCATTGTCAATAGTTACAAATTCTAATTCTTAACATAAGTAATGGAATTACTACTAGTGATAATGCTAACTCCTGTTATCAGTAATTAGGTTTGCACTAAAACATTAATACAAATAATGACACCATTACTCGCAAAATAAAAAAACATTCTTTACATAAAAAAAATTTAGTTTCAACTAGTAAAATGTTAATTATTGATATCCATAGATGTATAGTAGAAATTCACAATAATTTTGCAGTGATTTTAACAATGTCATTCACTCCTGTTTAAAACACAATTACAGATATCTACAGTATAATTAATGTTTTACTAGTTGAAAGTCCAAATAAACACATCAGCTATACACTTCTTACCAGTAAAAATGGTAATTCATTGTATCAATAATTACATAGTGCTAATGTCCATTAACAAATGAATGACAACTAATAAAAATGCTACTTTTTGAAATATGCATTTTGGTTTTCATTAGTAGCAATGTTAATTTCATATATATATATATATATATATATATATATATATATATATATATATATATATATATATATATATATATATGAAATTGTATAGTGGGAAAGCCTTTTAAGATATCTTTAGTTTCTGTTAAATAATTTATATCTGAAATCCATTTCCAGATATCTAAAAACCTAATCTAACATGTTGAAATAAATTTAAAGATATATATACATAAATAAATTATGTTGTAATTCAATAGTTCGTATCAGGAATGGAAATCAAAAGAAATATGACTGAGCTAAAATTATTTTTATTTATTTGTATTTAGTCTGATAGATGTTTTCATTATACATTGCATCAAGGCTTAAATAGTGCTTATATATTTGTGAATAAAATCACATTTTTAACAGACTGGACTGGCAAGCTTTATTGCCCAACTTGAGAGATTTGTCAAATCCAATAGCATGACTGTATATCAGGGGAGATCGTTCAAGCAAAGACTCCAGTCCATGACGCATTTTATTAACCTTCAACATTGTAGATGTTTTTTTGTTTTTTTTTGGATGTGCGTAGGCTTGTCATATTTCCCATGTGGCCAGGGGTGCAATTTCCCGCACTTCACATTTTTCATAACACACTCAATAATTTATTAAAGGGGAACAGTTGTGTAAAGCTGAGAAGCACTGTCAGCCTCACTGACTAATCCGTTCTTTAATTTTCAAATAATTCAATTTATTAAAGTCTATGTCAGGGGTTATCAACCTATGGCACGCATGCCAGCAACAGAGAGAGAGGAATAGACCATTTTATTTATATAAATTCCGCACCTGCATTCCAATCGACATCTTGATGTAATCCTTCCTCATGATCACGCAGCATGTTTTTTATTAGCTGAATGGGAGGCTAAACAAAAAGTAAAAATGTGAGACTGCAGTATACCCAACAGACTCGTGCAGCGCGTGCATGCCAATTGCGCATCACGAGCAGATAGCGCTTCCCTTTCTGCTAATAGCACGAGTAAACGCGCCCGCTTTGCTTCGGTCAGACTGTGCAGATGACAGCCTACATTCCGTGTTTCATTTGTTTCTTTTTGCTTTCATAACAACACGTGCTGTAATAAGAAAAACACCACTATTAATCCTTGAGATTTCCAACCCAGTATACATGTGCACCGTCCTTATATCATGGACATTCAAAATGACAATAAACAATTAAAATAGAAAACATAAACTAACATGGTGGGGTTCAAAAATCTGAGTCTATTCAAAATATAAACTAAATCTGGAAGTTAAGTTTTAGGATTTTGCAGGTGCGATTAACTGAAAAGGGCTAAATTAGTTGATCGCCTTGCACGCGCAGCGCAAGTCTCGCCACTCTTTAATACTAGCCTACTACACACTGTAGCCTCCCATACACGCTGCGTGATCACGAGGAAGGATTATTCTACATCAACTTTTAGATTGGAATGCATGCGCGAAAAACGTCATATAAATGTAATAGTGTGCTCCTCTCTCGCTATTGTGTGCTATTGATTAAATGATTACAGTGACATAATATAATAAATATTTAAGATTTCACACAATTTCGTGATCAGTCATCAAATAAGCACATTTGCGACATTAACTTTGTTAACTCATAACACAAAAGGACAGAATTGTGGGGTTGTCGGCACAGCCATTGACAGGGAAAATGGAATTAAAATGGATTAGGCCTACCTGCAGAGTAAACACTCTGTTGGGCTTTGACACTATATGAGCATTGGAAAAGACAATATGAAGTCCAGAGAGCATCACTGGCCCTCTGTTTAAAAAAAAAAACAAAAATCATAAAAAAATAGGGGAGAACAGGGCTAGTCACACAGGGAATTTGTCACAAGAGCTAAATCTGACAAACTACAAAGTTTTGAGTAAAAAGTCAAAATACACATGTGTTTTATGAACACCTGGTTCAAAATCCCCTTAAATTAGAATGTTTTTGTGAATTCTGTCTTCCAAAATAAAATTAGCTATTGGGTATAGAAGTAAACAACAAAACCACTATGGAATTAGGTCACTAGATAATGAAATTAGATTAACCGAAAAGTTGAACTGTGTCCATTCAACTCAAGAAATGTTATTACAATGTATTTGTAAAATGTATTAATTGTTGTCAAAAACAATTGTTTGAAATGTTTGTACAAATGATCTATTATATTTTTGCTGTTCTGCGAAATGTTTTGTGTTTCATAATTGTTTTGTTGTAAATATTTTGTAAATATTATAAGTCTATAATAGGCTGTTTGAGGGCTGGCCAATGTTGGGGATGCTACTTTGAAACTACACTGTAAAAAAAAAATCACAATTGAAATGGTAAAAGACTGTAAAAATGCTACAGTAAAAAACATTAATTAGTTAACAGGTTGTTATCTTAAAATAGAGAGAAAAAAAGTTTATATATTAAAATGTATAGGAGAATACAAGTATATTTTATACAGTACAATTTTGTACATTTATTTTTTATTTGTAAAAAGTATGATTTTCTGTATAATTAACAGTAAAAATTTATATTATGTTTAACAAGAGAGTACATAAAAAAAAAATTATGGTAAAAAACAATAATCAGGCTTTCCCAGAATTCCCTGCGTGGCCCAGTTAATTTCATAATATTTTATGGGAATAGTTATGTTTCTTATTTTTAATATCAGTAATCTACATTGGGGTGTTCTGTGTTATATTTTATTTGATTTAGTTCATGTTTACTGCATTATTTAAATTTGACATGTGTTACCCTGATGGTGGAAGCACCATTCTTTTGAGTCTCTGCATAAATGCATGGCCGATGTGAAGTGTTGGCTGGCAAACAACTTTCTTCAATTAAATGAGGATAAGTTAGAGTTTATTGTTTTTGGTCAAAGGGGATGTGAGGTAAATTTAGAAAGTAATTTGTCACTGCTTCCAGGGAATAAACTTCCCTATGTAAAAAACCTGGGTGTTATATTTGACTCTGAGCTCAAATTTGATCGACAAATAAATGCTGTTGTTAAAAATAGTTTTTTTCCATCTTAGAACTATGGCAAAGTTGAAGTCCATCCTTTCTTTTGATGATTTGGAGAAGGTTGTGCATGCTTTTGTGTCTTCTCGATTGGACTATTGTAATGCTTTGTATCTGGGTGTGAGTCAGGCCTCTCTCTCTCGCCTGCAGCTGGTCCAAAATTCAGGCTTTTAACTGGAACCAGGAAAAGAAACCATATCACCCCAGTTTTGATTTCACTACATTGGTTCACGATCCAATACAGAATCAAGTACAAAGTGTTGATGTATGTATTTAAGGCTCTTCATGGTCTTGCACCTGAGTACATCTCTGCCTTAATAAGTTTGAATCAACCTTCAAGGTCTCTCCGCTCTAGTGATCAGCTGTGTCTGTCAGTTCCTCGATCTCGCCTAAAAACTAAAGGTGATAGAGCTTTTGCGGTGGTAGCCCCTAGACTTTGGAATAAGCTTCCATTGGTCATAAAATCATCTCCGTCTCTATTCTCTTTCCAGGGGGCCTTAAAAATGTATCTATTTTCACTAGATTTTAATTAATTGCATTATAAATTGTACTAGGTAAATTTTATCTTATTCTTGTTTTATAGGTTTTAAATGTTTTTTGCATTCTTAAGCTGTATTTATGTGATTTTATTTATTTTTTATTACTCCATGTACAGCACTTTGGTACCCAGTGTGGTTTTTGAAAGTACTCTATAAATAAAATTGAGTTGAGTGTTAAGTGTGTTTATTGTTATGTGTGTTTAAATGTTTATTGGTCATTGCTCCAGGAAGGGCCTCTATTGATGAACTTCATGTGCCCACTTATAATGCATATGTTGATTAACAATATATTATAAAGTGAAAAGCAGATTTTTACAGTTTCAGAATGTTAGTATATTAAGTACATTAATGAATAATATAAACAATGGTAATGCACCATAAAATGTACAGGTATCAAAATTACATCCCGTAAAATAAAAAACTGCAGTAAGCTACATCCAGGCGAATACTGCACACTGGTAGTGGTTAAGGAGAGTCCCCTGTCATCGAAGTAAAACGCTTTGAGTGTAGTGTCAGAAAGGCAGTATAAAAATAAAAAATTACTTAATTCATTCATACTTTTTCTTAAGTAGTAAGCTACACTACATTTACATTTATGCATTTGGCAGACGCTTTTATCCAAAGCGACTTACAGAGCCCTTATTACAGGGACAATCCCCCTGGAGCAACCTGGAGTTAAGTGCCTTGCTCAAGGACACAATGGTGGTGGCTGTGGGTCTTGAACCAGCATCCTTCTGATTACCAGATTACCAGTTATGGTGCTTAGACCACTTTATATATATTTTTTTATATATATGAATCAGATAGTATAATTAATTCTGCAATCAAAATAATATTCACCTGATTTTTAATAAGGGTAATATTTAATTGAACAAATTATAAATTAATAAAACTAGAAAACACCATATTTTATACAACTATGTAAAAATAAAGTGATAATCAGCAGCAGTTATCTTTTTATTTCATGGGAAAAAAGAAGACAGTGACTTCTAGCAATGTGCAGGGGTCAATAAGTGAATAATTTAATTTTAAACAGATTAATTTACATAAACTGTCCAAATGAACCGATTCATGTAACTGATTCACATTCCCTCTGCTCTACATATCAGAGTGATAGGACGGTTTAAGTGAGCATGTTTGATTACTCCCCCTCTCAGCTGTATTGCTGGGTTTGCAATACAATGTGATAAATGTAGCATTTTGTGATGCTACAGCACTTTGCTGGAAAATGTAGGTTGTTTCAGGAAGCGTTACACCATTTTAAAAATAGCTGAGCTACTGACATGCAACTGAACAAATTTAGTTTGTTAGAAGCATCACTATTTTTAGTTAGTTTCTCCCCAACACTGATTCTGACAACTTACCCCATAGTGAAACAAAATTCCCCAATAGTGGTCACAAAAGCTCAATGAACTGTATTTGTTTTCTGGGCAGTAATGGTTCAAATGTTAATTGGTTCAAATATTATTTTTAGCCATTAATTTTAGGTTTGTGCCTACACAGAAAATGACTAAATAAATGTTCACTGCAGTAAAAAGTGGCCCTACAATACAAGGTGCTTCCCCAAGAGAGGCTGGGCCATACAAGTAACCTTCCAGTTTTCATAGCAGCTTTCAGACTTGAAACCAAATCTCCTAATCTGAAATTCATACAATATTGTCCATGGTAGTACCTAGTAATTAAGACTCCATCATTGATTGGAGGGCACATTCCAGCTGAAACCCAACACACCACAGTAGTGTTTAATGCGACCCTTGTGGGATCCTATTTCCCCTGGATGCGCAGAGGAGCACTTCCCTGCCTTGTATATGGTCATTTAGAAATCAATCCTGACTGTGCTCCTAATTCATTCTATCAGAATCCCAACGATTTTATCTGCAGTGTGGAGAGCTTCGCCAGGTCCCTACGCACAGGTCAGGACAGAAGCAAAGGCAGATAAAACAAGATAAACACAATCGAGCCTGAAAAGTTGCTTGCTGAACAAGAAAAGAGCAGGGACGGGCAAGGCAAGGTAGCCAAGGTTGGGTACATAAAAACAAGGGGCCGTAGAGAGACAGAGTAACTGATACAGATTAACTAAATCCGGGAAGTGGATTGACCTCTGTCTACACTTCAAATCAGCTCTTTTCTGGACCTTCATCACAAGTAATGAAATGTAACAATGAGGAGTCTTATTACGAATAAATGAAACAGACCTATAAAGGCTCCAAGCTTCCTACAAGTCCGGACAGATTTCAGATAAAGGCAGACTCAGGCCATGTCGGAAAGGACATACTCCATCTCAAGTTCAATTTTAAATGTAATTTTGTTTGATATAAACATACATGAATGTTTCCAGGATGATAGCGAACATATGTGGATTGGATATGGCTCCAGCCAATATAGACTGAGTGTGGTTCAACCCTTGTGAAATTTTCAGTCACTACTGTATCTACTGTACTGCCTACTCGCAACTAATCACACTGGCATCATTGGGATGATGCTTGGAGTTAATGGGTAGTTTCTCCGTAAAATAAGGTTTATTCTGCACAGTGGGCTTAATATGGCATGACAGCTTTAATATTGCATGAATAGTCAAATAATCAAATTAAGCATACAACTTTAATTTGACTTGGAGGATGTAAACATGCAAGGCTTGACTGCTCACAAAGCAGATGTCTTTTATGATCTTCTGCAGTGTAGATTCTGATTACATCAAATTATCTCATTTTTTCTGAAGAGGCTTTCTTTTCTCTCCTTGAAACTTCAAAGTCAAAGCCATTGCCGAGACTCAAACTATGGTGTGATGAGAACTGGATCATTTTAGAGACAAAAAGCAGGCCTTGGATAACTCCACTTTGCATGCCTTAACCAAGCCACCTACATAACTTCTTAATTTATCCTTTATAACTGACTACTGGACCAAAGTCTGTTTGGCCTATCTGGAAATATGAAATATTTGTGAGACACCTTTCTGGTTTGGCTAATGGCAGACTCAGAACAATGGTGAGCCACAATACATTGTGGGAATGCTGAGATATTCTTGATCAAAGCCATCACTGAACTTTAGCTAATTTGATGAGCTGTTGACAGTGACTCACACAGACACTTGAGATTAACAGAATGAAATGAAATTCAGTGAACATGATATGCAACCAACTTTGCGATATAAAATTTAAAGGCTCATTAGTTACTTACACTTTTGTCAAAACAAAACTATATGACTTGCTCTGTAGAACAAAAGGAGAACTTTGAAAATATTCAAGCAGGTGTTTTCCATACTTCAACAGTTCAGTGACCACAGTAGATAATCTCCAAAAATTAAAAGAACTATCTTTAAAGAATTATATTTTCATGAATCAGACTGATCCGATTCTGGAGTTCAACTCACTGACAAAATGATCCGGTTACAGCGGTTCTCGATTTATGTTCAGGTTTCAATACATGGTAAGGTCAATCAACAGCATTGGTAGCACAATGGTGATTATCATAAAAAAAAATGTGCAGTATACTCGTAATAACAGCAATCACAGCTTATTTGCCCTGTGCCTTTAAATCAGTCCACTCATATCCAGATTCTTAGGCTATATTTTCCATTATCTGATTGTCTAATTTCTTGTCACAGCACTCTGAAGATTATTCCATCTAAGAGATAAAAGTGAGAGAAAGACCATTTGTCAGTGGAGAAAATAGCCCTTTATTTTGAACCTCTTGGCTAATTCCCTTTGCACGAGTGCCCAAGAGTTGCTTGAGAAATGGGGTCGGTGGGATTATAATGGCAGGCATCAGAGGTTAACGCTTTACGACCTACATGCCAGGGAGGCACAGCTGAGGAGAAATAATGTGCCTTTCTGAGAGCAGAGAGTGCATTGAGTCCTATCTGGCTCTGATGGCTGATTAGATCAATAAGAACGCTAGGGAGGCATTCAGCTGATACAGGCAAAATGTTATTTTCATATTGAATACAATATTTTATGTCTGGAGGAAAACTATAGCGATATAACCAGCTCTATAATGTAAATGAGGGTCAGTGTGTGTGTGCTCCACCAATTGTTTTTTTTTTTCTCTCTTTCAACTTAAATGTACAACATGCCTGATATGCAGAATTCTTGTTTCCCACTGGATTAGAAGAGTGAAGTGATTCAATGGCATCAAATGCCATGCATGGGAAACTAATTTATGCTAATTATGCTACAGTAACTGCCTATTTAAGGGCAGTTAAAGGAAGCCTCTCAAATATGTGCAATCGTAGTGCAATGTAAACAAGAGCAAAGCATAATTGCAAAGCAGCTGTAGGGAGAAAGCATAGTTCAGTCAACCACTTGTGATTGACAGTATTTGATAAGATTTTAAATTGCTTTCAAGAGGGAGGAATTTCAATGAAGCATTTTTGCTGTTTACCTCAGTTAAAGGTGAAAAGTGTAATCTTTTATGTAAAAATTTGTGCTGTCAGAATTAACTCGTTAATCACATGCGATTAATGAAAAACATGTAACGTGTTATTTTTTCTTAATCACGATGAACACATTTACCATTAATACAACATAAACGAGTATGAACACTTGTTGGGAGGGCGGAACTTTTGTAATGTGTCTACCCAGAGTCATTACACTACCGGAAACACCACAACAGCGCTTCCCTGTCAGTGATAAAATAGTAAATGGTCTGCACTTATATAGCGCTTTTATTAACCTTAGAGGTTACCAAAGCACTTTACACTGTTTCCCAATCAGTGATTGGGAATCACCCATTCACACACACATTAACCAAAGGCAGCAGAGCTGTCATGCAAGGCGCTAGCCTGCCATTGGGAGCAACTTGGCGTTCAGTGTCTTGCCCAAGGACACTTCGGCATGTGGAGTCATGTGGGCGCCAACCCTACAATTGGCAGCCAACCGCTCAACCAGCTGAAAAACAAAACAATCCCAGATGGGACTTGTGATAAAAATCATTTTAACACAAGGAGTATTATAATTATCACTGAAGCACGTCAAGAATTAACTATCAATCCACTTTTCTCGTGGATTTCAAAGCGTCGCTGAATGCCTGCGTTGACGCTCTGACACGAATTATGAACAAAGCTTCAAGATTGCGATAACAAAGCGGATAGTCACAGTCTACTGGCAGATTCATATTGTGGAGGATAAGAGTTTAAGAGATTTAAGGGGGGCTTATTATGCCCCTTTTTACACAATGTAATATAAGTCTCAGGTGTCCCCAGAATGTATCTGTCAAGTTTCAGCTCAAAATACCTCACAGATCGTTTATTCTACCATGCCTTTATACCCCTGTTGTATAACCCTGCTCGAAATGGACTGTTTTAGTGTCTGTAGATTTAAATGCAAAGGAGCTGGAAGTGGGCTATGCCTTTCCTGCTAGTGCCATGGATACCCGGGCAACAACAATGTATAGCAAATTAAAAAACTGCGCGCCTGGGTCGCGACCTATCTTCGTGTTGTGCTGATGTTTGGTCACTTTTGTCTGAGGTGTTTGTGTGTGGCCGAACTCTCGCACAGGTTTCCTGTCTCTTTTTATCACCTGTTGCGTGCCTCGGGTGACACTTGCCTCACGAGGTACGCTCAGGCTCTGTCTAGTGTGGAACTGTGTGGCATTGATTTGTTTGGTATTGCTACACATTTTCTCGTCTTTTCTGACGGTTGGCATGAGCATATATTGCCTTATTGGTTTGGGGATGTGTGCTCATGCCATTCAGGTGTTTGTGTTTTGTGAGATCACATGGCTTTGCTTTGTTTCTGTATTGCTGCATGTCTCTCAGTCTTGCGTCATATCCCGCCGCTTTGTTTGCCTATTATTCGTTCATTAGTCTCACCTGTCCTGTTTGATTTACTTCCCTATTTTAGTCTTTTCGTCTGTGCTGTCCATTGCCAGTTCGTCTTGTTTGGTGTCCATGTCGGTGTTCTTCCCAGTTATAGTCGGTCCTGTGTTTTTCCCCATTATCCAGTCCAGCCCATTTTTGTCATTACCATCCAGTACCTGGTTTTTCCCCTTTGGGGAAGTTTTTGTTTTGCCTTTGTTTATTTTTGTATTAATAAATCCTTTTTTGTTTTACTCTGTGTTTGGGTTCTACCTAAGATTCTCTACTGCAAATGCTGACAGTAGATACTGGGGCAATAGTTATAGGGCACAATTTGTTAATTTATGCATACACTTTTGAGACAGCACTTATTCAAAATAAGCTCTTCAGAAAAGGGTGTGTAGTTTCTAGTTCTTTTCCATCACATTTGACATTTCATTACATCTCAAGTATTTTATAAACAAATAAATCTCCACTTTGACTGGATCATTCAATGTGAGCCCACACTGAAAAATTGTCATAGCAAATCTATTTCCCCCAATTAAGAAAAACAATGGGTTTTATAGGGGCCTTTAGCCCTTGAAACAGGGGTGCTTTTTACCCTTAAATACTAGACTTTCATTTATTGGACAGTTGTTGTGTGTGTATATACATTATATGTATATACAAAATATATACATGTATATACAAAATATATACATTTTTTGTTTTTTAAAGTTAATCACCAAAATTCTAATTTTGTACAAACATCAAATTGGGAAACCGCCTGTTTGACACTATCAGATGCCAGCTCACAAGCCCTCTGTACTCAAAGCTCTTGCATGTGAAGTGCTTAGAACACCAAAAGAATCTCAGTCAATAGATCTCGCATTTGGCTAGCCCATTCCCAAAGTCCTTTATTTACCTAAAGTCCATTATAGCATTCATTTCCAACCCACAAACCGGACTTGCTCGCTTCACACTGCCTTCTAGGGAAAACACATTATCTCTGCTGTTTGCTGCCTACCAGAATGTACTGGTAGTCCCCCACTTTCAGAATCAGAGTCCTGTGAAGTGGTCCTTTTTCTGCAGCTCTGAGAACGGCTCATGAAAGAGACGTTTTGTCATTTTTCTCCAACAATATCTTTAAAAAAAATTAAATAAAAAAAATCACTGCAATGAGATAGAATTGTGTAAAAGGCTGAGCAAATTGCTTTTTTGAAATATTTCCTGGAAACCGTCGATATGGGTGCTGTGCTGTGCTTATCATACGAATGCTTAAGAGTACACATTTTTGCCCTTTCAGTAGCTTCAGTCAGAATAATTTGTGGTGAAATAAGATAATCTCTTCCCTTGCTGGATCCTCTGAAACCCCAACCTGCGGAGGAGTAAATGTCAGGTGTACAGCAATGATTTCATAAATGAATGCAATGATGTGAATGTTGCCACCACTAAATCTTCTGTTGAATGCTGTTCAATGTTGTTCCCAATATGTGATAAATGTATCTGTCTGGTTATTGTGAATTTCAACTGTTGGTTTTGATTTTGTTTTCAAGGAAGAAAACAGTAAATGCAAATAATAAAAACACAGCTAATCGTGTAATTGAGCATAGTTTTGATCGCAGGATAAAAAAGCTTTGAAAAAAGGAGAACATTGTTTTCTCATGTTTTGTTTTTGACATCAAAGTCTGTACATCCAACAAAAAAAAAAAATTTGTCATTTGATAGAAGCTAGCCAAATTAGGCAGATACCAGTATGGACAGGTTGCGTGACTCACTCTCATCTTTGAAAACAATGTACAAAATGATGCAAGGTAAAAGAAAATAAATTAAAGACACCTTTTCTTGCAACAAGCATCAACATTATTTGTGCCAGCCTGTGATTTGTGCTCTAAATGTTTGGCTGCCTAGAGCAGAAACCATTTAACATATTTTGGCACAGTGTTGTGTCATTTTGATGTCCAATGTCAACTCTATATCCTGAAGCAAAACCAGTTGAGAACCACTGGTTTAAAATGTACAGATAAATTTTTGAGTGTCAGGATTAAATTGGTTATTTTGGTATACTATTATCTCAGTCTGGCACAGAAACATTAAATTTGTCCTTTCTTTCCATATTATTGCTAGCCAATTTTATGTATTATGCATTTATAAACCTTAAGTCTTTTTGGACACAGAACTGCAAATTTGCATCAAGATCTACAAACAAACAATAAATTACAAAGGTCAGTTTTGAACATATTGCAGATGTTGCCTGAGCAGTGAACCTGAGAAAAACTCTAATGAGATTTGTTTTAGTGAGTCAGTGCTTACTAAAAAAACAGCATGCTAATAGACTCATGCGATTATAAAAAGACTTAGATGTGAACAGAAAGATTGTTGTACAGCACTTTAACTAATTGTCTACTCCCTAAGGTGATGTCACATTTGCTTCAGTGAAAGGGGCCAAATTGGCTTCGCTCTTCATATCATTTTCCACTCACACAGAGTTTTCAGCATTGCTTTTCTGAATAACTCAGGTAAGGGATATGTCTTGCTCAACATTTCTTGCCTTAGGATCTGTATTTTTCATGCGTACCAACCCAGGAGCAAAACAAACTAGGAGACTATGTACAAAGACATAGAAATATAGAAAAGAGGAAGAAAAACAAAAGCAAAAAATGAATAATGCATTACTAAGTCTTCCTCGCTCTGCAAGGGGGGCAATGTATACTGAGATATCTTTGCTTTTAGAAGGATGTTTTGGTAGGTGGCATACACATACCTTAAAGACTGAAGCAAATCACAAAGAATTACACAGATAAAAGACATAAAAGTAGCACAGACTGATATGAGGTATACACAATGTCAACTAGACTAACTGTATACATTTCCCCAAGTACTGGGTACCTCGTACTTTTTCTTATCAGTTAGATATAAATAAATAAATATATTTTGCATATATATTCAGTCTCACAATAAAACATTTTCTATTGTTGCACCTTTTGCAACAACAAAAGTATGGTTTTCCTGAATGATTCACCCAAGCCTCAGTTTTTCTATAGACTGAAGCCAGGTTTTCAGAGTATGTTCCTGTATTTTGCACTATTCATACTATTCTTTCTTCCTTCTGCTTTAACAAGGTAATTTTCTTATAAAAAGCAGTTGTACAGAATCATGTCACCATCATCATACTTTACAATACGTAAGTAAGATGTTATTTAGGTGTACACAACACAATTTATTTTGGCTCAAAACCTCTATCTTGGTCTAATGTGTTTACAAAGTATTTTTCCACATCACAAATGGGTCACTATTGCGGCTTTCGACAAATGTCAGATGTGTTTACACATGGTTCTCTTTGACTAGTGGCTTCCTTTGTGCACACTCCCATGTGTTATGCAGGCCAGAGTTCTTGATTCGGTTGACTGGTGCAACATTGCTCTGTTCTCAGATTCTTAGATCTGTTGGTCCTTCAAAGAGATGTTTAGTCACTCTGCAGCTTCTATCACAAGTCTCCCTCAGGTTCAGTGAGAGTTTTGAGGAACAATATTCTGTAGCTTACTGGTAGAGTTTACTATAAAATAGGAACATTACATATTTGTGCTGTTTAATTAAATTTGTCAAACTTCTCAATATCATCCTGGAAGCAAAGTTCTCTAAAGAAATTTTCCAAAACGTCCTACATAGTCCACATTTTAAGGCATGCTCCCATTTCAAAAGGTAGGCAGAATGATGTTGCTTTGGAAGATGCCTTGTTTTGGAAACATTCTTGAACAACATTTCATGTATCCTTAATCTAAAAGACAATCCAGAATGCATGACCATGCAGTGAGAAAAATCACCCAATATGGCGGACAGAGTTAAATCTCATCTATAAATATATTTCACTCAGCACTGAAAGACATCAATGAAAATAGTTAAATTTACTCAATCCAGAACTAAATGACTGTTTTACCCAATATTTGTCAGTGCAATTTATTTTAATGATTATTAGATTATTATGTTGTTAGCTTAGCAAGATGCTAACATTAAACTCTATTGACTACAACAATTGGTTTCCTGAAATAAAAATACAATTTATTTATTGTTTTCCATTGGCAAATAAATTGGTAAATATTGCTAATAAGCAGTTTAAAACAGACCTGCCATATGGCTCCAAGGTTGATTATCTATGGTATTCGCTTCTGTTGAAGCCATAAGTTCGTGTTTGGCTATTTCAATTGAATTTTTTAGAAATCGTGTTGAATACCATAATTTCACACGAAGAACTACACTACCATTGATCCTGAAAAATAATGATCCCCTAATCAGAGAATTGCTGCCAACAAAGCACACAAAATAAGCACTGCAGCAAAAGTCCTCTCGCATGACATACTGTAAATGACACAATCAAGTCGGTCTTCCTACACTGTCAAACTGCTTTTCTTATATATCTTAATATTTTGCAATAAAATTAAAACACATTGTTTCTCATTAATAACAACTTTTAATAAACAGCTTTATGTTTTTCCATAGATTTTTAGTATTGTTTATGACAATAGCAATGCTACATGTGATTGTAGTCTATACCTGAAAGACGGCAAGTATTCTATATTTCAGGTATTCAATATTTTTGCTTAAAATCAAAGTTTGTAATATTGTGATTCCCATCAGAGCTGGTTTTGATTTGGTTTATGGCTTAGAACTCTTTTCTAAAGGATTTTATATATGGAAGAAAATGAGAAAACTTGTTCAGAAACCATTACAGCTGAAAAAGTGGGTGGGCACTGTTGAGCTATATTGGGATTTAAACCTCCTGTGCACTTAGCTTCATGCGAGGAGTGATATTTATGTTGCGTGCTGCCTGAGTAGAGCATTTTAAATCAGTCATTTATGAGGTTACATTTAATTAAGTTACCTACTGTATGTAGGCAGTAGACACCAAGGCATTGGGTTTTAAACAAAGGATATGCTCTATAATACTTTTTCTCTTTGATTTATGGGCTTTTGCCTAGGACAGGCAAAGGAGACAGGACAGGAGAAGACAGGTGTGGGTTTGGGAAATGACCCAAGCTGTATCAAACTCCTGCTTATGAGGTCACCCACATAAGCGCAATAGCAAAATATGCTGGAAAACGCACACTACCCTTCAGGCCACATCTCCAGATAGTGTGTTGTAGTTCGAAAAACAGAGAAACCTGTAGAAACAGACTGGACGAGCTTGATGAGTTCTACAGACTCTGGTCCTGCCATTTCAAATACAACCCCCACCCCCAATTAAAAGCTACTTTCTATTATTCATATCAATTAAAAATTCATTGAGCACATTAGCACAGAACAACTGGGCCAGGAGGTACAGAGATAGCATTAATGTGACCCAGCTAGATATAATAATGCTGAGTCTCTCACTGACTGAAAGAACCTCTGAGAATAAACAATAGCCTTCTCAATTATTCTTACCATCCCGCCATATGCCAGAGCCACATGCATTTGGTATGTATCAACCCCCTTTTTATGAGATGAACTGGACTGGAAAAGCATCGATAATGACAAATAAAATCCTGGAAAATTACACTACTCTGGGCTTTGTTGCAAAATTAATAGAAACTTAATCCCCAACATAATTGGTTGCCAAGGGATTAAGGCAATATTTACTTATGGGCTACATTATCAGTGAAGACTAAGACTAAGACATGCCTCTATGCTGTAGGTGAGTATTTAAGGTCTTTCATACTACCTGCAGGGTACTTGGAGGCAGAATGTTGTACTAAGACTGCGTCTAACCTCACACAAAGGAACGTTTGGGGCTCTTGCATAATAATAACATGTACTTGGCCTCAAAGTCCTTTCAGATTCTCGCTTGACATCACAGATATATTCACTGACCTGAAATTTCCTTTTAGCTTGACAGGATATCTCCAGACTGTGAATGGATTGTGCCGAAACAACATTGCTTCTGAAATTTGAAAGAAGATTACTGCTCACATAATGATGGCTTGCAGCTTATTTCAGCAATAAAAGCATGTATGCTAGAGCAGATGACTGGACAGTGAAACTACTGTGCAAACTAAATGTTTGTGATGTTTGCAGTAATCTTCAGAGAAAACTTGTAAACAAAATAGCATGAACAGGCATTTAGCATAGAATGTTCTCAGATATATAATGAAGCACATTTTGTTTGTACCTATTTGTATAACTATTGCATGTACAGTTTGAAATTTCACAGAAGATGAAACAAAAGAGATTCACTTGTGACACTTCACATGTGCTTTTCCGTTAGGGTGAATATCAAGAAAACATGTTCAAGTCACATTTCACACCTAATTAAAAAAAGATTTTGAGCTGTGACATTATTTGCATGATAATAAAGCATATTTTGCCTCCAAATTCTCATTACCATAATGCATCTGGACGTATTACTTTGAGTTTTTTGTCATTCTCGTTATTTCAATGGTAATTCTCATTAAATTGCCATTGCCATTACAGTCATTTGATACTAACAAAAATACCAAATTCCAAAAATACCAATACCATTCCAAAATGGAACTCTCATTCTCTTTTTTTTTCCTCTCCATACAATGTAAATTCCATATACATTGTATGGAGAGGAAAAAAAAGAGAATGAGAGTTCCATCAATACCTTACATTCTGCTAAACATCTCCCTCTGTGTTCCACAAAAGAAAAATAGATTTTGTAGAAAATGACTAAATTGAAATTTCGGGTATACTGAAATGCCAAGGGTAGGATGCCAGTATTAGAAAAATGAAGAGCACGTTTTTAGCCAAAGATAGGTGTACAGATCATGAGTACCAGTGGAGCCTTTCATCTTTCTCTCCTTAATGTAATGCTTATGATTTTAATTTGTTATGTTTGCACTATTGAAAATAATGAATTCAATAATGATTGAGATAATACAGCACTTTGAAAATGCAG
Source organism: Xyrauchen texanus (assembly GCF_025860055.1). Lineage (NCBI taxonomy): Eukaryota > Metazoa > Chordata > Actinopteri > Cypriniformes > Catostomidae > Xyrauchen > Xyrauchen texanus. The sequence goes on along the minus strand of NC_068281.1, from coordinate 11,475,181 downwards.
GGACATCTCAATGGAGCTGTGCATTAGACTGAGCTCTCAGTCTGTTTAGCCTAGTGAAGGCTGAGTTGATAATTGTGGTTGCTCTTCCAATTTGGCACCCACAAGCAGACTGTCATGGCTCCGGCATTTGCCGGTTCATTCTGTTTTTGTATTCTCTCCCTCGTGTTTCACAGCTGGGGTCAGTGAGTGTAATCGCAGTTTCCATGGGAATGCGGATCGCTCACAGGGAGGCGTCGATTATGTAAATGGCTTTCTCATATGCTCCACCTGTCTTTGATTCCATGTCCTATTTTTTCCACATGTGTTTGCCCTATTTGTTTGCTGGTTTACTGTATGCTGTACCACTCACGTTTGTTTCCTGTTTAGTATGAAGTTTGGTTGCGCTGTTCTCGAGGAGGTGTTTACCCCGCAGATCGCCATTGCCCTGTTGGTCACTCCCGAGGAGGATTCCTTGGATTATCTACATGGAAGTTGGGGAGCTTGAGTCTTGGCATCGCATCTCACTTTTCTTCTGCTGATTTCTCCGGACTTCCACTACAACACCTACTGACAAACACACCCTCCTCGCCCTCTTGGCTTTATTATTTTGAGCTTGACCGAGCTGGCGCTGAGTGCTTGTGTGTTAAATAAAAGGCTGACATTTATCTCCTCTGCACTTGGGTCCTGTTTTACCCAGCGCCGTAACACAGATTTAGGCCCTTTCCCACCTACAGTCCTGGCACTTTTCCCTCAGTAACTTTCTAGATGAGAACTCTTACAAGGAACGGAAAACCAGAGGAGACTTTTTCCATTGCATTCGGATTAATATTCACAAAAGGAACCATTGACGTCATCTAGTATCAACCATTTTTTCTGACATTATTTGCACTCACGTTTCAATAGCAATAGCAAAATTAATAACACCGACAGAGGACGCTGGGATCGGAGATACACTTTGTTTTGATTTGCTGCATTGGAAAACGTTGGTAGCTGCCTTAGCAGTTAATGGTTTAAACAACAGTGTTTTTGGATGACTGGAACTCTCTGAACAGTTTAAAAAGCACCTTAATTCATCCATCCTTATACAGCCTCCGAAGGCAGCATTTACCAGTTTTCAGATGCAGCTGGTGTTTTCTGGTTACAGTTTAAACTGGGCTTGCAAGGTGCTCCGTGCTGAAGCCGGAACGAAGAGATGAGACCGTGAAAGTGCACTAAACATTGAGCACTTGCTGAACTCTGTGGATAACATGTTAAAATGCACCATAAACCTATTTATCAACACAATCCTTAACAATAAAGGCTTTTATGACTCAGCATAAATTACTGTACTGAAATACTCACTCATTGACTTAACAAAGACATCTTCATGCAAGTTAACCATGCAGTAAAGGCAAGCAATACTTCCCTCATGTAAACTAGATTTAATGGCTTTTTAGTGTAAAATATAGTTCATTTAGTGTAAAATAAAGTTCATTACGTGGCTATGACATGGAGCAGATTCAGCTAGAACAAACTAGCTGCTAGCCTGCCACTCAGGGGATTGCTCTATTAGTTAGTTGTTATTCTAATGAAGTGCACAATTCTAAAAAAACAAAACATGGAAGCTGTGGAAACACATGGCAAATTAGCTTTTCGGGTTGGCCAACAAATTGACATGATTCAGCATTTCTGTTGGCTCATTGTTAAGAAGTCCTGCTATGACACTACCATTTTTGCCAGTTAGTAAGTCTGACTGCTGCCAGAAAAGAAATATGTCTTTTTTTTGACAGTTTGTAAACAAACAGGAAATGTAGTATGGACAGCAGGGATACAGGCTTCAGATGATTTGACTTGAGTCTGACTCTTAGTAGACATTTCTCAGTGTATGCACAGACACCTCTCTGTGTTTACAAAAGCACCACTTTCCAGCTTCATGCCCTCCAGATTTTTTGCTGTTTTTAATAAAAAATACATGAGCCTGAATATAGTGTGTAACAGCTTATTTTGCTATTCAGCCGTGGCGAGAGTGCAAGTGGCTGGTGGTTATCTGTCTGTCAGGAAGGGGTGAGAGATGAACTGATGTGGTGTTGTCACTGGAGCAGACAGGTTCAGTCTCCGGTCATCCAGAGCTGACACATTCTAACATATAGGAATGCTGAAAAGGCTGTAAATACAGGGTGGTTTCCCTGAATTTTAGAGAAGGATCCAAAGATAAATCCTAGGACCAAGTTTACACATGCTGATAATTGTCCACTGTAACAGTGATATTATCTGTAGTTTTGAATTTAGATAAAAATATATATATATTTTTTTTTTCATTGCCCTTTCAATGTAGTTTTGTTAGATTTCACTCCAACGTTTTAGTTAAGTTTAATGCTTTACTGATATCAATAAAATACGTTGGCAACACTTTACAATAAGGTTCATCGTTCATTAACGCGTTAACGAATGTTAACAGACTTATATAATCAGAGTGGTATAAATAATCAGTGAAGACGATGGATTCTGGATTCCTTAAGATCACCAACTTCAATGGTCTCACAAAAAAATAAAACTTAGACACTCAGAGACAACTCCAGGTCTAATAGCTCAGTGAGCGCTGGCTCTGGGACGGACGAGGCTTGCAGCACTGGCTCTGGGACGGATGAGGCTTGCATTGCTGGTTTGTTGGCCGTGGCAGGTGTGGGTGTTGGATCGTTGGCCATAGCAGAGGTGGGCCTGTGACATGGAGGAGACTGTAGCTTGGCTGTGTCATGGAGGAGACTCCATGCCATGTCACTGGCTGTGACATGGCATGGAGCAGACTGAGGCTTGGTTGTGACATGGCATTGAATAGACTCAGGCATGGCATGGAGCAGACTCAGGCATGGCTGTGACATGGCATGGAGCAGACTCAGACGTGGCTATGACATGGAGCAGATTCAGGCGTGGCTGTGACATGGCATGGAGCAGACTCGGGATCCGGGGCAGAAGGTGGCACAAGCTCTCCAAACATGATGTCCTACTCTGGCTCGGTGACAGGGATGTGGGATCCTGGCTCGGTGACCATGATGTGGGACCATGTCTCAGCAGCCTTGACAGGGAATTGTGGCATGGCAATCTTGATGGTGGACTCTGATGTGGAGGCCATGATTTGAGCTGTGGTGTGGGGATCATGATAGTAGGTTCTGGTGAGGTGGGTGCTGTGGAATTGCTGAGTTCCTCATCCGCAATTCCAAGAGTGAACGAAGATCTACTCAGCATAAGATAGTCAATATATTGAGCCACCGGTAATCCAACCGCCAGGCATCATGGAGGAGACTGGCATATTCAAGCCTGCACGTAAAATGAATTTGAGGGTGATGGAATTAAAACAACCTTGCAGGCCAGAGCTCAGAAGTCCTCCACATATTCTTCAATGGAAAAGGCATGCTTGGCATAGACGTAGTAGCTGAACTGCTGGGTTTACTTTGAAGGTCAGGTATTCTGCAACGTTGCTAGCATTAACAGGCAGTCAAAGACAATGAAGCGTGAAGAACCCAAGTGCAGTGTTTATTTACAAGGCGAATGTCCAACATAAACTACAACAAATGATGGCTTGGCTTGACTTGACTACAACAAAACAATACCTGACATCTGACAAGGGCAAACATGAGGGTTTAAATACATGAACATGCATGACAATGAAAACCAATCAACAGACAAAACTATAAACAAGATAACAAGACTAATAAACTTTTACCAATAAAAAGACAAGACTGCTAACAAGATACTCCATACAATGAACCAATGAAAAAAGACACATGAACAGGGAAAACACATGACAGGATCACATGACTATAAAACATGAAATCAAAACATGAACAAAAACGTCTTGGGTTACATGTGTAACCCTTGTTCCCTGAAAAAGGCGGAACGAGATGTTGCGCTGCTAAGCGCTACGGGGAACAGCTTTCGCTGTGAGCCGAGCTGAAATAATGTGTGGAACACGTCATTGAACATTGACCGGAATTTATAGCCTCGGTTGATGTAATCATTAGATGCACCTGAGGCCAGGCTATAAATGGATACGTCACCAGGTGTCGTCAGATACTTCTTTTTGAAGAGCAGTCCTGGGACGTCCCAGTGCGGCAAAGCAGCGCAACATCTCGTTCCGCCTTTTTCAGGGAACAAGGGTTACACATGTAACCCGAGACGTTCCCTTTACAAAAGGCTTCACTTTGATGTTGCGCTGCTAAGCGCTACGGGGAACGCAATACCCACGCCACCGCACTTGGGGCTGTCCGGACCCCTACGGTTGTGCAGTGTACTCACAAAAACGCGAGAGGTCTCAGACATGAGCTTGAGATGTCGACTCAAGTGCATAAGAGCCCGGAGTAGCATAAACATCTAAACCATTCAATTTTGATGAATGTGTGTGGAGAGGACCAGCCTGCCACATCACAAACTTGTTTAGGCATGAGCTGAGATGTCGACTCAAGGGCATGAGAGCCCGGAGTGCAGAACATCCAAACTAAAAAAGTCCAATGAATGTGTGCGGCGAGGACAACCTGCCGCATCACAAACTTGTTTAGGCATGGGCTGAGATGTCGACTCAAGGACATAAGAGTCCGGAGTAGCAAAGCATCTAGCCCATAAAGTTCGATGAATGTGTGCGAAGGGAACCCTATCGCAACACAAACTTGTCATAAAACTGATGAATGTGAGCGGAGAGGACCAGCCTGCCGCATCACAAACTTGCTCAGGCATGAGCTGAGATGTCGACTCAAGGGCATAAGAGCCCGGAGTAGCAAAGCATCTAACCCATAAAGTTCGATGAATGTGTGCGAAGGGAACCCTATCGCAACACAAACTTGTCATGAAAACTGATGAATGTGAGCGGAGAGGATCAGCCTGCCGCATCACAATCTTGTTCAGGTATGAGCTGAGATGTCGACTCAAGGGCATAAGAGCCCGGAGTGGCAAAACATCCAAACTAAAAAAGTCCAACGAATGTGTGCGGAGGGGACAACCTGCCGCATCACAAACTTGTATAGGCATGGGCTGAGATGTCGACTCAAGGGCATAAGAGCCCAGAGTAGCAAAGCATCTAGCCCACAAAGTTCGATGAATGTGTGTGAAGAGAACCCTATCGCAACACAAACTTGTCATAAAGACTGATGAATGTGAGCGGAGAGGACCAGCCTGCCGCATCACAAACTTGTCCAGACATGAGCTTGAGATGTCGACTCAAGGGCATAAGAGCCCGGAGTGGCAAAACATCCAAACTATAAAAATCTAATGAATGTGTGCGGAGAGGACAACCTGCCGCATCACAAACTTGCTGCAGAGGGAGACCTCTAGCCAAGGTTTTAGAGGAGGAGTGCCCTCTGGTAGAGTGCGCCCTGAAACCTACTGGCGAAGCTTGACCGCGCCTCGTGAGGCCCGGGCAATAATGAGGATGCCTCTTTGAGGGCACCCCGCCCACCAAGCCGTGGCAAACCGCAGTGGCCAAATACAGCCTGGCAGTGGCAAGGCAAGTGCCCGCTGACAGTTCTTTCTACAGAAAATCCAGAACTGAAGCAAACTGGCAGTTAGCTGGTTCTGTAATAATAACTTTAGCAGAAGGAAACGCATGCAGGCGCATTTGCGTTTCTACGTTCAGCCCCTCCCGAGGGGGAGGGGGGGGGGACTGGGCGACTCGGGGAGAAGTAGAGGAGACATTGCGCTATCAACAGAGGCGAAAGGTCCTCTTCTGCCCTGTAAAATCTACCCAGATCAGTTCCAAGTGGAGGGAGCCCTAGCACTTGAAATGCTCTCGATGACCTCAAGGATGAGAAGGTCCTCCCTGTTCGGAATCGCCCAAGGCAAGCCGTCGACGAGAGGAATTAACTCCGAGAAACATATCCTGTTTGGCCAGCGCAGCACCATTAATAGGAGGCAAGACCCTTGCTGGCGAACATTGCCAAGACACCCGGGAGCAGAGAAACCGGGGAGAGAAACACATACAGACGCATTCTGGGTCATGTATGTGTCTTAATGTCCAGACCCAAGGGGGCTGGGTGATTTCAGGGAGAAGTAGAGGAGACATTGCGCTATTCATAGAGGCGAAGAGGTCCTCTTCTGCCCTAAGATCTCACCCAAACTTGTTCCAAGTGGAAAAAGCCCGGCATTTAAAAAGGTCTCGATAACCTCAGGAGAGAGCCCTGTGTCCCTCAGTTGGTACCCTTAGGGGCCAAACATGAAAGATTCCACAATTTGGGGCAGGGATGAAATATTGCCCTGTGCCTGAGATAGAAGATCCTTCCTGTTCGGAATCGCCCAAGGCGAGCCGTCGAGGGAAGAGATTAGCTCCGAGAACCAAGCCCTGTTTGGCCAGCGCGGTGCTATCAGTAAGAGGCAAAAACCCTTGCTGGCAAACTCTGGGCAACTACTACCTTAGGGTGGAGTTCTTAACTCCCCCGTTGGTATTTCCTTTCTGGACCGTAAATCTGCTCCCGTATATGGGCATCCAGGGATATAACTGACCTGAGTGACAGGAGCTTACCCTGGGCCCTAAGGAGAATCCGACGTGTCAGATATACAGCTGACAAGAACGTGGGTCTCCTTGAAGATTTATGTAAGAGGCTACCGCTGTATTGTCCACCCGCACCAAGACATGGCAGCCTCAGGAGGAGGTATTTCAGGGCCAGAAATACAGCCATCAACCCGAGACAGAGACTGTGACAACCGAGCTGATGACCCTCCTATCCCCTTAAGCTGGACGACCACTTAAGGCCGCTACCCCGCCCATCAGGGAGGCGTCTGTCGTTAGCAGTCTGCGACAACAAGACGCACCTAGAGTGGGACCCAAGGCAGAAAACCGGGGTCTGAACCACATAGGAAGGGAACGAAGCCTGAGGCGCGTAACCCTATTTAGCCCAGGGGTTTTGGCCCTTGGAAGAAATCCCCTGGCTTTTGGCTACAACAAAAACGGTCTCATGAGCAGAAGGTCCAGAGGGATCACCGTGGACGCGTTCGCCCTGAGACCTGGAAATCGTTGGTACTAATAACAGTGCAACCTTGACCTAGCCTGACTTTGCTCAGGGTGATCTGAATGGACTCAATCCTAGCGGGAGACAGTTGTGCCCGCATTGAGATTGAACTCCATACGATGCCCCGATAGACATTGTTCTGAGTGGGAGAGAGGACGCTTTTCTTTGTGTTGAGCCTCAACCCCAGCTGTTGAGCTAAGACGATGTCCCTGTGCTGAACTGCCAGTTCCTGGAACTGGCAACCGCAGGAGTAACAACATCGAGCAATTCCTCCGTATATTTTTTTATCGCGGACGGAAAGCTCGGAGGCGGGAAGAGAATTGCGATCCACCTCATGATCCGAAGAAGCGTCGGAACGCGCTTCGAGATCATGTGAAGGACCAGCTGGGTTTGGGGAGAGAGTGAGAGAAAGGGATCAACCCGTCTCTTGCTCCTCAGCCAAATCCATGCACGAGCCCCACGAACGATCTTTTCGTGAGTGCTGACTCCCGGAAGCAAGCGAGGCGAGCACGACGCACTCTGCCTGTTAAAGCAAATCGCAGTGCTCGCGACCGCCCTGCTGCAACGCAGAGCAGCGTGCTCTTACCCCCAAACAAACAGCAAAAACTGATGTGTGCCGTCTTCAGCTATAGAGCGAGAAGAGAGGAACACGCACCGCTTGCTTTCAGTCATTCTCTCTTTTTTTAAATATATATATAATATTTTCTAAACAGAAGAGAAAAATAGAACAACATTCACTGCACACTGCCTAACTGATTCTATCTCCTAACAGAGGAAAGAAAGTTTTGACAGGGTGTGTGAAACACACAGAAACAGAATCGCTCTGAAAAAGAGTTTCTGACTGACACCTGGTGACGTATCCATTTATAGCCTGGCCTCAGGTGCATCTAATGATTACATCAACCGAGGCTATAAATTCCGGTCAATGTTCATTGACGTGTTCCACACATTATTTCAGCTCGGCTCACAGCGAAAGCTGTTCCCCGTAGCGCTTAGCAGCGCAACATCAAAGTGAAGCCTTTTGTAAAGGGAACACATTTAAACATGACAGATCCTTTCAAAAATTATATTATTGAAGCAGTTGTAGACACAAAGATACAGTAAGATAAGCCCACAGCCAAGATTGCCATTCCTCCTAAGAGCCTGATATCTGAGCAGGTTATTTTCTCGTAGCATCCATTTGCACTGACAGTGACCAGTTCTGCCTTTAGAGTCAGACAGACAGTACATTGGCATGAAGCATTGAGGCACAGTTTAGCTTGAACAAGATTTATTACAAATTAATCACCATACCCTGAAACTTTAATTGAAACAATTTGGCTCAAACTGACCCCAAGATAAACCCTCAAATCTATTCAAAGAAATAGCAGCAGTAAGAGCATTATTAAACTGTTGTTGAAGATCAATGTTAACATGCCTTAACTTCATTGTACCCCATACAGATCTTTCCACTTTAGCCATCTGAGAAGTGAGCATTAATCGTGGGGTATACATCAAAGAGACACTGAATAATAGGATTACCATAAGATTTAAATTTGAAAAAAATTGGATATCACTTTCTACAGGGTGCCATTCTCTGAGAACTCCAATCAATTTCAGCTCGGTCTGATGGGTTTATGCCGAACACAGAAATATTGAGATGCAATTTTGCCTGAGAAGCACTGGACTGTAGGATGTATCACCTGCACAACTGGTTTTCATAGTAAGTACTACATATCATTGGATCAAACCACTGTGCAGCAAAACTGCATCTGGGCTAAATCAAACCAAATGTTTTATTGAGCTGTGGCATCCATTATTCATAATGTCATTATAGGCTTGAGAAACTCCACCATAGAGCAGCATACCAATGAACCACATGAGAGAAAGGCAAAAGGAGAAAAAGAGAGGAATATTAATTCTTGACTGTTGATGGCTGTAAAAGGTGACTTGAGTCTCAATAAATCTCTTGGCTGATCATTAAGAGGGAACATTTCAGTGTTGGTTCACAGAGCAGCTGTGGCAAGGCAGCGGCATTTTCGATTTCGATCTGCATGTCTCTCTAGTACAAGCATGGATGGAGTCCAAGTTAAGTTACTGCTGCATTAAGATTATCAGTATACTCAGTAGAACCAGAGTATAATTAGGAAACAGGCCACTCATTGAAAAATAAATGGGAAAATCCAAGTATTATGGTGGACTGCTTGAAAGGAATTCACACCTTTCTATTTCAACAGCCAGTCAAGGCACACTCACTGCAAAGTGCTTCTTCATTCTTTACTCAGAGCCAAAAAGAAGTTAGAAACGTAGTGAGCAATGGTATACTGTTTGCGAACATTTAGACACCAGCCACATGGGATGGCGTTTAGAGGTATAATTCAATATGAGGATGCACAAGACTACATGTACAACCTTAACTAATGTGACATTAAAATGTGTTATCAACAGAGGTGGGTAGAGTAGTCAAAAACTGTAGTTCAAGTAAATGTACAATTACTTAAAAAACATAATTACTCAAGTAGAATTGAAAGTACTAACATAAATAATTACTTGAGTAAGAGTTAGAAAGTATCCAATTAAAAGAGTACTCAAGTAACATAAAATGACATAAGAGACATTTACTCCCCTATAATCCATTATATAATACACATTGAACATATATTATAGAATTATTATTATTATTATTATTATTATTCATGGAAATTCTGTCATCATTCAATATCCATGATGTTCCAAACCAGTATGACTTTCTTTCTTCCATGCAATACAATAAGGAGATATTAGACAGAATGTTTGCCTGTCACTATTTACTTTCAGTGAATGTTATATACTATATATATATATATATATATATATATATATATATATATATATATATATATATGTGGAACTCTCACGGGAAGCAGGACAGGAAACGAAGGTTTCAACAAAAAAGGTAAGGCTTTAATTGCCGTATGTCTCACAATAATTTACACAGTAGTTCACACAAAGACACAAGCGCACTGGGTTGGCTTGCACGGTCGTCTTCCCTCTGCTCTGAGGCTGCTGGCTTTTTAACCGCTCTCCTCGCTCTACTGCAATTAGAGACAGGTGTTAGTCATAATTTGGCCCAGGTGTGAGCGCCCTTACGCTTCTCTCTCCCGGACGGGCGCTTGACCACGCCCCGCTGCCACATACCCCCACCGCCCGACTCAGGCCGAGGCGTCATCCGGCCTGCCTACCACTCCCCCATTTCTGGAGAGGAAGTCGGCGGCAGCCATCTGCACCCCGGTCTGTGGACCACCTTGAACTTAAAAGGCTGGAGAGCCAGATACCAACGGGTGATCCGGGCGTTAGTATCCTTCATGCGGTGGAGCCACTGGAGTGGGGCATGATCCGAACAGAGGGTGAAGGCCCGCCCCAGCAGGTAGTATCGGAGGGTGAGGACCGCCCACTTGATGGCCAGACACTCCTTTTCCACGGTGCTGTACTTAGTCTCCCTTAAGGAGAGCTTCCGGCTAATGTACAGCACCGGCGCTCCTCCCCTCCACCACCTGCGAGAGTACGGCCCCCAGCCCTCTGTCTGAAGCGTCCGTCTGCAATAGAAAAGGGAGAGAAAAGTCAGGTGCATGCAAAAGCGGCCCCCACAAAGTGCAGCTTTAATCTGCGTAAATGCCTGTTGGCACTGCTCCGACCATTGGACCGGATCTGGAGCCCCCTTTTAGTGAGGTCAGTCAGCGGGCTGGTGACGTCCGAATAATTAGGCACAAATCTTCTGTAATAGCCAGCCAGCCCCAGGAACTGCCTCACCCCCTTTTTGGTCTTAGGTCTAGGGCAAGTCGCAATCGCCGCAGTCTTTTCAATTTGGGGACGCACCTGGCCATGACCCAAGTGGAACCCCAGATACCGTACCTCCACACGCCCAACGCAGCACTTCTTAGGGTTTGCTGTGAGCCCGCCCGCCGCAGCGATCTCAGGACGGCCCTCAGATGTTGCATGTGCCGCTGCCAATCATTGCTATAGATGATAATGTCATCTAAATAGGCAGCGGCGTACGCGGTATGCGGTCTGAGGATCCGATCCATGAGTCGCTGGAACGTGGCTGGTGCCCCAAACAAACCGAAAGGAAGCGTCACAAATTGGTGTAATCCAAACGGCGTGGTGAAGGCTGTTTTCTCGCGGGACATTGGTGTCAAGGGGATCTGCCAATAACCCTTTGTTAAATCCAGGGTCGAGTAAAATCGAGCAGTACCTAACCGATCGAGCAGTTCATCAACACGGGGCATTGGGTACGGCGTCAAATTTAGACACCGCGTTGACTTTTCTGTAATCCACACAGAACCGAACCGACCCATCACTCTTGGGAACAAGAACAACCGGGCTGGACCAATCACTGTGGGATTCCTCTATTACGCCCATATCAAGCATTGCATCTAATTCTTCCCGAACGATTTTCTTTCTATGTTCGGGTAAGCGATAAGGCGACAACGCACCACCGCGCCCGGCTCGGTCTCGATGTGGTGCTGTATGAGGTTTGTACGGCCCGGAGAGGGAAAACACGTCCGCAAACTCTTTTTGTAACTCAGAAACCTCTGCGAGCTGCCGCGGTGAGAGTTGGTCTCCACAAGTGACCGGAGTGTTGAGATTGTAGTCTTTGTTTATCTCCGGTCCGAGCTCCGCCCTGTCCGGAACTACCGTGGCCAACGTCACAGAGGCCGCCTCCTCCCTCCATAATTTCAGGAGGTTGAGGTGATAAATTTGACGCGCGCCCCTCTATCGGTACGTATAACCTCATAATCGAGATCCCCACTCGTCGTGTGACCTCAAAGGGTCCTTGCCACTTAGCGAGTAATTTAGAGCTCGATGTTGGGAGTAATCACGAGTACTTTGTCTCCGGTGCAAATTCCGTAGCCGAGCACCCCTGTCATACAGCCGGCGTTGGCGTTCTTGAGCTTGGAGCAAATTCTCCTGTGTTAGTCAGCCCCAGTGTGTGGAGTTTTGCTCTAAGATCAAGAACGAATTGAATTTCATTTTTACTGTTAGAAGGTCCCTCCTCCCATGCTTCGCGGATGACATCGAGGACACCGCGGGGCGTCGCCCGTACAGCAGCTCAAACGGGGAGAACCCGGTGGAGGCTTGCGGGACCTCTCGTACCGCAAACAACAGGGGTCTAGCCACTTATCCCAATTTCTAGCGTCATCGTGCACGAATTTACTGAATCATGTTCTTGAGCGTTTTATTAAACCGTTCCACTAGGCCATCTGTCTGAGGATGGTAAACGCTAGTGCTGAATCGATTTAATGCCCAAGAGCTCGTAAAGTTCGCGAAGTGTCCGTGACATAAAAGTTGTGCCTTGATCGGTGAGGATTTCTTTCGGAATCCCCACCGGAGATTATCTTGAAGAGTGCCCCTGCAACACTACGTCGCGGAGATGTTGCTCAGAGGCACTGCTTCCGGATATCGCGTCGCGTAATCCACTAGGACTAACACGGCGATGTCCGCGTGCTGACCGTTCTAATGGCCCGACGAGGTCCATCCCAATTCTTTCGAAGGGGACCTCGATTAATGGTAGAGGGCGCAAAGGCGCTTTTGGGGTGGCCGGTGGGTTTACCAGCTGACATTCGCGGCACGCCGCACACCACCTGCGGACGTCACCGCCAATGCCCGGCCAATAGAAACGGGCTATTAGACGGAGAAGTGTTTTTCGTTCCCCTAGGTGACCGGCCATAGGATTATAGTGAGCCGCCTGGAAAACCATTTCCCGACGGCTCCGTGGAATCAATAATTGTGTTACTTCCTCTTTTGTTTGGGCGTCCTGCGTCACCCTGTATAAGCGATCCTTGATCAGCGAAAAATACGGATATGAGACGGCGACACCCGGCCGGAGTTGTTGACCATCGATTACTCTCACTTGGTCAAAGGCGTGCTTAAGGGTATCATCCCGCGACTGCTCCAAGGGAAGTCCCCTCCGGGAATTCCCGGAGAGGAGGGCGTCCACCTCGCCCCTTCCCATGTCACTCGGAGCAGTCGAGGACGGCCCTGGCTCCGCCTCCCCGCCAAAGCATCGCACATCACACACCCCTTCACTTTCGCGCAGGACCCATCCGCACAAACTCCCTCCAATAACTTTCTAAAATTCGGCCAATCCGTACTCCAAAATTAGCGGATGGGTGAGGCGGGACTAACCGCTGCCTCTACACTATATTTTTCTCCCCTGAATTTGATCGCCAGAGTCACCACGGGATATTTGTGAATATCCCGTGTACACACCTTACCCTCACCAGTTTAGCTGAGCCCAAAGCCTCGGATTGAACCAAGCGTTGGTGGATGGTGGTCTGGTTACAGCCGGTATCCAACAAAGCTTGGTATGTACCCCTGGATTCTTACCGAATCCGATACGCTCCAGCTCGATCGGGGGCAGTCTGTGGAACATCGGAGACCCGTACCACCGCCCCTATTTCCATCAGCGGACACTGATCCCGGAAGTGGTCCGGGTCCCCGCACCTCCAGCAGACCGGCCCAGACGCTGCGGCCGCACCCGTGCTGGCGGGCGCCCCCACCTGAGGAGGAGAGCGGCTGAAGGATGGCTTTAATTGCCGTATGTCTCACAATAATTTACACAGTAGTTCACACAAAGACACAAGCGCACTGGGTTGGCTTGCACGGTCGTCTTCCCTCTGCTCTGAGGCTGCTGGCTTTTTAACCGCTCTCCTCGCTCTACTGCAATTAGAGACAGGTGTTAGTCATAATTTGGCCCAGGTGTGAGCGCCCTTACCGCTTCTCTCTCCCGGACGGGTGCTTGACCACGCCCCCGCTGCCACAATATATATATATATATATATTGAAAGTGAATGGTGAGCGAGACTGTCAGTCCCTAACATTCTGTCTAACATATTTTGTGCTCCACATAATACAAAGCCTTACACTGGTTTGGAACAACATGAGGGTTGAGAAATGATAACAGAACATTATATCCTGGCTTTAAAACTTTAAAGAGATAGTTTACCCAAAAATGAAAATTCTCTCATCATTTACTCATCCTTATGCCATCCCAGATGTGTATGACTTCCTTTCTTCTGCAGAACACAAATTCAGATTTTTAAAGAATATATTAGCTCTGTAGGCCAAAATTTTGATGCTCTAAAAAGCATATAAAGGCAGTATAAAAGTAATCCATAAGACTCTTAGTGGTTTCATCCATGTCTTCAGAAGTGATATGATAGGTGTGGGTGAGAAACAGATCAATATTTAAGTCCTTTTTGCTAGACAGCAGGGGGAGATATGCAGAGAAGAATATGAATCAACAAAAACACAAGAAGAAAGTTGAAGTGATCTGTTTCTCATCCTCACCTATCACATCGCTTCTGAAGATACTGATTTAACTATAGTGTTATGGATTACTTTTATGCTGACTTATGTTTGTTTGTTTGTTTAGCTTTAAAATGTTGCCACCCATTCACTTGCATTGTATGGACCTAAAGAGCTGAGAAATGTTTCAAAGTAATCTTCATTTGAGTTCAGCAGATGGGTACACATCTGGAGTGGCATGAGGGTGAGTAAATAATGAGAATTGTAATTTTTGGGTGAACTATCCCTTTAAGGGGTCTTGTCAGATCTGGATGAATTTGTCAATAAGGAGGGAGGTTTGAAAACATTTCTAGTAATTATAACAGTGAAAACATGAAAATGTCCCACAAGGACATTTTATATAATGCTGAAATATAATGCCTACTTTTGCTATTTAATAGCTTTTAAAGTCCTGTGTGGATTCGTATTTCAGTCGTTCCCTACATTTGTTCACTCATCTTGCCCACAATGCACTCTAATTTCAAGTGTACATTTCAAGTACACTCGATGATGGTTAATTTCCCACAATCCACCACAGGGAAGACGTACGAGCTAGGAGTTTACTGCTTCCTTCACTCCTGCAATGTTTTATTTTATTCTGAATGTATTAAATTACTTTTTGACAAATCATGAATTGATTAAAATAACATAATAACACACAGAGAGACAAAACATTCAGATACATTTTAAAATGTACTCTTTATTTGATCAAATGTGTTTACTCTTAATATTAACACAGAGTATATATTAAAAATGACAAACAGAATGAAGATTGATTGTATTAATATATTATTTAATAAGAATTAATAAGGCCCAAGTATTTAAAAATGTCATGTCACGTTTCTGCACCAGCCCCAGAGCTCCAACACTCATGTCCGAATTCACTCATTTCGTTCACTTGCTGCTGAGATATAGTGCACTAACTGTCATTCATTCAATAGGAAATAGTGAATGAGTGAACGATTGCGTACACAGCCACTCTCGTCGCGACAATCGCCTCACGCCCGCACATCTCACGCGCGCGCGCCCCATGCACCTCGCTGTGCACGTGCAGAAATGCTGTCTGTTCGCGCTCCAGTTGTCGATAAAGGGAATGGCAGTGATTAACTTGGATGTTTATATGGATTTATACAGTTAATCCACCTGATGTAGCTGCGAAAGTTTCCAGTACCCCCGCGAGGGCGCAAAGTAAATGCATAAATACTGCTTATGACATGCGGGACAAAGCACAATAATATATTGCTGCACTAATTAAAAAATGTACACTTAAAAACTGATGTCATAAGAGCCCGGTTACAAAATCACCGTGAAAATGACACATTGATCTCATTACACAGAAAAGAATTAGAGCTAAAATTTACCTCAGCATGCTGCCTGAAGTTGGAGCTGTGACTTTAATCTTGAGATATCAGCTTATCTTGGTGTTAAATGAAGGCATTGGATGACGAAACTATTATTTTTTTCACTGTGCAGAACGAAGAAAGTGTTTCACTTTGAAGAGTTTGATGCTGCTGCACTGATGACTTGAGTCTCATCACTCAAGTGGGAGCGTCTCATCGCGCACAGCTGTGAACATCCACTCTAGTAAAAGTTCCATTCAATAATCTCTCAATAAATGACACATTAATTCAAATTAAACCCAGTAATGTAACGACAGTAACGCCACACATTGTAAATAAGTAAAAGTTAAAAAAAATCATTCGAAATGTTCTTGAGTGAGAGTAAAAATGACCCACTTTTAGACATACTCTAAAAGTAACATTTTCCCCAAGTAAATGTAACGAAGTTTAACCTCTGGTTATCAATGACTACACGTCCCATTATATGAGTAGCATTCACACAATACTGATCAGTGGATTTTTTTTATATATTTTTTTTAAACTACTCAATGATTTAAAGCAGAAAGACTCTCAATGTGCAGTTGTGCATCCACATCACCACGTCCGACCATGCCCTCGCTGCAAGCAAACACACACGTTCCCACGTAAACAGAGCAGGAAAGAGTCATTCGACTCAAATAGACAAAAGCAAGTCTCTCTAATATATATTTAGTGAGCGTCGCTATAGTTACATCTTCCTCTCCTCTTCTCTCATTTACAGGACTGGCATGAGATCAATCGGCTCATCGGATCAGCGAACCTCCGTGACAGGATATCAGTCACCACATACACCTCCACTGTGAGCAACAAACACACACAAGATCCCTCATCAGAACATGGTGAAGCTATACACCCAATCGACTTGGATAGGCAAGAGCACGTCCCTTTAAAAACTTTTTAATAGTTACATCTCGTTCTCTCGTTTACAGGGATGGTTTGGAATCAGTCAGCTCATCGAACCAGCAAAGACTCTGCAACAGGGTCCGCAAGTTGCTTTTATATTGTTTGAAAACTTGAGAAATGTCCTCAATTATGGCGGGGTCAATTAGTCTTTAACAAGGACAGGTATTACAGATTTCAATATGCAACATAATACGCAAATACAAAATGTAAACAAACACACGTGACATTCAACACTCCAATAACGCATACGCTATGCATTGCTCACACAGGAAACAGAAATTATTAGTTCACTTCTTGAATCATCAGGTCCGAGTCGTTCGTTCTTTTGTAATGTGACAGCCGTATACGCTATGCACATTCGTCTGTCACATGACAAAAGAACGAACGACTCGACAAGAAGATTTCAGAGGTGCACTAATCATTTCTGTTCCTTATCAAAAGCTACACTTTGTGGAGTGGACCAGCTGTGAATATGTGTGCAACACGTCAATGAAATTGACTGTAATTTTTAGCCTCTGTTGGTGACATCATCAGGATGCACCGGTACCAGGGGCTATAAATAGATGTGCCACAGGTGCATCATCAGGTCTTTTGTCTCCAGACCATTCTGTGTGTGTTGTGCTTCTCAAACCTGTCAAAACTTTATACTTTCCTCTGATAGGAGTTAGATCTGTAAGGCAGTGTGCAGAAAACCTTTCTTTCTTTCTAACATGAGCAATAAGCAAGGCAAATGGTGTGTGTTTCCGTGTTTACGCCATATGTCTGAAGCGGACACACACCAGTTTTGTTTTGTGTGTTTGGGGGAAGAGCATGCTTCTCTTGTGTTGGGGCGGGGTGGATGCGAGCATTGCGAGCTGTTTACAGTGGAAATGCTTCACACTCGTCTCGCTTACTTCCGAGAGCCAGCGCCCACCCTTCTACCATGGGGCTCTCGCATGGATCTGGCTGAGGAGCGTGATACGGGCCATCCCTATCACTCGCTCTCTCTCCAGATCCAGCCCGTCCTTCTCATGATCTCGAAGCACGCCCTGGCACCTCTTCGGTTCATAAGGGGGATGTTGAATCACTTCAGTCCGCGGACTTAGAGCTACTTACCTCTGAGCATTCCTCATATGAATATAAAATGGTTGAGGAATTACTCGAAGTGGTTACTCGTGCGGTGGGCAGACAAGAGACCCCCAAACGCTCTAAACTAGAGGACAGATTTCTGTCTGGTGGCCA
Organism: Xyrauchen texanus; assembly: GCF_025860055.1. Classification (NCBI taxonomy): domain Eukaryota; kingdom Metazoa; phylum Chordata; class Actinopteri; order Cypriniformes; family Catostomidae; genus Xyrauchen; species Xyrauchen texanus. The sequence continues at coordinate 11,457,423 of NC_068281.1, read as the reverse complement.
GGGGAAGGGAATGCAAAATCAAACCCTTCCCTTCTTTGAAGACCCCCATGACGAGCTTTCTCGTTCATGGAGGAAACCTTATACTTGCCGTATCTTTATGCCTTCGACGTTGACATATTTGACCATCGTGGGTGCTGAGGCACGGGGGTATTCGATGACGCCGCAGGTAGAAGAGACACTCTCAGGTTGTCTCTCGCCTGGCTCAGCATCATCGTTAAAAAGACCTACTCTCCCCTCAAAGTTGTGCAGGACCACCTCTACACTTGTGGGGAAAGCTTATCAGGCAGCAGGTCAGGCTGGTGTTGCCCTACACACCATGGCAGTTTTATATAATATAGGCATATTAGGCTGACCTGTTGAAGGACCTGAGTGTGGGTAGTACGGTCGATGAAGAGGCCTTTTCAGAGCTTCGTCGATTCACGGATCTGTCTCTCCATGAGACCAAACAGACAGGTCGTGCCATTGGCCGATCGATGGCTGCTTTGGTTAGCACAGAGAGACATTTATGGTTGAATCTTTCGGCATCAGAAATAAGGCAAAGTGTTCCTTCTGGCCTGTTCGGTGACTTGATGAACACAGTCATCACCAGGTTTCAGGAGGTGAAGAGCCATGAGGAAGCCTTCGGGAAATTCCATCCTCCAGATTCCAGATCGCCGCACTCAGGAGGAGGGGCCGCCGGCCACCCAGCCCAGCCCCGGTCCTTCTAGAAGGGAGGCTCAGAAACAAAATGTGGTGGATCGCGCTCCCCCTCGTAAGGACTGGGGACTTGCTCGTCGCCCTTAGCAGCCTCCAAAGCAAGACCTCAGGACCATTATCTCCATAAAGAAAAAGTCCTGACGGTCTTGTGCCCAGCCTTCTGGGTGGGGGATTCAATTTGTTTGCCGTCCTCTGCATTTCAACGGCATGGTCCCCACTACGGTGAAACCGGAAAGAGCACATCCACTGTTGAAAGAACTGCAAAATCTCTTGGTCAAAGGGGCCGTAGAACATGTTCCCCTTCCAGAGAGAGAGTCAGGTTACTACAGCAGATACTTCCTGGTTCCCAAGATGGATGGGGGATTGCGTCCAATTTTAGACCTTCGAGGCTTGAATCGCTAATTCAAGGCACTCAAGTTCAAAATGTTAACCGTCAAGACAGTTGTGTCTCAAATCCAACATTACTATTGGTTGGTCACGATCGATCTCATGGACGCATATTTTGATATAGAAATATTGCCACAACACAGGAAGTTCCTGAGGTTCGCTTTTGGGGGCGAAGCTTTCCAATATTGGGACTTTCCAATATTTCTTCCATTCGGACTAGCCTTATCACCCTGCACATTCACAAAGTGCATGGATGCAGCACCGGCTCCTCTGCAACTTCAGGGCATCCGCATTCTGAATTATATAGACGACTGGCTGATACTAGCACCGTCACAAGAACTGACATTACAGCACAGGAATATCGTCTTAGCTCATCTGGTTTCTCTGGGTTTGAGACTCAACGACAAGAAAAGCGTTCTCTCTCCCACTCAGTGAACTACGTATCTGGGGATCGTATGGGATTCGATCATGATGCGGGCACAATTGTCTCCCACTCAAATCGAGACCATTCAGAATACCCTGAGCAAAGTCAGGCAAGGCCAAGGTTGCATTGTTCGTCAGTATCAACGAATACTAGGTCTCATGACATCTGCGTCCTCTGTTATTCCTTTGGGCCTTCTGCACATGAGACTGTTTCAGTTGTGGCTCAAAGCCAGGAGATTTCATCCAAGGGCCAGTCCCCTATGACAGATAAGGGTTACGCTCCGTGGGCTACGTACCCTTTCTATGTGGTTCAGACCCCAGTTCCTCACCTTGGGTCCCACTCTAGGTGTGTCTTGCCGTCACAAGTTGCTAACGACAGACGCCTCCCTGATGGGCTGGGGAGCGGTCTTAAGTGGTCTCCAGCTCAAGGGGAATGGGAGGGTCATCAGTCTCGAGTTGATGGCTGTATTTCTGGCCTTGAAATACTTCCTTCAGTATCTGAGAGGCTGCCATGTTTTGGTGTGGGTGGACAACACAGCGGCAGTCTCTTCAATAAACCGTCAAGGAGGTCTACGGTCACGCCAGATAAACAGACTGGCACGGCAGATTCTCCTTTGGGACCAGGAGCTCCTGTCGATCAGATACATTTATATCCCTGGATGCCTGAATGTAGGAGCGGATTGACTGTCTAGACAGAAAATACTGACAGGGGAGTGGAAACACCACCTCGAAGTAGTGAGACAAATCTGGTTGAGATTTTACAGAGCAGAAGTGGACCTCTTCGCCTCCCAACAGTGTCCCCTCTACTTCTCTATGAGTTACCCAGCCCCCCTGGGTCTGAACGCGATGGCGCATACATGGACCAATGCTCCCGGGAGTTCTGGCCACAGTTCGCCAGCAAGTAGATAATGTCTCTCCTCGACGGCTGACCTTGGGCGATTCCGGAGAGGACGGACCTTCTGTCTCAGGCACAGAGGACTATATTTCATCCCCGGCCCGAGCTGTGTAACCTTCATGTTTGGCCCCTGAGGGTACCAACTGAGGGACACTGGGCTTTCACCTGAAGTTATCGAGACCATTCTAAGTGCTAGGGCTCCCTCTACTAGAAGAAGTTATGCCAATAAATGGAGTGTCTTTGAAAGATGGTGCAATGCACATAATGCAGATCCAGTTAACTGCCAGTTTGCTTCAGTTCTGGACATTCTGCAAGAAAAATCAAGAGAGTCAAATGATATTTTAGCGGCTTGTTTTTAGAGGTTTTTGGACCAATAATTAGTACCTCTGTTTTGTCGGAATTGAGTGGAAGGAAATATTTGGCCATACAATCTTTGATTTCATTGATACACTCTGCTAATTTGGAGAATTGTGAAATCTCATCAGGTTTTGAAGAAATATAAAGTATATAATAATTATGGAGCTAAAAGAGTCTCAATAAAGATAAATGCACACACTACATTCACATATGCACACACATGATTCATACATGCACACACAGGATTCATACATGCACATACAGGATACATAAATGCACACAAAACTCATAAATACACACACAATTCAGAAATGCAAACAAAATTTACAAATGCACACAAGATTAAGAAATGCACAGGACAAGATTCAGAAATGTATTTCTGATGCACGCACAAATATATCTTGATTTACAAACTTTTTGCGGTCTGTGAACTTCACTGCATTTGTGTGTGAATTTTGAGACTCCCCTGACTTGGCTCGACACACAAATGCCTTTTTTTAAACAAGGAATGATCTGGAACCAATCAGATATCTCCCTTGTTTTAGCCAATCACGAGAACACACCCCACGTGGGGGATTGAGCCAATCACAAGAACGCGTTCACACAGCGCGTGCATGTGGTGCGGGCGCGGGTGCGTTCACGGTCATTGTCACTCAGTTGAGACCTCAACATGGCTTCTGGCAACGACAGGGGAGCGGTAAGTATAACTTAACGTGTTTAGCTAGTCATAGCCCTGTTATGAGATGTTGTTTAATTGTTAATGTTAACCGGTTTATTTGTGCAACTATCAACATAAGCTAGCGAGCTGAGCTAGCGAACTACGCTAGCGCGTCTGCATGCTAATAGGGTCAGGCTAACGTTAGTATCTTTCCATAAAGTTGAAATTCTTGTGAATTAAGTGACTGTTTGACAGGGTCTGTCAGCCCCAAGCCGAGGTAGCAGCTCGGGCTTTTGTGCAGTTATTGGCCCGGAGCTGTCCTCGGGTCCAAACGCACCGAGAGAGAGTACAGCAGCAGTCAGGGCTGGAGGCAGTGCTCCTCTGCCGGTTAGCGATGGTAGGGTGAGACAGGCTATGAGAAGGTGATCCATTTAACTTAGTATTTCTACATTTGCTAGTAAAGTATAAAGAGAGACCATAGTCCCTCATCTAACTATTCTTATTGCCCTCTGTCTGGTAGGGTTGGGAATCTGAACTCAAAAACTAATTTTATTTTGGGGGTGTTCCATGCAGGTGCTGAACTTGTCCCAAACTTTATTTCAAATAGCTTAATTGGCATGAATGTTTAGGTGAAGAATGTTGCTAAAGCAGAAATTCACATACAAATTTACATTTGGTGCTTAAGAAAAGATTAATCAGTCCTCCAAAGTTTTTGGTACATAGATAAAGCATTATGTATTGTTTATTAAGTGACACATGTTTACTTTACTGACAGTGAATAATATTATTCTGACACATTTAATATTGGTGTCTGGAACAGTAATGAACAGCGTTAGTGTATTTTATACTGTTATTGAGACATTATTTAAATTATTGAAATTATTTTAATTATTTATTATTTAAATTAAACGAAACACAAAAATATCTGGTTTCCCTACAAATCTTTTTGTCTTTCCCACATCAGGCAGTTCCCGAGTATGTTTAATACCTGTGCTTGCAATTCAATTACTCATATGGCTTCAATATGTACAGTAAAAGTAGCCTATGTATTTGAATGTGCCAAATGAAGCTGCTTTTCAATAGAGTATTTAGTGTGTAAATAGTCACTTCAATGTGATACTTGAGGACGGCTGCTGCAGCACTTATTGATATTGTCCTGAATTAATTAAAATTTAGGACTTGATTTGATGGGGTCATGTGATGTATTAAGATTGGATGACTTCATCGGAACTTGCCATACTTTGGCTTTTTGTGAATTGATGCCAATGCCCCATTAAGGTAGAAGGTAGCTATACTTATTTGACTGGAAATAGCAATACCAAGATGGCTGCTAGATAGACTGCATTTGCAACTTTGGTATAACTAATTAGAAATGTAAAGGGTGAAGTGTGTAATTTCCACTCAACTGGCAGCAACAAAATTAATTGCATTCTTTTTATGTGGCCTGACTTAGCCCACAACAACAAAGCAGGCTTAACCAATGGGGCAGCTAAGATTTAACCAAAACAATAACAGATGGGGGAAGTGTTTGAAACTTGCATGAAACTTTTCATTCCCCATCTGTTGCTCACTTCAAAGTTGTGTCGAAGAAGCGACACTAGGGGTCTCTCTTGAGAGCCTTGTACTTTTCTGAACTTGAGAAAAGGCCAATGAGAAATTGGCTGACAGAATTGCATGTCCCTCCCCCGGGCACATGGGTAAAAAGGGAGGGAATCATGCATCTGTCCATTCAGACTTTTTCTTCGGAGCCGAGCAGTTCTGTGATCAGCGAGCCGCAGTCACTTACTGTTTCACTCATCTATATAGAGCGTATGCTGTTGGATCTATGCCACATATCAGCTTCGACGGCGCTTCTAAAAGAGAATATTTCTTAAAATAATTTATTTTCTCTAAAAGAGCAATACAGAGCGGCGTTGAACATCCTTTTCAGGATGCGTCTTTATAAAGATGCCCTTCCGCCCCTGTGGAGTTCCTGGATGCGGTCGATTTCTCTCTGCTCCTGACACTGCCTCGTGTGTCTGGGCAGCGATCACACCAAGGCAGCATATGTGGATGGCACACTGCGAGAACCTCAACCTGGCAATGTTATGGTCGTGGCTTTCCTTCTTAAAGAGGAACGCCACTCCAGCCGCCACCCACCCGCATCGCTCCTTCTACCCAAGGGATTGAGGACGACACTGCTGGCGATGGTGGCGATTTGGGAATTCCATCCGGCACGCTCCTTATATTCCATCCAGGCTCAAGGTGAGAGCGGCTCACCTCACGACCAGTTTTCTTATCCCCCCCAATGGATGATGAGTTCACCGCTGCATCGGAGAGTATTCCGGCATCTGAAGCGAAAGACTCGACTGGACTGCTGCCATCGGGTCGGCACACCTAGTTTGAGGCTGACTCCTCTGTCCTCCCCACAGCTTTCACGGCTAGACGATTGGTTGCTCAGGTCTGGGTGCCGCTCACAGCTCTCTCTCTCTCTCTCTCTCTCTCTCTCTCTCTCGCTGTCTCTCGAATTGGTGCCCTGGCTCCTCATTATGTCTCTCCCAGCTGATTGAGATAATTATCTGCCAGTTGTCCATCCTTACTGCTCGGCCATGCCCTGCTCGCCACAGATACAAACTGTATACTGGATTTTTTTCATCATTAATGCTGAAACAACATAAAATTCTCCGTCATTTTGGGGCATACAGGTAAGTGTAAGACATTATTAGAGACTATATAGGGTCTACTTTTATTTGTGTACTCTCACAATAACAACAAAAACTTGTGCTTTTGTAAAATAAAGAAAATAAAAAGGTTGAGCTGTAAGCAGTCGGGTTCGCGAGCATATATCTGAAAAACAAAAATGAACTGAAACTCTGCGAATACTTATCACAGCCAGGATTCAGAATATTGAAATTTGAAATATGTCCTAATAAGCAAGTTTTAGTTACATTTAAATGCTGTTTCAGCTAAAGCAGGTATTTAAATTGTATGCTGTGTGATATAATTATGATATGTAATATGTTATTAAAATAATATGAATGTTTAGATTATATTTGAACTAGTGTTTATGCTGCCTCATTATCATCAATGCTTGTGCTTGCAAATATGTGTTCAGGTTATATGAGTAAAATGCACTTTAAATATGCCCATATTAGAAAATGACCATCTTATAATGATTTCTGAAGGATGATGTGACACTGAGGACTGCAGTAATGATGCTGAAAATTTGGCTTTGATCACAAATTGCATTTTACAATATATTCAAATAGAAAACTGTTCTTTTAAATTGTAAAGATAGTTCAAAATATCACTGTTTTTACTGTATTTTGGATCAAATAAATGCAGTCTTGGTGAGCGGAAGAGACTTCTTTTAAACTGTAGTGTAGGTCTAAAATTAAGTAAAGTCTTTATGTAAAGAAAATATATAGTCAAATTACTTCTTTTAACTTAAAACTTGATTTTGATCATTTAAGTCTCCTAACATTCATTCTCTTTCTGTCACATTCCTCATTGGTAGGCCCAGGGGAGGGGTCTTTTGTCTCCTTAGGTGTGAATTACAATCAATATTCATGATCATTCACGCCTCCTCGCATATGACCTTTCTAACACTAAAAGTGTCTTACAAAAGTTCAATTACTATATTGTTTTGTATGAATGAGTGATCAAGATGGTTTTCACCTCATTTTGTAGCAAAAACTCTAGGCTACAAGATCCAGTTCTCAAAAGGCTTGTGGACAAATGTTTAGTATGTGTTATATGGCCTTATTTCAATGACTTCAACTATGCATAAATGTTATTTTCTCAAAAATACAAACATGTACACACATGCTGCTTACATATTTTTGTAGCCCGGTTTGTGTTGAATACAGTTTTATCAGACTTTAGCCATTAATGTGTTATTAAGCAACTGAAAAAAGCACAAATGTCAAGGCATGTCAAAACTTCTCCAGGGCCCAAAACACCCTCAGACCCCCGAGGGTTAATAGAAGTTTTGGATGTAAGTTCTTTCAGCAAGCTTTATAAGGTGCAGCCATGGCAAAAATACACATTCCCCATTGGCGGTCAGATTCCAAATATTTTCTTTTGATGGATCTCATCCAGTTTCCCCTTTTTGCTACATTGCAGGAAAAGCAAGATTTACCTGAGCTTTGGCAGGTGGCTTCGGCTGGCCCTCTGTCTCCTCTATCACTGCATCAGGCAGAGACAGTCTCACAGGAAGGCAGGGCTGTCAGAAGGGGTCAGAGTGCACAGAGAAACCGGCACATTGTAATCAGCCCTGGTGTAGAGCAATAACAAAAGTGTTTACAAGGAGATGCCCCACTGAGATTCCTTTTCATATCCTGGGCCATGTGCACCTCTGCTAAACTCATAAAAAACACAGAAATGAGCACATAAAAAACAGACTTATAAGCACAAGCTCTCACTCAACTCAAAGAAACACACAAACATTGTGGGTATGAGTGTTTTTACAAAAACACAGTCAACCACACACACAAACAGTATAATGGAAATTATGTCAATGACAATACCATGGAACTTTGATATAACTCATAGTTTAATGATTATCATATTCATATACCATGGCATTACAATGGTACATGTATAAACAGACACATTGTTACCATATTCATACTGTATACTATAGAATATACATGGCTCTCCAAGGTACCAAAAAGAATATCATGTTACAAGTGTAAAAACAAGTTTTTACCATCTTACATGTCCAAAATGGTGTTATCATATTCATATACATTACCATGGTATTTACATGGTTCTCTAAGGTATTTCAAAGAATACCATGGTATAACCATGGTACATGTCCATAATACCATGGTCTTACAATATTCAAATACTGTGTCATAGTAATAATAACATTGTTATACCATGGTTTTACTGTGGTACATGTACAAAATGACAATGTTCCCAAGGCATTTTAAAGAACACCATGGTATTACCATGATGCATGTCCAAAAAGACATGATGTTATCACATTCATTTACCATACTATATGCATGGTTGTCTTTTGTACTTCAAAGAATCCCATAGTATTACCAAGGTACATGTCCAAAAAGTTGTCATACTCAAATAGCATTATTTTAACATGGTTCTTCATTTTACTTCATGGAGTGGTGGTGGCATAGTGGGCTAAAGCACTGAACTGTTAAGCAGAAAGTTGTCGGTTCGATCCCCACTGCCACCACCATTGTGTCCTTGAGCAAGGCACTTAACTCCAGGTTGCTCCGGGGGGATTGTCCCTGTAATAAGGGCTCTGTAAGTCGCTTTGGATAAAAGCGTCTGCCAAATGCATAAATGTAAATGTAAATGTACTTCAAATAATATCACAAAATTACCATTGTCCATGTCCAAAAAAAACACGGTGTTAACATATATATATATACCACTGTATTTAGATGGTTCTCCAAGGTACTTCAAAGAATACCACTATATTCCCATGGTACGTATCATGAAAACATGTTGCCACATTTATAAACAATGGTGTTCACATCGTTCTCCAGTGTGCTTCAAAGAATACCACTATATTACCATGTTCAAAAATCATGTTTTTTTTTTGGTTAGTGAAATGTCTTGAGTAAAGTAAGAATGAATGTTAACATAAATCCAGTAAACAAGCAATTGTAGACACAAAGATATGACAAGCTCAAAGCACAGTTCCACAGGAAAACACATACACACAAACTCATACGATACAGAAAAGTTAGCTTCCTCTGTAAGCAAGAAATATATTGCCTTCAGGAAACATATGCTGTACTCATAATGTTCTATTAAATATAAACACTCTGGTCCACAGTAAAATTCCAGCAGTGGGTTAGCAAGTTCCCTGTGGAACCATAAATTTGCAGGTTATCCGAGAGACCTCCCTCACCGCTCCCTTTTATTAATGAATCATGTGCTATAAATTGAACATCCATCTTCCATGTTGGCAGTGAGAAATGACACTGACCAGGGGAGGTTGAGGTCACCAAAGGTCAAAGCCATGTCAGCCAATGCTGTACTCTTAATGTGACCCAGCTTTTTAAAGTCATAACTGTAATATCCCATGAAATATACCACTACTCACCCTTCCCTCCTACCCTAAGCAAGTCTATAAAACCCCTTTAAAAGTCAGGGTCATTTCTTATCAACAGTAAATCCCAGTATAATGTAATGCCTGATTCCACGGAACCTTAATAGTCAAACTCTTTAGGGTAAATACAAGGGTCCCACAGCAGTCATGGAAAACCTGGGAATATCAGGAATTTTTAATTGGTGTTTTTAGGCCTGAAAATAAAATATAAGAATATAAGAAGAACATAAAAATAAATATAAGTCATGAAAATGTCTTTAGTCAATTTAAAATGTTCAAATTAGAGCTCTGATCTAAGATATTATATATTGACTAGGTATTTCTCTTGTGTAGAGTAAAACTAGCTTTCAAGGATGTCTGATTTATGAGCAAAATGTTCTTTGGAGTCGTTTCTCTTCAATGAATTGAATCACAAATAGGTCTGAATGATTCACTAGCAAATCTGAATCTGAATGATTTTAAAAATCCTTATCCAGTAATCACAAATGACTAAAATGGTCACTAAAAAGTAACATAAATAATAAAAAAAAAGTGTGGGAGCCCGTAAATAACATTGGTAAGTATTCACGGACAGGTGTAGACTGATTTCTTATGCTTTTTCTTATTTTGTGGTCTGCTCCCCATTTAGCCAATCAGTCTGAGTCCTGTTAGCAGGAGGTTGAAGCAGCTAATGTGGTAGGATGTAAACAGATGCTCATGTTTCAGCAGAACATCTTTTACAATCAGGTGAATATAGACAGCTAAGGATGGTGGAATAGCTGACGGAGGACGGCATGAGGGTCATGTGCCATCTCTTTTAGCCATGAAACAATTATCCTTATAATGAGTGAAGTAAAGGGAACATGAGCATGGAGGTAAAAGTTGACATGCTGCTACATGAATTGTGTGCTGTCCATAGTGTCCTTTAACATCCAATCACATTTGAAGAGCACAGACACATGTGTAGGGATAGTTCAGCCATACATGAATTTGTGTCATCATATAATCATTTGCTTATTAATTTGTTTCTTCTGTGGAACACAAAAGGAATATTTTAGCAGAATGTTAATGCAGCTCTTTTCCATACAATGAAAGTGAATGGTGAACAGGGGCAGCCAAGCTCCCAAAAAGACAAAAAGCACCATAAAAATAGTCCATATGACAACTTAGGATAGATTTGTGTGAATAAAAAGGTATATTGAAGCTGTTATTCACTGATAATGTTCTCTGTCACAGCACTTTTCTATTTATTCTAAGTGGGAAAGAGCAACTTGAACATTATACTAAATATCTCTTTTTGTGTTCAATGGAAGAGAGTAAATCAATGAGATTTGAAATTACAAAAGGGAGAGTGAATTATCACAGAATTGTGTGTTGGGGGTGGGGGTGGTGGTGGTTTGAATTATGCCTTTAATGGCCCTCATTCATCTTACAGCAAGCTCTCCCTCTGGTTCTTGCTTTAAACAACATCAAGAATTTCTGCCATTATTCACAAATTTACAAACAGAGCAATCAGCTATAAAAAGCAAGAGAGAGTTACTTATTAAAACTTATCATGGGCTTTTTTATCTAAAGTTTCTCACAGCAGTTTAATTGAAATTTAAGAATGCACTTGACCAGTACTCGTCTTTGGAACATACTGAAGTTTCATGCGTATGTTTACCATTTGGCTTTCAGACTTCAAATGCAATCAGAGAAATGTGCACCCCAAGCCGAATATCTCAGAATACTTTAATAACAATTCCCAATTGTCCTATATAGCATCCACTATAGAATCATAAAAACATGAGGATATCGTTTGTGAAACAGTCCAAAAATAATTTAAAATGTAGAAGTTTGTGTTAGCAGTAGTTGGAAAAGCTAAATTGAAACATTTAAAGGTTTAATTTAATTTAAAGTTCACTCAAAAATGAAAATTCTCTCATCATTAATTCACCCTCATGCCATCCCAGATGTTTCTGACTTTCTATCATCTGAATTTTTAGAAGAATATCTCAGCCCTGTAGGTCCATGCAATGCTGAAGTGAATAGTGGCCAGAACTTAGAAGGTCCAAATATCACATAAAGGCACCATAAATGTAATCCATTTGACTCCACTGGTTTAATCAACATCTTCTGAAATGATCCAAACACTTTTGGGTGAGAACAGACCAAAATGTAATTCCTTTTTCACTTTTAAAGTGAAATTGAGCTTGAAATTATGATCGCACCTTGAGACTGCAATGGCAAGATGTACAGGGAAAAAGGAGTTATATTCTGGTCTGTTCTTGCCCAAAACTGGTTGGATTGCTCCAACACATGGATTGGGGGATTTTTTTTTACATTTATTTTCAGTTTTTTTACATGATTGGTTCGGACTTGTGAATGGCAAGCTCTGAGGACTTTGGTTATAATACTTTTTATGTCAAAAACCAGTGAGATTCGACACACTCTGATTCTTAACTGTTCAAGGAAGACAATATGTCAAAGAACTCAAAATCCTCGGGCTCTGGAGACATTAAAAGACACTTTTAAGCTGATGCCCCTCCTGAGGCCTCGAGCCCGGGACTCAATTTGGACAGTGAGGTGGGAGAGATTCAGCGTCGACTGTAGAAAATGTCGGTAATGCTGATGAAGGTTGTTGCTGACTTGGAGGATCTTGCTGTAATATGTCGATCGATAACTGCCATGGAGAGGAAATTCACTGAGTTGGTTACAAGAGTGGTGGATGTTGAGAAGTGGATTGATTATCTGGAGTCATTGGAGACGGCATTAGCTGCTAATCCACTAGTGACCAAGGTGGACTTGTAACGCATTTGGGAAAAGTCGGAAGACCGCGAGAATCGTAACCGGTGAAACAATGTCAGAATTGTTGGAATTCCTGAGCGAGCAGAGGGTCAGAATATGGTGGAATTCCTGGATGGGCTCTTTATGAGCCTACTCGACATAACAGGCCATAAGCTGGAAATCGAGTAAGCTCATAGAGTTCCAGCTTGAAGATCCACTGAGGGAAACAGGCCCTGATCAATTCTGGTCAAATTTTTGAGATCATCCGATAAAGATCTTTTGTTACATGAGGCGAGGAGAAAAGGAAGTCTTTGTTGGAAGAACCATAACATTTTCTTGTTCCCAGACTTTGCGAATTCTACTAGAGAGAAACGTGATCGATTCAAGGAATGCAAGAAACACATCAATGGAAGAACACTTTTGCACTGAAGTTCCCAGCCAGGTTGAGAATAGATACTAAGGATGGCTGCAAAGTATTTACTTATCCCCAACAAGCATTGTCCTTCATAAAGTCAATGTAATGAGTAAGTCATTGTGTGGCGCTCGCTTTGCAGCCAGGCGAGCCTGAATCACTGAACATTCACTTGTCCATCCAAGGAAACTGGGTGCCTTTTTTGTTTCTTTTTGTGCTGGTTCTGCCTTCTGGAGTTTGTTTTGTGTAGTAATACTCCTTCAGGACAGTTTGTGGATGAATCTGCATGATCTTTGTGCTTATGCCTCTGTGACAGGGTGGAGGGTGGGGCCAGTTCTTGATTCCGAACACCCGGCCCCTAATCAGGCTAATCAAGCCTCAGAGAGAGATAAAGGCCAACTGGAAGCTGCAGTGTGAGAGAGAGATTACACTAGTGTAAAGGTATTAATGGAAAGGAGTCGTCGAGAACTGGCATGACGATATAAATAATAGTTTAATATAAAAATGAAACAAAAAAGTCAAACACACGCACAGGTGTTGGACAGCTGTCCCTAAATCTCTCTCTCTCTCTCTCTCTCTCACTCTCTCTCTCTCTCTCTCTCTCTCACACACACTGCTGCTTCCAGTCTGCCTTTATCACTCTCTGGGATTTTGTTTGGGGCCAGGGTGGGGTTGGGGATTGTCAGGGGGAGGAGTAATAGTGGGGGTCAATTGTTGATTCTGTGTGTATATATATGTTTTTTTTCTGTGTTCAACATGTGAATCAATAAAAAATTGTTAATCTGAAAAATGATTGCACAGAGGATTGAAATGTTTATATATTAGTTCATTTATTTTATTTTATTATATATATATATATCCTGCCTAATATGGTGTAGGCCCCCCTCGTGCCTCCAAATGCTATTCTTCTACCACAATTGTACAGAGTGGTTAACCGTAGACTTTGCCAGTTTGAACCAGTCTGGCCATACTCTGTTGACCTCGCTCATCAACAAGCCATATTCGTCCATAGCACTGCCGCTCAGTGGATGTTTTTTATTTTTGCCACCATTCTGAGTAAATTCTAGAGACTGTTGCGTGTGAAAATCTCAGGAGATCAGCAGTGTTCAGAAATACTTAAACCAGCCCATCTGGCACCTAAAATCATGATATGGTCCAAATCACTGAGATCAAATTTTTTCACCATTCTGATGGTTTTTGTGAACATTAACTGAAGCTCCTGACAATATATACATGATTGTATGCACTGCAGCCACACGATTGGCTGATTAGATATTCGTATGGATGATTGTTGGTGCCAGATGGGCTGGTTTTCAATCAGATGGGCTGATTTTTCAAATTAGCTCATTTTCTTTTACATTCTCTATGAATTAGAAAGGACATTTTAATTTAGATGTTCTTTTTTTCTTCCATAAATGCATAAATGCCATTAATGAAACTTTTGGCATTTAATGATTGCCCACAGCATTGAATTCCATTGCCCCATTACATTCTTTATGCATTCATTTATATTATTTTTAATTTACTGAGCACTAGAGTCATTAATTTTTCATCCTTGTTGTTGGGTATAGCCAGTGCATTATGTTATTTTTATTTTATTTTTTTTTCATTTCTCTGCCAGTATGATTTCTTAAGCTGGCAAGTTCATAAATCTTCCTCTTATTCATGACCGACTCCCTGCCCTTTCCCATGGGGTAAAACAACAGACCAGAAAAACCTGTCTTCCACTCCCAGAGCTCAAGCTGAAAGTCATGCCCACCAGACCATATACAGCACATGATTAGAAAGCCCCACTGTCTGTGGAAGTGGACACTGCAGTCCATGAGCAAAAAGGGAGCCAGATGGAAGGAGGCTGCTGAACCTGGCCCTTAGTTCTGCCATGCAGGAATAGCTCAGACTAGTGCCCATACATTTTTTAAAGCATTTATATGGGTCGTGATCCAGGTCTAAGGATAGCCAAGACTGGTAAAAAAACAAAATGAAACAGGGTTTCCTGTTGGTGGTGCATTATCATTTTCATTTTAACCTCCAGTTGACTTCCTGGAGTCACATGCTGACATCAGCTGTTTCATTATGTTCTTGATGTCTTCTAACCTCTTCAGCACCCATAAAGAAAAGAGAGCTTCAGACTGCCCTCAGCCCAGTATAAAAGACTTGCACAGCAAGTTTATATTCAGGGGCTATTCACACAGAATATATTCTTGTGTCCGTCTGTGCCATTTTTAAATAGCTTATGTAAATATGTGCTAGATGTCTTTGACTGTTGTAATGTGCCTCAATAGTTTTCATTTTTAAATGTAGTGTCAAATGGACAAAAATGGACTTCTCACATTTCCGGGTTTGGAATGTGCAAATAAACTTTAGCAAAATAAACTTCCATATCTCTGAAAGGGAGAACATAGCAAATGTACTTTTTATTATTACGAATATTTGATACTAGGATCTGAAATTAATTAGGGCTTGGGGCAAAATGCCACTGAAATTGACAAAAATGCACCTGAAATTCGAAATACAGGGGCAAAACATGCCCTTTTAATGAGTTTCCTCTTAACATCTGATAAAAGTTTTTTTTTCATAATATTTTATTGTAAGCCTTATAGACATCAGAAAATGGATTAATACAGATTAAAGTTCATAGGTAAGAGCATTGCTGAATTTATTTGGAATTTACATAAATAAATTGATTACATTTTACATAAAAGAATGACACACTGTGTTTTTTTTTAAATGCTTTTCAAAAGAGAAAAAATATAGAGAGAGATGGATTATGACAGTCAGCAGAGAGCAAGATGCCAAATTTACTGTCTCTCCCTCAGCTGTACATCGCAGCAGTGGTGACTAAATTTACATTAAATAATCTATAAAAATTAAATATAAAAAAGTTTGCTAGATTTTCACTCCTAAATTAAGACATAACTGCATCTTTTCAACTTTAAAAATGTGTCTTGAGTTCACTTCACTGTATCTAGCACTCACAAAACAACAAAAACAACACCTAATTTGGTCACAATCTTACAAAAACCTTCTATAGTACACTATAAAACATCTAACCTAAAACATGTGCAATGTGATAACTGTAATAATGAAATAACTGATTTATTCATATTTTACGGGGCAGATCAGGTAGAAATCGCTCCTTATGGTAACTTTTAAAAATGTGTGACGATTTGTCACAGACCTGTCACTCTGTCAGTTTGTGTTTTTGTCTGACAGGAGTGTCTGTCTTGTGTTTCATTGACTGTCTTTGTGTGAGCGCACGGTTTCAGTTTAATTCCTTGCCATGCGCTCTTCAGTTGGTCTTGTTGCATGTCCGGAGCATGGTGTCTGGATCCTAACTTCTCTGTCTGGTTCAGTTTCGATCTGTGTCGGGATCCGGACACTCATGCTCCATGTTCTGTGTCTGTATCTTTGAACTGCGCTCCCAGTCTTCACGTTGTGCTGAGGTTCAGTCACTTCGATCTGAGATTTTGGGTTTGTGTGTGGCCAAAATCTTATATTGTGGCCTCTCTGATCCTGACAATGAATAACTGTGGAAGCTGCAACACTTTAATAATGCATCTAAAAAAAAAAAAATCTGCATGCATCATGTATTCACCTTTGCAAGTTTTTAGTAATCAGCTTTCAAGCATAAAGTAATTATGCTGCTAGATTACAGCTCAAGAGCATTGACAGAGCTGTTATTGTATGTGGATATCATTCTAATGCATTAAACATAGCTGTTATCTGCTTGACCATAGATCCACTTACTATGCACAGTAAGAGGATATGGTGTCCTGTCTGCACCTTTCACCTTTCAAGCATTCAAGTGCATATAACCTCACAATCACTGCATGTGTATGTGTGTGCACACATCTATCTATCGCTCTGAACCATTTATGCAAAAGCAGAGCCATGTATTAAAGTTGGCATAAGCTTGCTGCAGGCCTGCATGTTTAGACTGATGATAGCAAAGTAAAGGTTGGGATTTGTTTAGCTCTGTGGCAGTCCACTCGTAGAATGATTTCTATTAATGACCTTATTATGGAACCAGAGCATTCAGACAAGCTGTTTACCTGCCCAGGGCACACTCCACTGCTTGAACTGATTGCACACATTTATCAATAAGAACTAGAATCCAATAATCCAATACTGGCTCCTGATCGGCGTGCACCACGGATTGTTCGGCTTCTCTCCAATGAGTTTATGAGGATAAAAATGAGGCACTTAATCCAGAGTGGGCACACATCACAGCAGGCAGACCGCCAGATCCCTCTGCACCATCATCATCCTGGAGAGGAGACAGAAAGAGAGAGCGAGAGAGAGAGAGAGAGAGAGAGAGAGAGAGATGATCTGCATGAGCTCTTAAATTTTCTTTATGTTTGCAATTTTAAGATGAGAGTTTGATCAGACCATCAGCAAAATCAATGAGAATTTAAGATACAGAAGAGGACTTTAATGGAAGTTTTCCAGAAAAAAGAAAAAGAAAATCAGCAGAGAGAAGCTTATTCTAACAGCACAGCAACAGAGGCTTGAAGAAAATTGGAGGGAAAACTGAAAACAGTGCAGTGAGTACAACCAAATCCTTGTTGGATGTTTTCTTTTTTCTGAGAAAGGAACAGCTAATTGTTCAACTTGGATGTTAGAATCTTAAATTTTACATTTAGCCAAATGAAAAGCTAAAATGCTAATAAACTGAAGCCATTACTAGCGAAGAATCTGGAGCACCTCAATGTAGCAATTCAAATAAGTCTGGGAAAATTAACCAATCAGAAGAGCAGCAGGGAACAGATTGTGTTCCCATTCAGTATCCCCAGGTACTGTATAAAAAGTGACTGCAAGGAAACCGTTTAAACAGAAGCTGCTTAAAGACAGTCCACAGACACATTTTACAGACCTGTATAAAATGGACTAATAAGTAATCTAATTTTCTTTTCTGATAACCGCAGCTCCTGACACAAATCTGTCGTCTGCTACTACATGTCAGTAAAGAAAGAAGGCATCTGTAATGGCTGGAAAGTCAAAATCAGAGAGAGAGATCACTGTCAATAAATATAAAAATGGCACAGTTATGGTCCAGACTGCCCTAAGAAATCCCCCCAACAACCAACACCTGCAGGGTACCCCCCTCCGCAGCACACCACACCACAACCGGGTTAACTGTGCTATGTGCTCCTCCTCTCAGTGGAGGAGCAAACCGAGCCAACTCGGAACTTCTTGACATCCAACACAGGCTAAGCACCATTTTCTCACGCTTCCTGTTCCACACTGGACGTTGGTAAGAAATGAGGGGGAAAAAACAACAACAACAAAAAAAACAAACACAAACTCAGAGTAAGGACAGTTCAAGAACAAGATGTCATTATTTTCCAAGAATCATGGAGTAGAAGTGATGGGCTCACTGGTTGTCCCCCAGGGTACAGAGAAATAGTCATCAGTAAAACTCAAATCAGTTTTAAAAAATCTGTCTTTCTGAGTGCAATCTATATTTCCCCACTCGAATCACCCTATTTCAGCCTATAGACACATATGGTGACTGATTCATTACTGAAAATAAGGTTATTTTTCCCTCTCATGCCCCTAGAGAGAACTATAACAAGGCAACAAACGCCAATGGAAAGCAGCTGCTTCAGCTCTGTTGGAGACTGGGTCTGTACATTGTCAATGGAAGGCTAAGGGGAGACTTTTTGGATGAAAAAATGACCTACAGCTCAGCTCTTGGTTGCGGCATGGTAGACTATGGACCTTTCTTCTCTGAGAGCATTCACAGTCAAACCATTAAAGCTTTCTCAGATCACAGCCAAATTACCTTGTATGTCAAAGAGTCTGAATCAACAACCAAAACAATAATTTCCAAGATCTATATAGCACTCCCCAAAATCATGATCAAAGTGACATTATTAAAAATTATATGATTTGGAAAAACCAATCAAAGAATACCAAAACCCATTAGATTTTCAAATCAACTGGAAGAAAAAATTGGTGTCCTAAAGTCCAAAGAAGCATGTGGTGTAGACAGCATTGCTAAATAGATGCTAAAACACATGGACCACCAGAGTTGGGGAGTAATACAAAATATAAGTAACTGTATTCCACTACAGTTACAATTTAAATAATTGATAATTAGAATAAAGTTACATTCAAAAGGTATTTTGATTACTGAAGAGATTACATTTATTCATTTATTCATTACATTACATTCATTAATACATTTGATTCATTTAATATTTAGTCCTTTCAGATGGAAAACATTTATACATATAAATGATGCAATCCAAAGTGCATTTAAACAGCGGTAGAAACACTTTCTTATGATGTGTTACATTCATACGAGCAGACAGAGAAGTAAGTTTGAAGTATGTTTGGAGCAGAAGAAATAGAAATAAACCTTGTGTAAATTGTCAGCTTTACGCTAAGCTAAAATGCTATTTCTAGCCATTTTATATGCACATTTTACCAGTCATGATCATATGTTTTTATAAAGAAAATTTACGTTGGATCATAATTTCTTTTTTCTAGTAAGACGTTTGATATTAGGGCAACAATCAAATTCTTGATAATCATTGATGTTTTGTTTTCCTGTAAAAATATTTAAAACTCCTAAAAACAAGATCAATTTAATTGATCTAGTTTTAGAAACAACCCTGCCTTTAACATGTGTATTTTGTCTTACTGTACTGGCAGTATTTTTATAGTCAAAACAAGTGAAAAAATCTACCAGTGCTGAAGAAGTAATCCAAAGTATTTAGAGTATGTTACTGATCTTGCGTAATCTAATGGAATATGTAACAAATTACATTTTACATCATGTATTCTGTAATCTGTAGTGGAATACATTTCCATCAGCCAAAAAGAAAAATCATTTCATATGCGAATGAAGATAGACATTTCTTCTTAGATGAACCATGAACAATAAAACCAGGAATATTGTAAAATGTTGAGTTCTTGGTCACTTTAACTTTCAAACTACAGTTCAAGCTTCAGCAGTTTTCAGCACAACTGGAGCTGTCCAGTGCTGAAATTATGGCCTATATAGTGTTCTGTATTTTAAACACATGATTAAATGTATTGTATTGCATTAAATGTTAAGGATGTCATTTTTATATAGTTCTATAGTGCTCCCTTGATCTTATGCCAAGCTCTCCTAACATTTATAGCATGACATGTCATGACCCACACTTCGGCCCCTAAGTGCTGCACTATACCATAAGTCATGCATGCAAAGTCAATGGGTATAGCCATAAAGTTTTGATGTTTTTGTGCAAGCATGCACGAAGTGTAGGCGCAAGTGGGTTTGGCTAAATTGTGTGCGCTAATGGGCTGGGTCAAGTGCAATTTAATTCTGAGGTTCTCTGTATTAACAAAGACAGAAATTGTATAAGAAGTTAGTGGTGCAAATAGACTGTAGGCAATTAGCTCAAATATTAGAACTATGTACTTTTTTTGTGTGTGTATAAACTGTGTCCTCATTGAATGTCAGGCATGTTTCTATGATACGCATGGAAAATGTGCATCTAGCCAGGATTTGATTTACGCTCCATTAAATTATATAGAATGTAAGTATTATTAATCATTTTCATCTACTGACACATAAATCATGGTTTATATGGACAGTGATTGTTTTGATTCAAATCACACTTCAAGCTAAATGAAAATATTATCAAAATAACAAAGTGGTCAAAACAAATCTAACACATTTTTTTGGTTGTGACTTAAAAATCACTATAGGACAACAGGTGGAAAAATACCAAAACAAATTAGATAATAAATACAATTGTAAATATAAACATAATAATAATTGAAAAATAAACCTGAAAAATTACCTCTAGTAAGTTTAATGCAAATTTCATAAAATGTTGTTTAAAAAAATGGCAACATCTGTAATTGTCAGAGAACATTTATTAGAGAACACTTCATTAACATACAATACACCTACAGTTTGAGCGCATACACTCACAGATAGCGAAAATATTCCCACCCATGCCCACTTGCACTTTGTGCTGGCTCGAAAAATGCATTTAGAATTAACACTCAAGTAAATTGGATAAGTAGCGAACTGTTGTAGCGCACAAAAATCACATATTTTTTCAATGTGTTGATTATATAGGGACAAACTGCTGAATTCTGCTGAATGGATTCATTTGTTTGCCTAATGTTAAACAGAGCAAACAGTACCACACTCTTCTTGGTAGCCGACCTAAAAAAAACTGAACATTTTGCTGAAATCTTTTATGAACATAAAATCTCAAATACATGTTATAAAACTGAAAGTTCCAACTTTAAATTGTGACTGAATGAGTTGATGTTTTTTTAAAAGCTGTAAAATATGGATAGGCACACACCTGTGACCAAGAAGTTGCTATGTTGCTCACAACATATTAATGTCATTAATATACTAACCTACTAATGAACTATGTAACATGGCAGAATAATTATTTATTCTGATTATTGTTATTATTATAATTAATCTGAATTGAAATAAATTGAATAAACATTATTGTCCCTCTAAAATAAATTTGTTTTGGACTGTTAAACAGCCATTAGCATACACAAAACGCATACATACATACACAGTAGCATGTAAAAAAGAAAATACTAGCAATTATAAACAATGTCAAATACATCCACATTATATTTAATAAAACTACAAAGTATAACTGTAAAAAAAATTATGAATGAAAATATTAAAAGAAGAAGAATACACATTCTAAAAAATACATCTTAGGTAATCTTATTTATAAGTCTATTCGAAGGAATTTCTAAAATGGTTTAAACTACTAAAAGGAACACTGTGGCATCTCCCAGAGGGCAAAAGACTGAATTCTCAGTTCAGTATAAGGGACAGATCATCAATGATTTTATGGGCTTGCCTCAGTGCTGTCTGCTCATATAGTATTTGGATGGGTTGATTATCTTTCCAACCTATAATTTTGTATATAATTGTTTAGCATGCTGTTATTCCATATATAATCAGACTTTAAAAAACTGACCGATAAAATAAAATGTAACTATTCATTCAGCATTGGTGTCACAACACGTTACCCATAGTAAAATCACTGTAAAGCACAGCCTCTTGTGGCTTATTTCATTAAAGGGATAGATCACCAACAACAGATGAAAATTATTTCAGAAATTACTTACCCTTATATGACTTTATTTCTTCCATGGAAAATAAAAGCACATGAAGAATGAAAGGAGATGAAAGGCTTGCATCTTTGTTCCTTAATGAAAGTGAATGGTGACTGTGGCTGTCATTCTGCCTTCCATCTCATTTTGAGTTCCACAGAAGAAAGAAAGTCATGTGGCTTTGGAATGACTTGAGGGTGAATAAATAATAATAATAAAAAGCCTCTGTTTTATATTACAGCATTACAGTATTTGACAGAACTGCCAGGCAGAAATTAAAAACAGCTGTAACATTAATTCCAAATAGTGGTAGTGGGTGTTGTGTTTTAATTGACAGCTAATTTCACCTAAACTGCAGAGTTAGCAATTAAACACTGAAAGAGCGTATTCCATCTGTAAAGTTGGAGCGTACAGTACATCGTTTTATTGTTCCATAATTAATAGTCCCAGTTTTCAAACTGCACTAAAAGACAATGGGGCCTTTTTGCCATGACCTAATTGGAGCATACTGTCTAAAATTACAAGTTAGCAAGAAGAGGTAGAGAAATAACTGCAAATGGGTCATGAAGGAACATAACTGGGCCGTGAAATTTACCCCCAAAGTGAGGGATGACTTTACCACTCCATCTCAAATGATATAATGCATATTTAATGTATATTAAGCAATAAGTCTGGAAGAATTTACAATGCTAATTTTTTTCACCACACTACTGTTGTTCCACACTTTCATCAAAAGTATATATGAATGCCTGTAAATCTGATTATAGATTTTATAAATTACTGTAAATGCAAGGTTTTGGGATTTTTACAGTAAGTAATTTGATGTAATGGGAAACATATTTTATGTAATGGTATACATTATTTCAAAGATGTCCTGCTCAAAGTTCCCCGGCTGTTGCTCACTTCGATGTTGTGTCGAGAATTTGGCAGAGAGCGCTGCCACCTGGCGGGATTGCCTGGTGCTCCCCTCCAAGGCCTGTAGGATGATGTCGTCACTGACCACTTAAGCCTATAGCGCCACTGGACAGTGGTCTCCGGGCCACGAAGGTGCGGACATTCGGCAGGCGATGGCCACCCTTGTGGTCCAGGAACGTCATCTTTGGCTGAACCTGGTCGAGATGTGGGAAGTAGACAAAGCTCACTTTCTCAATGCCCCTGTCTCCCATCTCAGTCTATTCCAGTGATTCTTTGCGGTGAAGAAACAGATGGAGGCCATTTACCAAATCATGCACCGCCACCACTCCAGCGTGGGATGAGCTCTGTCTGCTTGCCGAGGGCATCCTCCTGCAGCTACCAAACATCAGGCATATCTGCCTCAACCTGGACCCAGCTTGGACCCAGCTTTCAGCCCCAGCGGCGAGCGACCCGCAGGAAGTGCACGCCCCACGTCTCCAAAATGCCCTCGAGGACCTGGAAGGCTCCCAAGTGTTCCTGAGACGGACGACCCAGGGAACGAGACGTTTGCTCTAGAGCTGGTAAGCAGACTATTCCGTCCACCGGTGGAGGGCCGGGAGGAGGATCTTCAATTAAATTTATTTCCCCCTTCGGGCTGCGGTACATACATTCTCAATAATAGAGCAATTTCCTCTTGGGGTCATATGGCCCGCAAATGCCGTTCTCCCGACCCACGACTGCTGCCACCCGGCTGGCCAGTTTTGACGAGTCTAGGAGATGCCTAGACGGGACCTCCTCCTCAGTTACTAACCTCCCCCTGCCGGGTGAATGAAGGACATTCTTTCTCAGGGACGGGGCACCCTTTTGCATCTGCGCCCTGACCTGTGGAACCTCCACATCTGGCCCCTGGACAGGAATGCGGAAGATCTAAGAGGCCTACCACCTGCTGTCGTAGACACGATCAACAATGCCAGAGCTCCCTCTACCAGGCAACTTTATGCCCTAAACACCAATTTGCTCTTGTTTGCAAATTGGTGTTCTTCCCAATCTGAAGACCCACAGAGATGCACAGTTGGGTCAGTGATCTCATTTTTGCAATAAGCTGGAGGGGAGGCTGTCCCCCTCCACCTTGAAGGTTTATGTGGCCGCCATATTGGCACACCACGACGCAGTGGACGGTAAGTCCCTAGGGAAGCTTAGAGGCGCCCAGGCCATGCCTGTTCCCCTCATGGAATCTCTCTGTGGTCCTTTCAGGCCTTCAGAGACTCCCCTTTGGACCTGCAAGCGTTCTCTGTCAGTGACTCTTGCCTGGAGTTCATTCCGGCAGACACCCATGTCATCCTAAGACAGAGACTGGGCTACGTGCCCAATGTTCCTACGACCCCCTTCAGGGACCAGGTAGTGAACCTGCAAGCACTGCTCTGGGAGGAGGCAGACCCAGCCTTTACGTTGCTGTGTCTGGAGCGTGCTTTGCGTACCTATGTGGACTGCACACAGAGCTTTAGATCTTCTTAGCAGCTCTTTGTCTACTTTGGTGGACAGCGGAAAGGGAACACTGTCTCCAAACAGAGGCCAGAACCCACTGGGTTGTGGACGCCATCACTTTGGCCTATCACACCCAGGCCATGCCTGCCCCCTTGAGGTTCGAGCACACTCGAGAAGTGTGGCATCCTTGTGGGCACTGGTCAACAGCAACTCAGCACCTTAGAAGCAGATTTTACAATTTCTGGGTTGAGTCTGTCTCATACCGTGTTCTCTCAGGTCCAAGCACATAGAACTCGGGAATGTGGAACGACTGACCAGGTGTTCCGCTTGCACATAGTGCCCTTCCCCTCCACTGAGGTGATCACGTGCACTCTTTTCCCCCAGGAGAGTCTACTGTATTTGCGCTCTCTGGATGTTCTTCCTCCCTAGCCCTCTAGTCTGCAAATTCAGCGGAGAAATTCCCCGACCAGACCCACTACGGGTACTAAAATTACTCTGTACACGAATAGGTGCTCCACAGGATGGGCCCTTGTGGATTAATCCCCCTGTGTGTATTTTCCGTGGTACGGTTCGCCTACGGGTGTACCCGCATCTCCCTTGTGCAGTCCCCGCTGCCCCCTGGTTGCCATATTTGTAGCAACTCCTCCATCTCTGCAGGTAGGATCGACCACCATGCCATTTCCACATGTGGCCTGAAAACCCATGTGATGTATTTCACCACTCTTTACCTCCCCCCAGCCTGGGCAGGTGGTGGTCTCCATAGGATCTTTTCCCCCTGAAAGAATAGGAGTTGGAAAAGAACGCCTTCCCCGATGTGTGTGATAGCGTTAAGATGGCCCCATCCGCTTTAACTCTATGCGAGAAACCGGGATACCGGGAACCTAAAAGGTTTATGACAATTTTATGGGCCATTGGGGAAGGGTATGCAGTCAGTTGCTTTGGCATGCAACTGCCTGCCCGCACCTGTATCAGCAGCGCATGTACACGGTTCAGCGCATGAATTGGGACCCCTAATGTAACATCACTCGACACAACAATGAAGTGAGCAACAGACAGGGAATGTCTGTATTATTGTTGTATTCTCTGTTCCCCGATGGGGGGATTCGTAGGAATCTTCCTTATAATTGTAGTGAGTTGCAGACGTAAGGTGTGTGTGTTCATAAACGAGTGTGTGCATTGTGGAAGTCAGGAGCAGATTCATAGGAATCCTCCTTATAATTGTAGTGAGGTGCAGAAACAACAGCCAGCAGATTGGAAGGCAATCACTTTCTCAACATGCAGGATGATTAATCCTCTGTTGAAGTTTGTTGAGCACAGAGTAGTAAAGCATACAGCAAGCTGGAAGGTAACCACACTCTCGAAACATGGGCTGAGACGAGCAACCAAACATGAGACAGGACCAACTAGATAGAGAGAGAGGTAAGTTACTTCATGACATACAACAGTCTAGCAAGTATTCTGAGAACATGAAGGGTTTAAGTATGGAGTTAATTAGAGGAGAACTAGGTATTGCTCGAACGCTAATTAGTGGCATGATCAGCGTTCCCATGGGAACAATCAATGCTCCCATGAAAACACTGATCATGCATGCCGGCTTTGCCTGTGAGACATGAGGGAGAGAAAATTATAAAACACACAGAATAAACGACAAACTCAGTGGAGCCGTGATGAAATAGATACATACAAAGCTAATAGACATGGACTAAAACCCACAAAACTTGAGATTTTACTGTCAGTTTAAAGTGTTGCAGTTCAGTTACACATGGGCCAACTACTCACATGGGTCATAATAAATTTGAAAGCCAAACAAAGTGATTTTTAAGTGGAACAAGCAGAAGCACATTGCTAACTATGCTGTGTTCTGCCAATAAGGCTTGATCTTCCCACATTCCCACAATTACCATGGCAGTAATGACAGAGGTTTTGCTTTGTAAGGTGAGGCTGGAATACAGACAGATCCATTACTGAGCCATTAGCCACACTTACTGAATAATGAGCGCGTCATCAGAAATTATCATAGCCTTGGCTTGACACATGTTCTTCTCTCAAACAATAAAGATATATTGTTTGGTTAAGAAACAGCAAATCATTTCACTGACAAATTGAATTCATCACAGACTGCATTCTTCAATTTGTCCTTGCTTTGTCTAAATAAAATATTTATTTAAAAAAAAAAAATACTAGTCTCATTTAAAATAGCTAATTCATAAGTAGTTTTTTATTTTTATAAAAAACATTTACTCACCCTCATATCATTAATATAGTCATCATGTTTAATGTTGTCGTCACTATGATTTTACAACAAAATACCATGGTGATACTATAGTAACTTTAGTCAAACTAAAGGGGTTAATTTAGGGGTAGTGGTAAAGGTATTAAACAAAACAAAATAATGCTGGAATACTGTATAATACAATAAGGACAAAAGACTTACATGTTTTACAAATTTAAGAATAAATAAATAGAAGACAAAAAACGATCCTTCCACATGTTGCACAGCATTTTCTGATCTTTTGCTTTTAGTCAGTGTACATTAGTAACAGACATTGTTTGTTCATGTCAAAGAAAAGGCCTCCATGGGTCACCTCATGTAGTGATTGAAGTTATTCACCTGAGTGACTCTCTGAATGAAGTAAGCATACTGTCCACCGCTTTTCCCTTTTGGTCTCATCTGTCATTCCTCCATGCATCCAGATATTGTCTTCTCTTTTCCTTGAACCTCAGAAGAAATATACTGTCTGTAAACACCATGTAAGAGTAGTTTAGATGTAGTTTTTAATAAAGAACTGTTCTACTGTTGATGGATAATTGAAAGTCTTTGTGTAACCATTGTTTTTCATCTTTTTCTCCTGCAAAGTGAGAGACACATTCATCACCACTGCATTTTTTAAGCAATTGTCTTTGCAGTCAGAAAACAGATGCAGTTTAAAAGGGAGTTCACACAACAATTTGCATTGACAAATTGAATGGCTTCAGAAGAATTTAAATATAGTGCATGATTCATATCGATTACATTTACCATTCTTTTTTCTCATTTGGAGCTTAACAGACCGGAGTTACTATTCACTTTCATTATTTGGCAAATAAACCCTGTCAAGACTTTTAAAAAATTCACCTTCTGCGTTCCATGGAGGAAAGTCATTCAGGTTTGGAACGATATACAGGTGAGTAACTAATAACCAAATACATTTTTTTAGGTGAACTTGTATATAGTATATAAAGTGGTTAAAGAGTGATATATATAGAGAGATTCTAGAAAACTAAGCCTACATTTTGGGCCATTAAGAATTTTGCCTTATAGTAATTATTTTTAGGACACTTTTTTACCCCTATTTTCTGTAACTTATCCAGACATTTTACTTTTACGATTCCACTGTTTTCACTTATGATTCTTATTACGGTAGCAAAGTCATGTTTTACGGCATAACAGTACCAAAAAAAAAAAAAAAAAAAACTTGTTCAATAATTTTTTTATTAAAATCAGCAAAAATGAAAGGCAGTACCAAGTAGTAGTACCACCATACTACTATGGTGTATAAATATTTAATCATTTTTAGTATATATTTGTTTGTTGCTTTAATCAGAATATCATATTGACCATTTTGTTCTGTATCATATATATATATATATATATATATATATATATATAGGTTTCATGAGACTGCAGACATATCTGAAATATTAAGGCCATAATGTGGAACATGTGCAAATTTAGAATTAAACGCTGACTTTTTGATTACACTAATTTGTCACACGCAAGGTTGTTAAGGTTCTATCAAGAGAGTCAGTGTGGTTAGAGGGAGCTGGCCTTATGCAGATAAGTGACAGGCATCATTACATTGGTAATGAGAGAATAGGTAATGAATTATAAATAGCCTTGCATGGTCCAGCAGTGTCCTACATGCTGTAATTGAAACACATGCTCTCAAGCGATTCATTTAAGGGTGGAGTGGAAAAAAAAAACAGAGGCAACTGTTCCTTTTAAGTGTCTACATTGACCAAGGATTCCCAGTACTGAATTGATTTCTGAAACTTCTTGAAAAGTAAGAAAGACAGCAAATACAAAATGCAGAATTTAATTTATTTGACCCTTAGGGCCAAGCATGGTAATCTGGCTTCCCTATCTCAATGATAAAAATTATTTATACTAAAAAAAGAATAAATACTATAAATAACATAAAATTAGGGATTTTACTGATAAATTGACATCTTGAGTATAATCTCACCCATCCTTGACATGTCTTAGGTATAAAACACTGCACTTTTTCTGCGGTGTGAAATGTTAGCCAACATTATCCTTAGGGGCCTTTGAAGAATTAGCTCTTCCTTGTTTTATTGGCAGACTCACCTATTCAGAGTGTCCCATGGCACCAATTATTCCTCATGCTTCTAAAAGTTAGACTCACTGCGCTTCTTCATAATAGCGGGAGTACAGGTAGATCAATAGACCAATAAAGTAAAAGAAGACAAACATGTTACAAGACAGCAATTTGTTGACAACATAAAACTGCTGAGGGTACAAATCAGGGCATTATGCCACAAATATTTAAAGGAATATTCCTGGTTCAATACAAGTTAAGGTTAACTGACAGAATTTGTGGCATCATTTTGATTACCACAAAAAAAATGTGACTTCTCTGTCCTTTTCTTATACAAATCTAAAATAAAGATTAAAGTAAGGCATTTACAATAGCAATTTTTGGTGGGTATAAAGGCAGAAATGTGAAGATTCATTTTTCTGTTCAAACTTGTGTATTATTTGAGCTGAGTTATTGTTATTTAAATCGTTATTTTTGCAGCAGTCTACTGTGGATGAACTTAGTTATTTGCCACAGTTGTTAAGTTGTCATGGCAACGAAGTTGTAAATCAAAATCATGTTAAAACACATATTAGTGCATTTGCATCTTGTGGCTATACTTTTAGTATTTCAACATTTACTGATTGGCCCCATTCACTTCCATTGTTGGTAGCTCACTGTAACCTAGATTTTATTTTTTAAAGAAAAAAAGGGAAAATTCTAAATATGTTGACGATTGAGCCACAGAATATTAAGCAGAGACGGGTCATTTCTATTCAAATGAATGGGAGAAATTGGAATGCCCAATGATCAACGGAAGTAGAAAGGAAGTCCTGCCTTACAGGTAAATGAACCAATCAGACATCGCCTGTCAATCAACTAGAGAATGTGCATATGCATTATCTATACAAGTCTGGAAAATTTATGATACCAGAGTTCTGCTGATTTTAAATATGTTCTCATGACTGTAATGTAGACCAACCATTTTGGAGATTTGGGTCTTTCCCCATTCAAGTAGATAGGAGCTGCACTGGCATGCTGCTTGTTTACATTAAAAAAATAGCTCCCAGGAGCGTTCCAAAGATGGCCACCAAGTGAACTGACTTAGTAATTAGTCTTCGACTGAGCTAAGCTTTTATTGAACCCGCAGTGTAAGTCCTAGCCTTTTGGGGGCCCTAAGCAATACATTGTTTGGGGGCCCCCTATGAGTGTGTCTATAATCCCCAAAACGATACCCCTACCAATTAAGGCTGTCTTGCAGAGCAGTTTAGTAGTAAACAATTCATTTTAAAGTTCATTTTTAAAGTTAATTTTAAGGAACATTAGTATAGTATTATTTTTATAATGACAATATGCCAACGGTATATATAAGGTGCCTAATTTCAATAAATAAAATTAAAATGGACTTAAGGCTAGTCTACAGTGTCAGTTGGCAGGGCACTACATCACCAGGATCTTGACTGGTGCTACTGGACTTAGTGATGAACATGAGGATTGTCCCAGAAGGCAGGCAAAAAAATAAAAAAATGGCCTAACACAGTAACCAAAAGTAAGCAAAGTTGTGGTATCAGCTGAGTTTACAGACTAGTAATGGCAAAGTTTTTACAAACAATGAAACAATAAAACAATGAACAAGTGTAATACGAGAATATTCATTTAAATTGTCTAAAAGTTCTAAAGGATATTTTATTCTGAAGCATTAACATGACATGGCATATTCAGCAGAAATTGCATGATTGAACAGATGTGTATGTAAAGAATAATTGACGACAGACCGTTCAATTATTGAAAAATAACGCACACCTGAGGTATTAATGCAGTCACAACATGCAGCAGAGTAATTCTTTTTCAATATTTAAAGGGCCAGAGTCAGTTATTCTGCTTATACCACGGTTACCACACCTTAAGACATCATTCAGGGTGTTTTCATTTTTTTTGTCCCAAACATCTTAAAATCCACGATCCCGGATCCGGGATTTAAAATTATGTCAGTAATAATGTACTTCCAATTTTAAATGTATGCGGAGTTATGAGCTCATATCTGGTACCATTTGAAAGCTTAGAATGTCTACTTTCTTGAGATATGCATCACTTTGGCATTTGTTTTACACTAAGTAACTTATTTACAATAAATTACATAGTTCCACCCATCAAAAGTCGTGTCATAATTATGTGCGTTTTTGAATACGCATATTTCTCATATCGCTCAAATATGACGCACATGTACAAACCATGTATCAAATGAAAGCTCTCATTGCCAGTAAGAAGTTCCAATAAGTCTTTTTATTGAGGTATAATCACATATCTAATACACTTCGAATGAATCATGAAGTATACAATCAACATTTGTAAACATATAATTGAAATTATTGAATATTTGCCGTGCTACTCGCACTAGACAGCACAGTTAGCCACAAATGCTACATAATCCTTTACCTTAGGTTATTCTCTGCAAAATGAGCCGTTTTTCAGTGTTTTCTGTGGTTGTGTGCCCAAGTAATCCCTCGATATGTCACGCGAGTGCAGAAACACCACAAAGTAATGTTATATGATATTCAACAATCCAGGAAAATATGTAAACATCCGATCCGGATAAAGCATATATTGCCGTAAAGCTTAGACCCTCCGCTTTCCGGCAATGTCTCTCAAGATCAAATAGACCAATCAGGGGCCGTGATATTGCATCCAGACTGTGAAGTGATCACTGGGTAGGTTACGTGCGCAAAACACACAGACGCGTCTCACCAGACACCAGAGCGCATATTTACCACTTTCAACAGTGTTTTATGTAAAGACAAAGGGTTTTCTGTAAAATTACACTGGGATTTTGCATTTATAGCACTGTATATGGGTATGGGGAGACTTTAGATTTGGGTAGGCGGAAAGTACACCAAAAAAAGGTAATATTCCTCCCTTCAAATAAATTGAAATAGATATTAAATAAAACATGATACAGACAAAATTCTCTTTTGTCATGATACAGACAAAAAAAGCGCCTCTTTTTTTAGGAGGGTTATTACTGTTCAGACAACATATATTTAATTTTTTTTAATTTGTAGCAGTGTTTTATGCAACTTCAAAGGGTTTCCTGTAAAATGACACCAAAACTGTGTATTTAGGCCAAAGTATGTGGGAATGGGAAGCTTTTTAATTTGGGTAGGCCAAATCCAGGCGGAAATCCCCAAAAATGGCAAGGATCTTATGCTCTTGTAAGTGGAACTCCTTTCTTCCGCCATGGATTCAGCTTCTTGCTCTGATACATCTCAAGCATTCGTTGCTAGTTAAAAAATGTCACTTTAGAACTAGCAACGGAGGATAGCGAGGCTTGCGCTGCTTTACTGGCGCACTTACTGGAGTAACAAGTTTGTGCATGTGTGTGTGTGTGAGTGAGTTTGTATGTGAGTTTGTTTTTGAGGGATCGAAAGAGAGAATCTCAGAAACTGAGAGAGATCGCCTGTGGGATTACCTTTCTTTGTTACAGCGCTCGTCAGAAGTAACATTGCTTAAAAATTGCCAAGATGTAAGTTTAAGCTCTTCTCAGCAGCAGCTGAGAGTGTCACCATATTTCCATTGTAACCCACAATAACTGTTTTCAACCCCACTGAGATGCAGGAGTGCCTGACATGACGGCTGTTTTTTTTTCGTATGCGAGTAAGTTTGTGCGTAATGCGTTTAATGTATGTGTGTCCACGTGTGTGGGACTGTGTGTAAAGAGAGGGGGAGGGGGAGCACGAGAGTGTTTCACACAGATATTTCACATAATATAGAAGTTTTATTGATCAAGTGTATCTTGCTCTGATACAGCTCAAGCCGCTAGTTCGAAAACTGCACTTTAGAACTAGCAACAGAGGATGCACTGATTTTTGAGGACATTTATAGTGTCACCGTAATTCAAGTCTTTAAAAATGCTGAATTTTTTTGTGAGGGTTAGGTTTAGGGGATAGAATTTAGAGTTCGTACAGTATAAAAATCATTATGTCTATGGAGATTCCTCTTAAGGATAGCCGCACCAACATTTCTGTCATAAAACGGCTGTTGAATATTGAAGCTGCAGATCTGAAGTTTGAGCTTTCTAATGATAATGTAAAGAATAAATAAGAATTTTAAATATAATAGAAGTACATACCTTCTTCTTGCTTGATTGTTTCACTGTCCTGGTGCATTTTTCAAATTTTTAGCTCCTTGCGTGTAGTAGCTAACCATAGCCATGCCTATCACATGTTACATCTTATTAGATCTTATTAGCTGGCACATGTCCGAAATGAAAAAATAAAAGAGAAATTGTATTGTTGTAAACAATTTCAAAAATAATTAATGCTTTCAAACAGGTTTCCCCAAACAAGTCCTCAGTTCACCCATGCTCAACAGCTGCTCACTGAACAGCAGTTCTCAATATTATGTCCGAAAGAGGCTATTCTCAGTTCAGTGTACCGGTGACTCGCAAACCGCTGTGATCGACTGAATTTACTGTTGACACAAGAGCTGCTGTCCTCAGATCAGTGTACTGATGACTCGAGAGCTGTAGACTGGACTATCTTCATACTTTGATAAAACGGTAATACAATCAAGTCATAAACATATTTCCAGTATGTTTTATTTGTTACACTATCTGTTCAGCAAAATACACCTGAAACATTTCACCCCTTAATCACATTCATGCTCAATGTCAACAGCTCATCGGTTCTCAGTATGTTGGCCACATCCGAAAGAGGCGATTCTCAGTTCAGTGTACAGTTGACTCGAGAACTGTTATGAGCAACTCATTGTACTGTTGACACGAGAGCTGTTGCAACCAGAGCGTTCAGTCCGATTTGTGAACTAGTTGGAGCAGTTCATTGCAAAGAAGAGTTGACAAAAGAAGCTATCACCAGTTCTAGGATCATATTACTCCCGGTTATCGGCTCATTTCGATTCGGAATGTCAGGCATATCCGAGAGACAGGTTAAGATAGCGTCACTTGTGGATCAGTGTTGACCCTAGACGCAAACTGTTTCAAACGATTCAGTCTGATTTGGTGAACTAGTTCAACTCCTTCAATAAAAAGAACCGGTTCAAAAGAACGATTCATTCACGAACTGGACATCAATATATGTTACACTTTTCAGGGAAATCAACCTATAAGCTGGGATAGGAAAATGTATTTTAAAATGAAAAACACCTCAGTATTAACACAAAAATGTCAAGTTGGTTTTCAGCCATTTTATGGTCAATGGTGCATCTCTGTCTTTATATACATTATTTCTTGAAATTGGAGATAATACATTTCCACACAGTTCAGGTTGTTTTATCCATGTAGTCACGGCTAACCTCGCCTGCATGTTTTATGACCGTGAAAAAAAGCAGACAATCATTCACTGGAGAAAAGCACATTTTATCTGAGCAACAGAGATAAAAGAGCTTCTTTCCTGCTTGGCTTAGCTTCCTCAGTGAAAGTTGTTTGCTTTGTGTTCATTTATCAAAAACAAGTTATGTGGAGGAAGTAACACAAAGCGAAGCACACCCAGAAGGTTATACTTCATTTATTTATACTGCACGCACACACACACACACACACACGGTTTCACCGTAGCAACAGACATACTTCTGGGGTCCTTAGTCAAAAAACTGCATAGCGATGAATTTAGTGCAGTGTGCTGACATTACAAACATTCAAAATAACTAACAAAAATTGTTGTTAAAGGTGAAAGTGTTTGTAGGCTACACCTACAAATAAATAAATAAATAAATAATGTGTGCAGTTGATACCTTAATGGTTGGGTATTTCTATCTCATAACCCTAGAAATTACATTTATATTAACCTAATAAAGTCAGGTTGATTCTGTAATAATAAAATATGTCTGACTTTTAAAAGTCCAGTTCATTTAGATGCTACTGAATCAGATACCTGCCAACATGGCTTTGGTTTCTTTGTGTTTGATATGTAGTCAAGAGCCCTGAAGTTTCACAGAACGTCATAAGAGCAAAGAAAACATTGAAACAACATCTTTGAATAATCATCTACTCATTTTGTATGAAGTCAAAGTCTTTTGAAAGTGGCACCTATGACACAAATTATAAAATATTGAAATGAAGTGAAATTGTACATTTATAAATATAGAAGCATATATTTTCTACAAATGGGCCACTAATTTGTTATATTTGGAGCTTGACAGTCCTCTTCAAAAAGAGGCCTGCTCTGACTTCAATCTGTTTGTTGGGTTCCATTTATTTTTCTTCCAGTTATAATAAGAGAGACAAGTGTATTTAATGTCTAAATGTAAATTCGTGAGGAGCTAGTTCATCTAATCCTGTCAATCGTAATTTCCCTATACAGTATGCCTCTGCTTACTTTGCTCCGACAGCAGTCCTTCCAGCATCCTCCCCTTCACGTCCTTTACTTCTTACATCCAATGATCATATATATATATATATATATATATATATATATATATATATATATATATATATATATATTAGGGCTGTCAATCGATAAAATGTTTTAATCTAATTAATTACATGGTGTTCGAGTAATTCATCGTGATTAATTGCATATACAAATATTTGCTGAGAAAGCCCCTCATGTAACAATAATTCAATATATAATGATGAAATAATTATATATAGTTATCTTTAAATATATATATATATATATATATATATATATATATATATATATATATATATATATATATATAAAATAAAAAATATTCAGATAATTTAAATGCATTACATTCTTGTGGCAGAAGAGTGAATCATTGATAAGACCATTCAAAAAGCGGCTTTATAATGCAATGTATTGTTTACTACCATATTATTTATCATAAGACAATCATTGGCATACCGTTCACAGCAATCCATTTAACAAGTGAATTTGTCAATCAGTTGGAGATTTATTATGAGGGCTTGTTTAAAGACCCGTCAATGTACACCTGCGTTAGACATCTTGAGATCCTTCAGTTTGCATTTGCGCTCCTTCAAGTATTTTGAACGCAAGAACGTAACGCATGTTTATGTTGTGTGTGCGCTGACGGGTTGGTAATGGTTTGTTCACTGTGATAAACTGTGTGTTGCTCACACAGCTGAAATTTAACTTACTGCCATCTGGAGTAAACAGGTGGTACTAGAAGCTTGCATTTCTCAGGAAAGCATTGCGATTAATTGCGTACATTTTTTGGCAAATTAATCGCACGTTATTAACGCGTTAAATCGACAGCCCTAATATATATATATATATATATATATATATATATATATATATATATATATAAATTGTTCATGCCCAAAAGGGTTTTCAAATGGGGGCACCAAACTAGATCAAACAGCCTCAAAGCCCAGGGCACCCACGAGCAGTAAAGGGACCCCTGGTAGTCAAGTTCGCCCCATTGGACCGGTCGTTAAGAAAAAAAAAGAAAAATAATTATTTAAAATTCAGAACCTACAATTCTATAAGTTGAAAATATGGTGAGCAAAATATAAATAATATGACTTGAAAATCATGTCAGGCCAGTAACAGCCAGTAGTCTGATGGCTTGTTGTGACCTAATTTGATATTTTATCACAATATATGCATTTGGATATATATTTAAACATAATGAAACTATTATTTGTCAAAGGTTAGCATTTTAAATTTGATTTGAATTGTCAGTTTTTGCAGTTAATGTCATTATGCTTGCAATCAAATCTGAACATAATGTTACAAAGATAAGACAGAATAAGCATTTTTCTACCAATAATTTATTTTAAACATAAAAATGTAATAACTAAATGCATAAAAATGTCAAGATAAGGAATATCAAGAAACAGAAATAAACTGCAAAATTTGAAAATTCAATAAGAGTATAAAACAGCAGAATCAGAGTAAATATTTAGCAATTTTAAACTTTATTTAGTAAAAAGTATTTTTGCAAACGTGTGTGTTCTGTATTTTGAGTGTGATTTCATCTCACCCATTAATTTATTCTTTTATTTATTTTTAACAAATGTAATAAAAAAATAAAAACAGTGTTTTTACATATTTTTACATATTTATTTATTCATTTATTTATTTTTATGTTCAGATGCCAAATGGAGGAAAAGACACAGAGTCTTGTACCTGCCTAATATGCAGCATTTGCTGCTGCATAGACCCCCCTGCTGCCACCAGGGCCCCCCTACTACTGGTTGAGTATAGCAATATAATTTATTGCAATAAGTGAAAATAGCACTAGGCACACACACCAGATATATGCATGCCAGTAGTCAGATGGGACCTGTCAAAACTATCAATAATAGTGCATACGCTTTAATGAAAAGGCATGCAGAGATAATTATGTGAATGTGACCTCCCTCAGCCTAAGATCTGATGTGGTGACATTAGTGTGATTAGTTGTGTAGGCGATATGAGTTTGAGTCCACCTTTTGCCTATTTCAGTATTTTCCCTTTATTGATCAATGTGCATGAAGACATACTGTACAGTAAACACTATCCGAAAGTCACTTATATTAATTAAAAGGTTTAAATAAAGTGTCTAAGGGGACTGTGATATCACTGACAATAAACGCAGCATTTTCATCATGATCAATAAAGGTTAGACAGTGCAGAAAAGGGGTTAGACACACCTTACCCAATATGAAACATGTGTTTGGTGGCTTTTTCCAGTGGCTCGGCATCTCACGGGCCAGCGGAACGTTTCCTGGACAGTCCTCTCTATTTTTGGAAATTATTTTGGTAATTTAATTCTTTCTGATTCATTTGCACGTATTTCATTAAATAAATTTATTAATTTGTGCATTTGATGTACGTTAAAAAATGGTCTTCTTTCTTTTTTGTACTTCTGAATTAGTTATACCTGTTGTGATAAACTACAGTTGATAGTTTTTTTTTTTTTTTCATATGTAATCTCCCTGGGGCCCCCCAAAATGTTAGGGCTGGCCCTGCTTGTGAGGAAAATTTATTTTGGTCAAAAATGACCAAATGCCATAGGAGGCTTAAATTAGACATGATTAGACATTGTACTGTGCATTTCAAGTAGATTGACTTCAGTTAATCAAATTTCCAGATTTAATTATTTTGTTGTTTATTGAGCTTGGCAGATTTACTGTATACTTATGCTGTCTGTAAAACAGTTAAAGGATGGGCAAGGAGGAGGCGAGAACCGGCTTGTCAACATAAATAATATTTTAATGTAAACTTAAACCAAAAGCACAAACATAAACACACATGACGGACATGCCCGTAATTCTCTCTCTCTCGAACCATCGTCACCGGCCGCCTTTATCCCTCGATATTCCGACCGGCCCCGCCCCCCTCCGCTCCACACTCCTCCCGGCGTTATCTCAGGCCAGGGTGCCACCAGCATGACGTACCCCCCCATCCCTGGGGCGGGGTGTATCTTGCTCCCGCGTGGTCATCCCCACCTTCCTGGGAGGAGACAGGAGGGAAGACAACAACAACAAAACAAAATAGGCGAGGGAAAAGGCCAACACGGTGCGACAGGGAGAGACAGAGGACAGAGAGAAAAAGCTCACTCACCAGTTCTCTGATGTACCGTCGCGTGGTCCTCGAACACTCCTCCACACTCAGGCGGACGACAGCCGCTCCACCCCCGGGCGAACCGTGAAACCGTCGACCCCCAGCGGGTAGAACGTGCCTCCGCTTTTCTGGCAGCAAATGGGGACACTCCTCCGCCACTGGCAGCGGCTCTACTGCTCCGGGCAGCGACTCTACCGCTCCGGGCGGTCAGAGAGTTTCTTCCCTCGACCCCTCCGCATCTCTGGGGACGGCAGGGCACTCCTCCGCCCCCGGCAGTGGCTCCCTCACTCCAGGCGGTCGGGGTATCCAGTCCCCACTTGCCCCGCGGACGACGGCCGTACCCCGCATCCGGGTGGTCGGGCTACTCCGTCACCCGGCAGATGGCAGCGGCACTCCCCTGGGTGAATGGCAGTGTCGAGGACTCTGGAGATGTCAGGTTTTGAGCATCCCTCCTCCTTCCCGGGTTTCGGCACCAATGTAAAACAGTTAAAGGATGGGCAAGGAGGAGGCGAGAACCGGCTTGTCAGCATAAATAATATTTTAATGTAAACTTAAACCAAAAGCACAAAAATAAACATACATGACGGACATGCCCGTAATTCTCTCTCTCTCGAACCATCGTCACCGGCCGCCTTTATCCCTCGCGCACCTCATCAGGCCGATTGGGAACCGGGCGCGCGATATTCCGACCGGCCCCGCCCCCCTCCGCTCCACACTGTCTTTTTCCACTAATCTATTAACCGATTTCAAACTAACAGCCCATAGTAAATGTAGAAGTCAATTCCAGTGAGACACGATTGAGATGAGATTCAGAATTATGAATTTCGTTGGACACCCACAAAGTTGTCAATTTCAAGGGATTTTCATGTTCTGTCAATGCCTTTGGTGATGAATTCTCTCACAATCCCTTCTGAAATTAGTCATTATTTTTATTGTGTTATATCCTATGTTGCCCAACTGCTACTTGTTGAAACAAGTTGCATATAAACATGATTTGAATGATACGGCATCTTAATGTTCTTCTATCAATTGAAGTAACAAAAACACAATAGCTCCATTAAAAAAAAACCTAGTGAGCTCCCTTGCTGTCTTCTGTCTAACCAGGCCACTATGCTGGTTATGCAACTCATAGCTGATTCTGAATGATCTACCTAGACAGCAACTCCCAAATGTTTTCAACAGAGATTGACATTAACATGTTGCTAACACTAAACTATAATATTTAGCACATGCGGTATGAGAAAAATGCACAACAAATATTTTTGTATCGTATTAATTATTGTTATTCATATAAACATAATTCCTGCACAATCAATTGATCCTGCTCAACCCCTAATTTCTGTACATCATTTGGAAAATAGACAAAAATGTGCATTCAATGTGTACATTCACTTTTCAAATACTCCGTTTAGATGTAGCCTACTTTTGATTTTGAAACTGAACCTAGTGCAAGAGAGAATTGCACATGAATCCTCTCATTTTTCCAAAATTTTCACTAGAAATGCAGTTTTCACCTCTCTTTCTTCTATTTTCCAATTACTCTGAGCCTAAGCAGTGACTGATTTCCAGTCTCCAGCTGTGACAGCGAACTTGTGGAGCTCGGCCCATGCACTCTCCATGATCTGCTTATGTTTGTTTCCATACAACTAACCTGCTCTGCTGCACGAATAACATGCACACAGGCCAAAATAAGCATAACTGAGAGGTTATTTGTTTAAAGTAAAAATGAAACTGCATTCTGAAACCGTTTTACTTCCATAATTTGACATAATGTATATTCAGATATTTGATGGTGGAAAAAAGGATAGGACTTAATTATATCCATTGAGAATAGATCAGATAGTGAAAATGAGCATTATACAGCTAACCCGAACAGATCAGCACAGTTAGCTGGACATGGTCTCTGTATGACAGGTGATGACTTGGTGGTGACAGAGTTTTAGCCAAAAATGCAAAGCATATTATTTTCTTTGGAAACATGTATGCCAATAAATCATGTACAATAAGAACAAGAATGTGCATCAAAGTAAATAGGGTACATTTTGATTTAATTTCTTTAAAACACACTGTATAGGTTTCTTCCAGTGCTCTCTGCTCTTGGCCAGGAAAAAGGGAAAGATCAATGTGCAGGCATTAATTCACTGGGGCACTTATCCAATTGGTTGACTGACAGGCACTAAGCTGGTGTCGGGGAGACTGTTAGGGAACATCCATTCAACTGTAGGTCTGAAGTGCAAATGACAGAAAAGACCAAACAAACAGTGCCATCAATGTCAAGAGGGGCAGATATAAAAACACTGAAGGGAAGACATCCAAAAAAAAAAAAAGAAGAACAACAGTGATGGGGTGATATTTTAAAAATACATAAAATAAAACAAGATTAATATAGTAGAAAATAATAACACAATTACAAAC
Organism: Xyrauchen texanus; assembly: GCF_025860055.1. Classification (NCBI taxonomy): domain Eukaryota; kingdom Metazoa; phylum Chordata; class Actinopteri; order Cypriniformes; family Catostomidae; genus Xyrauchen; species Xyrauchen texanus. The sequence continues at coordinate 11,417,101 of NC_068281.1, read as the reverse complement.
CTGTGCAGAAAAAAAATCTGTTTACTATCCATCCAAAATCAGGGACTAAAAATACAATGTTTATAATTTCGTTTGGTTCTGAGCAAAAACAAAAAAATTTAAGTTCTGCAGACTTCTTTCCATTTGATAACCAGTTAGAATATAATAAAAGAACGGTTAATAACATTCTTTTAAAAAAATGTCAGTACTCTGCGCTAAGGGGTGGGTGAAATAAAAGTCGCAGTTGCTATTACATTCCTGTGTGGTGAATTTATCAGCATAGAAATCATAAGAAGCATACAGTTAATTAAAATATAATATTTATTACAGATCTGCCTCTCAGTCAAAATGCATCACATCTAACATCTTGGTTACTGTCTTAACCTCCATTCCCAGATGGAGGGAACGAGATGTTGTGTCGATGTAGTGACACTAGGGGTCTCTCTTGAGAGCCTCGGTTACCTCTTTGAGAAAAGGCCAATGAGAATTGGCAAGCAGAATTTGTATGCCCCTCCCCTGGACATACAGGTATAAAAGGAGTGAAGCGTGCATCTGTTCAGACAGGTTTTGAGCTGAGGAGCCGAGAGTAAGGTCCTGGCCATTTCAGCGGCTAGTACAGTGTTGTGGCAAGAGGGACACAACATCTCGTAGGAAAAAATAAATAAATCCTTCCCTTGTCTGCAGGTCATGCAGACAGCTTCATTGAATGGCTTTGTTGATTATAAATGTAGTGATCCAATATTCCTAAGCTCTACGCTGAGGAAATAATTGTAAGCATCGAAACTAGATACAATTGCCTTTCTTGCGTAGATGCTAACACATCTGGATAAGTCACTTCAGGTACACGTTTGACGTTATTTGAGGAAAATGTATTTACTCAGAGCCTTATTTAAAGGATCATTTCATGAGATCGGATGTGCTTCAGGAATAGTTGTGTTCTAATTCCTCTGTTATTGCTTACATGCTTGAAATTGCCTATCAACAAGATATTTCACTGACATGAAATAGATCCCTTTTATTGCACTGTGTCTGATTAGGACATGAAATAAAAAATATAATATTGAGATCAATTTTGGCTTTTTTCCCTAAAGAAACTTGCTGTGCTGTTATATTGTTAACACGCTAGCTGAAGAGGGTTCTATTTCAGAGTGTCTCCCTCTTCGACCGGCTCTAACAATTTCTTCAGCTCTTCACAGCTTGTTAAATTGAAGACCTGCAAATCACAAACACACACACACATCCCCTCCCACTCATTCCACTGCAATACGAAATTACCAACCAATCTCAGTTTAAAACGTTTCCCCACCTGCAATTCATATACCCTGATTGTCTGGGGAAAGAGGTCATTACCTCTGATTGACAGTCATTTGGCTTTGGAATGGAATCTACCCATCCCGAGCCAGTTAAGCTGCTGGATATCATTAGGTAATGGAGAATCGAGGAAGTACACACATCCACTAGACAACTGTCTGACAACAGGAAAACTAGAATAAATTGTGATTCTCTTACGAGAGGTTCTCTCGTATTGCGTAAGCTAGCTTACGCTACGGGAAAGATTAATCTTTTCTGAGATATTGAAGCCAAAAAATTATCCTTAATTTTTGTATCCATTGTCAACGCAGTGCGGCAGCTGCAGACCTTGAGCGGGCTAGCTAGCGAGCTCATAGGTTGCTCTGCGGCAACTGCTGCAGCCTATAGACGAGCTTGGGCGAACTTGCATCAAATGAGAGGCGTCCGCGCGCTCACTGCATCAAAGCCCGCCAAAATGGCCGTGACTAGAGTGCATATAAGCGTAGTTCGTAGGCTGGAACCCTGATTTTCATCTCTTCAGCGAGCGCCGCATCTCTGAACTGGAAGCCGTCGCCGTTCGAGGGGCATCAAGCAAGCGTGGACAGCCCTCGAAGAAGCCGGCCGTCTTCGCCACCTTCAGCCGTCCTGCGAGCTACGCCATCCGGCGACGTATCCTTTTAAAGCAAGCTAGTTCTTACGAACTTCACAAACGAGTACTGAGCGTCTTTTTAAAGACGCCTCGCTCCACTTGCGCTCATGCGCGCCCCTCTCAGCACCGGAGACCGCCACGCCATCTGCGCTCTCTGCCTGGGACTGGGGCATGCAGAGCTCGCCTCGCTGAAGGCGGATGCGATCTCTGCGAGGAGCTTCGATGTCGACCCTGCGGGCTTGACTCGAGCGTTCAGGACCGAGCCGCCGCCGCCTTCCATTCAGCCGCGCAGAAAAAGCGCCGCTCTCAAAGGCTGCCAGAACCAGTGGTAGAAGCGATTGCCTCGCCGAGCCCCTCCCTCGAGCATCGCCTTCACCCTCCCGCCCACCGGACGCCAGCGCAGTTGCCGCCGAGCGGCTGCTCTGCTGCCATCTCGGACGAAGAAGCGGAGGATAAGGGCTGTTCCATCATGGCTTCGACAGCGAGGAGTGGTCAGGCTCACATGCCTCCTCCTCAGCCCAGGAATCCAGCAGGACCCGGCTGGAGTCGAGGGGAACTAACGCCTCCTCACACAGGCCGCCGACCGCCTCGGGCTCGAGTGGTCACCGCCCCCTGAGCAGGCTCCCAACAGACTCCACGCCACACCTTTGCCCGCCCTCCGCGAGATGGCGGTCTAAGCTGGTGCTCCCGTCTAAGGCCTGCAGAACTACTTCCGCCTGTGTTGGCCGCGCCTATATCGCCGCCGGCCAAGCCGCATCTGCTCTGCATTCCATGGCCGTCTTACAGACAGAGGCTGTTTCAGATCTGACTAGCCGACATGGGAGAAGCTGAACGCACTACGCGCCACTCTCTCTGTCCGGTCTCTTCGGTTCCGCTGTGAGTGGCATTGTTGACAGTTTCTCGAAGCCCAAGCTATGAATCTCTTTCTGCCTCGTTGCGCTAGCTCCTCTGCAGGCCGCCCATGTGACCAGCCTCCTGCACGAGCCTCTTTACAGCACCCAGCTCAACAAGCCAGACTTCTCAGCGTCGACAGGGCGGCCGCCCTCGATCGCGCTCAGACAGCCGGCGCAGACCGCCGCCCCCCTGCGGGCCTTGACCTAAGATTGTACTGAAACCTGAGCAACCGAAGTCCTCCTAGCGTTGTTGAGAAAATGACGGCTCAGTCCCGCCATGGCCGGACCACCGTCAAAGCTTCGCCCCCTGTCAGTCCCCTTCTCTCAGGCTACTGCAGTGGTGGATTCAGCAGCCAACAAGCCAGTGATACTACCCGTTTGCCTGCACTCAAACGGCATTTTCACGGCGACCCAAAGAAATCTTGTAAAGAGTAAACATGCCTTGTGTAGAAAATGTGCCCACAATCCAGTGCTCACCCCTACACACAAGCATTACACATCCCGTGTCCCTATCAGAGCACAGTCACATAAGCGGTTACGACCCGCTCGAGTGTTAGAGTTAATAAACGCCCACGAGCCCGTGCGCGCGCCCCTCCTCTGCCCGCTCTGTCACATGGCCAGCTGTATGTAAGTCCCGTACGCCCCCTGTCAGTCCCCTTCTCTCAGGCTACTGCAGTGGTGGATTCAGCAGCCAACAAAGCCGGTGATATTACCCGCTTGCCTGCACTCAAACGCCATTTCCACGGCGACCCAAAATAAAGCCTTATGTGTAGAAAATGTGCCCACAATCCAGTGTTCACCCCTACACACAAGCATTACACGTCCCGTGTCCCTATCAGAGCACACTCACATAAAGCGGTTACGACCCGCTCGAGTGTTAGGGATAATAAGCGCGCCCATTCTCTGGCCGCTCTGTCACACGGCCAGCAAACGCTTCTCTGTATGTAAGTCCCGTGCTCGTGGCTATGCTTTACGCATCACTTAACAGACGTGACTCTTTCCCCATTCACCTCAATCGGAAGTCACTCACAGAACAGCCTGTCCATGCTGTCTGCGAGCAGTCCAGCATAAGCACAGTAAGTGCACTCACACATTCTGTTCAGCTGCTGTGTGCGGCAATCAGAGCGATTTGGCCATTCACCCTCTAACATTACGCTTCAAAGTGTGGGAAGATATTCCAGGGATATCCGAATGGGTGTTAAGCACAATAAAACAGGGCTATTTGCTACAGTTCGATCACCGTCCTCCTTGCTTCAGAGCTGCTCGAAACTACTGTGAACACGGAAGCAGCGTGCATGCTTCGCTCAGAAATAGCAAACCTTCTGTGCAAAAGGGCCATAGAGAGAGTGCCGCCTCCCTGAGCTGAGTCGGGGTTTTACAGCCGTTATTTTCTTGTCCCCAAGAAAGACGGCGGCCTCAGACCAATATTAGATCTCAGGGTTTTGAACAAAGCTTGCAAAAAGACAGTTCAAAATGCTTACAACCAGCAAACTCCTCGCGATGTGCGCCAGGGGACTGGTTTATTTCTCTCGATCTGAAAAATGCATACTTTCAGATTCAGATAAATCCCGTCACAGGCCATTCTTGAGATTCGCCGACGGCCAGGTTTATCAATACACCGTCCTTCCGCTCGGCCTGTCCTTAGCACCCCATACTTTCACAAAGTGCATGGACGCTGGCGCCGCACTCCCTGCGGAGTCAGGGTTTGCGAATTCTGAACTATTTGGACAATTGGCTGATTTTGGCACAATCACATACGGAGCTTCTGTCTCACAGGACAGTTCTCCTCAGTCATCTGAACAGTTTGGGCCTTGCAGTCAATTGGACCAAGAGCTCACTACAGCCCAGTCAGGCAATTTCCTTCCTTGGAATAGAACTAGACTCAGTGGCAATGACGGCTCGCTTATCTACACAGCTGCGGCCGTGTGCAGCGACTAGCCAGCGTCATTTCAGATGAACAGCCTCACACCTCTGAAGAAATTTCAGAGAGTGCTAGGCTACATGGCCTCAGCCGCAGCAGTACTTCAGCTGGGTTTACTGCACATGCGCCGCTTCAGCATTGACTAAACACCACGCATCTCGCCGGGCTTGGGCCACAGGCCGCCAGCCCATCAAGGTGACTCAGACCTGTATTTCAGCTCTGCAGCCCTGGACAGTGGCCGAATGGTATCAGCGGGGAGTGACAATGGGAGCTGTATCTTGCCGAAAAGTCATCTCGACAGACGCGTCCAACACGGGTTGGGGCGCGGTCTCGCGAGGGCTCTCCGGTTTTGGCTATGGTCAGTTCAGGAAAAGCTCCTTCACATAAATTGTCTGGAAATGATAGCGGTCGAGTACGCGCATGCGCTTCTCCCGGTCATTCAGGGTCACCACGTCCTGGTCCGTTCGGACAACAGATCTGTGGTATCCTACCTAAACCGTCAGGGTGGTGTCAGATCCAGGAACCTCTTCCATCTGACTAAACGCATACTGAGTTGGTCCCAGTGCCACCGGCGCTTCGCTGAGGGCGACGCGCGTGCCAGGCCACCTGAGCGATGGCCGGACAGACTGTCCAGAGACAATATTCCCCAGGGAATGGTCCCTGCACGCTCAAACAGTCCAGACGTTATGGCACCTATTCGGCAGAGCAGAGATAGACCTCTTTGCGTCCAAAGAGAACACTCACTGCCCAATATTTTTCTCGAAAAGCGAGGACGCGCCCCCCCGCGCCCCCCATCGGTTCCTATCTGGGATCTTTCTATAGTTCTCGAAACTATGAAAGCCCCCCCTTTCGAACCACTTCAATCCGTGGATTTGAAATACCTTTCACTCAAAACCGTTTTTCTGACTGCCCTGTCATCAGTCAAACATGTGGGAGACCTTCACGTGCTGTCTGTCAGCGCTGCGTGTCTTGAGTTTGGACCAAGTGACTCCAAGGTCATTTTAAAGCCTAGACACGGCTATGTTCCCAAGGTGATCGGTACTCCTTTCAGAGCACAGGTCATTTCCCTATCGGCGCTGCCAGCACCCGATAGCGAACGCGACGCCAATCTCCTTTGCCCGGTCAGAGCACTGAGATTGTATACTGTGCGCTCGCGCTTTCAGAAGCTCTGAGCAGCTTTTCGTTTCGTTCAGAGGGCGCACCAAAGGTCTCGCCGCCTCGAAACAGACACTATCTAGATGGATAGTGGACGCGATTGCTGCTGCATACGCGTCAAGAGACCTGCCATGCCCGTAGGGCATTAGGGCTCACTCCACTAGAGGCATGGCATCCTCGTGGGCATGGTCCAGCGGGATTTCCATTCACGACATATGTGTGGCAGCGGGATGGACTTCCCCCTCCACCTTTGTCAGATTTTACAATATGGAAGTGCCCGCTCTGCAGGCAAAACTACTAGCGGTTTGGACATTAGTTCTACAATCACACATCGAAAACCGGACTTCAAATTCCTTAATGCCGACCCGCTGTTTACAAACACGCCGGCGGAGCCCTTTGTCTGTGCTGCTCGGCCGCGGAAACGCAGAAGGAAAAGAGGAAAACGAGCCGGCGTTCTCATCAGAGTAAGACGTCGTGCAAATCGACCCGCTACCCAGTATACTACTGGCAAATGTTCAGTCTCTGGACAACAAACTCTGCGAGCTGAGAGCGGATCTCTTTCCAACGAGAGACGAGGGACTGCTGCGTTATGTGCCTTACAGAAACCTGGCTGTCTCACGGAGATTCCAGACTCGGCCATCGAAATCACGGGCTTTTCCGTGCACCGAGCGGACAGAGCGAAAGACCTCTCTGGTAAAAGCAGAGGTGGTGGTGTATGTTTTATGATCAACAAATCATGGTGTGATCAGAGGAACGTACATTTCATCAAGTCTTTTTGCTCTCCTGATCTGGAATATCTCATGCTTCTGTGTCGACCATTCTGGCTGCCGAGGGAATTCACAGCGGTTATCATCACAGCTGTGTACATCCCCGCAGTTTCGACACAGACCGGGCACTCAGGGAACTGTATGGGTGTATAAGTGAGCAGGAAACCACAGCACCCTGAGGCTGCGCTCATTGTTGCCGGGACTTTAACAAAGCCAACTTCAAAGCAATCGCCCCAAAATACCACCAACACATAAAGTTCAACACACGAGGGACCGGGTTTTGGATCATTGTTACTCTCCCTTCCGGAAGGCTACAAATCCTCCCCGCCCCCATTTGGCAATCGGACCATTCTTCCGTTCTGCTTCTGCCCGCTTACAGGCAGAAACTGAAACAGGAAGCACCCACCCTCAGAACGATCCAGTGCTGGTCGGACCAATCAGACTCTGCGCTACAAGACTGTTTTGATCACGCTGACTGGGAGATGTTCCGTCCGCCTCTGATGACGACTATCGAGGTTTACGCTGACAGCGTAACGTGTTTCATCAGGAAGTGCGTAGAGGACGTTGTTCCGACCAAAACTATACGGATATACCCCAACCAGAAACCATGGGTTAACGGCGATGTTCAGCGGCACTCACTGCGCGGACCTCCGCTTTAATTCTCCTAACACGGAGGAGCGTAAACAAGCCAGTTATGCCCTCCGTAACACTATCAGTGCAGCTAAACGCCAGTACAGGCACAAGCTTGAAGGCCAGTTCAACACCACTGACTCTAGAAGTATGTGGCAGGAATTAACACAATCACGGACTACAAGCGGAATAAAGTCTCCGCCATGAACACCGCTGCATCTCTCCCGGACGAACTTAATACATTTTATGCTCGCTTTGAGGACAGTAACACGCCCTCGCGGAGAGAGCACTCGCTGCTGACGCTTACAGAGGTTGATTCACTCTCCGTCTCTGTTGTGGATGTAACCCGATCATTCCGACGGGTGAACATCCGTAAAGCCGCGGGTCCAGACGGCATTCGGGCCGCGTCATCAGAGCGTGCGCGAATCAACTGGCTGGTGTTTTTACGGACATTTTCAATCTGTCCCTCTCCCTGTCTGTAGTCCCCACATGCTTCAAAACATCAACCATTGTGCCTGTACCGAAGCAAGCTATAATCACATGCTTAAATGACTGGCGTCCTGTTGCTCTGACCCCCATCATCAGCAAATGCTTCGAGAGGTTAATCAGAGATCACATCTGCTCTGTTCTGCCCCCCTCTTTGGACCCATTGCAGTTTGCCTACCGCAACAACCGCTCCACTGATGATGCCATTGCATCTACAATACACACTGCTCTCTCCCACCTGGAAAAAGGAACACATATGTGAGAATGCTGTTTGTAGACTACAGCTCAGCATTCAACACCATAGTGCCCTCCAAGCTTGATGAGAAACTCCGGGCTCTGGGCTTAAACAGCTCGCTGTGCAGCTGGATCCTGGATTTCCTGTCAGGCAGACGTCAGGTGGTTAGAATGGGCAGCAACACCTCCTCATCACTGACCCTCAACACTGGAGCCCCGCAGAGCTGTGTTCTCAGCCCACTCCTGTATTCCCTGTACACACATGACTGTGTGGCAACACATAGCTCCAATGCCATCATTAAGTTTGCTGACGATACGACGGTGGTAGGTCTGATCACTGACAATGATGAAAGAGCCTACAGAGAGGAGGTGCACACTCTGACACGCTGGTGTCAGGAGCACAACCTCTCCCTCAACGTCAGTAAAACCAAGGAGCTTGTTGTGGACTTCAGGAAGAAAGACGGAGAACACAGCCCCATCACCATCAATGGAGCACCGGTGGAGAGAGTCAGCAGCTTCAAGTTCCTCGGTGTCCACATTACTGAGGAACTCACATGGTCCGTCCACACTGAGGCCGTTGTGAAGAAGGCTCACCAGCCTCTTCTTCCTGAGACGGCTGAGGAAGTTTGGAATGAACCACCACATCCTCACACGGTTCTACACCAGCACTGTAGAGAGCATCCTGACTGGCTGCATCACCGCCTGGTACGGCAATAGCACCGCAGTACAACTGCAAAGCCCTGCAAAGGGTGGTGCGAACTGCCAGGAACATCATCGGAGGTGAGCTTCCCTCCCTCCAGGACATATACACCAGGCGGTGTGTGAAAAAAGCTCGGAGGATCATCAGAGACTCCAGTCACCCAAGTCATGGGCTGTTCTCACTGCTACCATCAGGCAGGCGGTATCGCAGCATCAGGACCCGCACCAGCCGACTACATGATAGCTTTTTCCCCAAGCAATCAGACTGTTGAACTCTTGATCTATCAGGATCAATAATTAGCACTGCACTTTATTAATCTATAATCTCACACTGGACTGTCAACATATTCTCCTCAATACAACTGCTATATATATATATATACACATATATATTTCATATACTCCCACTTATTGTATTGTATTGTATATTCTGTTCTATATTCTGCATTGTATATAATTATTGTGTTGTGTAAGTATGTGTACATCTGATTTGTAAATTGTTTTGTGTAAGTATGTGTACATTTGATATGTAAATTGTTTTGTGTAAGTATGTTGTTTATTGTAATTGGTATATGTCTCGTCACTGTCATGACTGCTATGTTGCTCGGAACTGCACACAAGAATTTCACCTACTGTTGCACTTGTGTACATGGTAGTGTGACAATAAAGTGATTTGATTTGATTTGATTTGATTTGGTTTAATACGCTACAGCTCCCCTGGTGAGCTGCACTGATGGGACACATTCCACACAGACCGGCACCGCCGCTCTGTCGTTCCCTTCCCACTATGTGCTTATGTATTACACAATCAATGACCCGCATTTTTGCCGGCCAAATATTATTTCCCCACTCATAAGGGCTCCCCCGGGTCCCCCCTTAATTCCCTGGGGCTCATACAGTGGATGCTTGAGCGCACGGCGTTGACAATGGGTTCCGTGAGCGTAAGCTAGCTTACGCAATATGAGAGAACCTCTCGTAAGAGAGCGTATCGGTTACCTAACGTAACCTCGGTTCTCTCTAGATGAGGGAACAAGTATTGCGTAGCTGGCCGTGCTTCGCGCCACGCGGCGACTTTTCGCTTCAGTCAATGAAAACCAGGTTTCCAGCCTACGAACTACGCTTATATGCACTCTAGTCACGCCCATTTTGGCGGGCTTTGATGCAGTGAGCGCGGACGCCTCTCATTGGATCGCGAGTTCGCCCAAGCTCGTCTATAGGCTGCAGCAGTTGCCGCAGAGCAACCTATGAGCTCGCTAGCTAGCCCGCTCAAGGTCTGCAGCTGCCGCACTGTGTTGACAATGGATACAAAAATTAAGGATAATTTTTTGGCTTCAATATCTAATAAGCTAGCTTACGCAATACTCATTCCCTCATCTAGAGAGAACCGAGGTTACATTAGGTAACCGATACGTTTTATCCAAACAAATTGCTTTGTTTGCACCTCAGCATGCCCTCATACACGTTTTGAACTTTCTCTGCGATCAGGCGGGTTGTACATTGCCGTACCAAAATACCTTGAAATTACTTATCTTATTGTCTCTGAAAGTGTAATAGTGTGAACTCTGGATGAGCAGACAGGCTCAGTTTATCAGTGTGAACCCCTAGACCCCTGTGAGGTGATGTGGCTGGCTGAGAGGCCTGATAGATTGGAAGCTGCCCGTTTGATTAAGGCCTGTGGATTTAGATGGCTGTGATAGTAGCGGCCCAGAGCCACGAATCCACATTCAACTCACTGCAGCAAGGACACAAAGTTAAACTGCATCACCTTGGGACACATGTTTAGTTTAAGAGATTTTTATAATGAAATACTAATGTAAAATTTGATTTGTGCAAATAGATGGTATTGCTGTTGTTTCCATAAAACATTAATTCGAGTGGGATCTACTTATACATTTTTTGGCTCTATTCATTTGTTTTAAATTAGAATTGTTCACGTTACTGAAACCTGTAAATATGTTGGTAACACTGTATATTAAGGTTTTATATGTTAATATTAATGCATTGGGTATTGTGAACCAAAAATCATTATTCATTATTTCATGTTCGTTATATTGCATTAAAAAGTTAGTGTTCAATTTTTAATGCTAAAATGTATTAGTCTCTGATGCAGTGAGATCCAGCAGATGGAAAATAACTTCAATAAATCAGATGATTTGTAGAAGAAATAATAATCTTTCATTTGTAAAAAATAATAAATGAATAAAAATGAATTAAATCAATTTAAAATAAATGCAATACAGAAAAATAAACGTTTGATTATAAAATGTTGTGTAGAAATATCTTAAGGATATATCCAAGGACTAAGTCCTGAAATAAACCTAATAATACAAAGTCTTGTCTTTTTCTAATGAACTAAGTAAGTTAATGTACAGAGTCAAGATAAGGCCTCAAAGTCGGAGATCAGAAGCAAAGAGCTATAGGGTTCAGATGTTTGTCTGATGACAACATTTTAAGTTAAGGTCTTTATACATTCTTGAGGCTGTGCCAAGAAAGACTTCCTTTTTTGGTACAGCGGGTCCTGCACAATTGATGCAGTTGTAACTCGAGGTGTCAGGTCATATTGTTATGACCTATTGAAGTGTAAATCGTGCAGTTAAGTGGAAGGAACATGTTGCAGAATAATTTGTGCATACATTCTTGCCAAAGCGCTCGTAAATATCATGCTCAGCAAAGTGCACACACAGGTATCTAAAAAAGGCATCCTGTGTGTGCTGACTGTCGCAAACAAAAACAACTGTAAAACTTTGCCCTCTCTGCAACCAGCTTTGAAACCTCATCAGGTAAAAAGGGCAACAAGTTCATATACTAAGAGTCTAAAATGTATATACTTTGTCGCACGCAGCACTCCAGTTTCTCACTGGAACACACGAGGCATAAACCATATACAAAGGCGGAGAGTGAAAGCATGAGTTAAATCTCATCTCATAAACCAAGGGCATAGCCATAAAATTACTTTTGGGTGGGCCTCAATAAAAATGGATGAGCCTTTTGCACATTTAATTTTTTTCACTAAATTTTCCATAACAGAGAAACTGCACATTCAAACAGACCTTTCACACTTTCAGAAATCAGAATTTATGCATTTTTTGAACTATTCAATATATATATATATTTGAAGAAAAGATTATATCTCTAATATTCTGTGTGGTCCTAAGTCTAATGGTGGTGGTGTAGTGGTCTAATGCACATAACTGGTAAACTTGTAATCAGAAGGTTGGTGGTTCGCTTAACTCCAGGTTGCTCCAGGGGGATTGTCCCTTTAATAAGTATACTGTAAGTCTGCCAAATGCATGAATGTAAATTTGGGTAGGCCTTGGCAATGCCACTGCTCCAAACCCATCCAAACAAAAGGAGGTGCTTTTAAAAGTTTAAAAAAATGCAGTTGGTGCATTTATCATATAGTGAAAGTGAATAGCGACTCTGGTCTGTCAAGCTCTAAAAAGGGCAAAAAATAAACATAAAACTACAGTGAAAACAATTCATTCAACTCATGAACAGTGGTTATTTACTCTTAAATCAAATTATGAATAAAGTGCTGAAATTAAATATTTATATGTTTATAAAATCAAACCTTACTGGTTCTTGCAACATGACGTTCAGTCGGTGTTCAAAAGGCCTTTTACATTTGATGTAACATACCTTTTAGTCAATTTTAGTGTGATTTTAATTGACAAAAAAACTGTGTGCAAAATGACAAAGCATTTCATCAAATTGTTACAGACCACACTTTAACCAAATATTCAGATATTAATTATTTATGTATAAACTTTATCCATCAGCAATTACATTTATGCATTTTTTGGATTGGATCTCTTTATGACAGGTTGTTTGAGGAGAGGAGTTGAAAAGTAAGAGGACTTGGTGAAATCAGCTAAGAAACAAACAAGTGAGCAATATAGCAATTAAGTTTTGTTTCCATGATGCAATGGAACCCACTTCATCCAAGTTCTGTGTGAGATGGCTAAATCTAGTGACTCTGAAAGTGCTTGCTGATAAATTGTCTCTAGAAAAGATTCCTGGGAGAGTTGTTATGAGAAACGGCAAATGACACCACATCGGGCACCTCATGGGTTGTGTTGGTGTGAAGGTGGATTCAGGTGGCAGAAGTATTTAATTAATAGTTTGGCTGCTGTAAATCTTGCTGCCCTATACTTCTACGAAATGCAATTTACTCCAATACCCTTCTGCCCTGGCAAACAGCGAAAAGCAATCAAAACAGAGAGGAATTCTGCACAATAGAATAACCAAGAATGCCAATTACTGTATGCATAGAAACATGCTCACAAACTTACAAGCACACATCCATTTCAACAAATACACATTAGAGAAGATATAAAAGTGAAATGTATAATTTTTAAATGTTAAAATATGTGGTCCCATATGCAGAGACAACAATAAGTAAGCCATTTGTGGGTTGATTTCCCTGAAAAGTGTATTACTGTGGTGCTATCAAAACATTGCTCTATTATAATACTCAATTTCTTCCATTTGTCTCCATATCCAAATCAGTTTTTCATCTTTCAGTTACTGCAACAGTTTGTAATAGATTGTATTAGAGTTGCAATGTCCACAGAGACTGAACTGCATCAGCAAAGCCAAATCAGACATCATGTGATAGTGAGTCTGACCTAAACTTGCACAGACTCTGTGGGCAAAATCCTGGCAAATGAGCCCACAGGGATCCTATTATTCCCCCCTCACACACTGCACCAGGGAAATGCTACTATTATGCAGTGTTTGTTGGAGCACTTATCAATGTGCATGCCACACTGATGGACGCATGGTATATGTTCTGTTTGCAGCACACATTCGCCTACATTTATACACCCCAAAGAGATGCCAGGAGTTTAGTTGGAGTCTGAAATTTGAAATAAGAAATTCTGATTATGACACTGTTGCAGCTATTTATAAATACTGTGAAGTATTTCTTTAAAAGCATTTTGATATAAAGGCTTCTGCTGAATTGATTGAAATTAGTTTTGTCTGCAGATATCAATTGTACCTATGTATGAATTTCTTTACAAACATTTATTTATTTATTTATTTTTTTAGTAGCTCATTCAATATGGTTTAAAAAGCATCCCAGGTTGCACCTCCAGATGTCAGCTGAGAGAATGCAAAGAGAGTGAAAACCTGTTAACAGGGCAAAGGGCACCTACAATACAATCAAGTTTTTTTCATATGTTTAAAATTTTTAGGTGTGTCAATGTGCTAAAGTTTGCCTCTAGGTTTTCTTTGAGCAAACCGAATAGCATTTTTTCTAGATAGTATCCTACACACCTATTTACAACACTTTAAACACCATTGAAAAGAACAAAAACTCCCTGTTAGTGCAGGACAGAGAAAGGATAAAATTACCAAGTTATGCTGCCATCTCCTTCCTTAAAGACCTCCAATTAGTATGAATTCAATAGAGTACAATAAGCACTTTAGCGCTGCATCATTAAATTGTGTATGTGGATCAGAGAAAGATGGATAGGGAGCAAGGGAAAGACAGCGAGAGAGAAAGTCATTTGTTGGCTGCTCTGTGTTTGCCTCGACAAATGTCATGGCTTGAAGGTTTGGCATGGCTAAAATGTTTGGCCTCAGGATCCTGCTGTTGCCATATTGCAAATGCAGTTTTCTGTTTCCTGGCGCTTTTGTGCGTCACCCTGAGAGTCGTGACTGGCTTGTATTTGTCTCTGGATTATGTCTCTCAGGGGCAGATTCAAATAAGCAGCAATCTGACTGCAGCCTTACAAAATAACGGCGGCTTTCTGTTTGAACTCAGAGCAAAAAAAGTGATTTACTAAAGTCACATACTGTGTTTGGTGATGTATAGAAAATACATTGAAGTCCCAGACAGTTATGACGGTTAACTGCCAAAGGTAACTAGCCCTACATTGGTACCTTGGTTGTTAGTGTTGTGTTCTATGGTTTTACCTCTTTTAAGAATGATCATGCTGAAAGGGATTTCATTCCATTTTTAAACAATTGTTAAAATAAAAAAATGGTCTAATTCACTCTTTCATTCAATAGGATTATTTCACCTTTTATCCACCTTGTGTCTATTTTAAAACTGTTTTTAATGTTATTTATGTTAATACCTGAACAATGATTTTTAATTTGTCTCATAAATCAACTCATTATTTCCAATCTATTAATCAACATGCTGTTAGCACTGAGTAAACAAGTCTCCAGCCATGCCAATCTTTGTGCCAGTGCATGATGGAATGGACAAAATGCCAGCCTTAATATTTCCTGCTTTAAAAGCAGCCCAACATGTGGCCAAGAAGGTGTCACACTGTGCCTGCCAATGTCTGAACCATGAAACATGGCAATATGGCCACCATTCAACATTTACACTTACAGTACTTTAGGAGGGTTACATTTGTATGTCATCAGACATGAACTTAGACATTGTACTTTGTTTGTTATTGGTACTTCATTGGTTTTATGAATTTATTTTGAGTTTAAATAATGTACAGTACATGTCATGATTATTTTATGTTATTTTATTTATGAAACTAGTTTAAATACAATTAATCATTTAAGGAACAGTATAATCAAAATCAAAAATGGTGTCATCGTTTACTCACCCTAATGTTGTTTGTAATGTAATTTTTTCTCTTCTGTGGAACATAAATTCATGATTAGCAGAAAGCACAAGACACTCCTTTTATATACACGTACACTGAATATGAATGGGGACTAGGTCTTTCAAGCACAAATGTCATAAAAGCTCTCCAATATGAAGTGCAAAATAGCTTTTGAGTAAAGAACAAACTGAAATCTGAGCAGGCTAACAGTAACAAGAGCGCTTGATCCAGTTGAGGTGGTGTTAGATAATTTTGTCATCCAATGTATTTAATTTATTTTGTTGATCTGCAATCCCCGTCTCGATAGGGAAGAAAGAAATTACACAGACACCCAATGCTATCAGATCCTTCTTCAGTGTTTATTGTTCAGCATTCGTTTATATGGTCCAGAAAAACCACATTCCACTGGACCCCCACCAATGAAATAGTTCTTTACCTTATATGGGGGTGACATACATGTGTGAAACGTGAGAGTAGAGAGAAAAAACACATTCCTAAAGAACACATCCTTTGAACAAGGAGCAGCTTTGCTTTGTGATGACACAGCAAGCTACATCACCCAGAGAAGTTGTTGAGAAGCCTTAATTATTCCACAGGTGGGCATGAATATATAGTAACCGAAAGTTACTATATTCACAAAAAATTAGTACTGCACTCTCAATCCCCTCTACTATTCCGCTAAAATCGAATTTGCACTCAATATTTAATCCTGATGCCTCAAGATGCAGCACCACAACCTTTTGATACTTTTTTCAGTGTCTCGCACAGGATCGCCATTTTATTAGATGCCGTGTGGAGTTGAAAAGAACATAATCTTTTAATAACATAAACATCTTGAGACACCTCCATTTTGCCCTTTTCAAGGTGCTGCGTCACAGCTGTACATTTTACCTCTTTATGACTGATCGCAATCATTTGAATGTAAGCAAAGACTAAATTCTATAACTTGTGTAAAGGGGTTAATGGAAAGGAGGAGGTGAGAACGGGCTTGACAATATAGGCTAAATAATAGTTTAATATAAAACTGAAACAAAAAGACAAACACACAAAGGTGTCAGAGAGCTGTCTGTAAATCTCTCTCTCTGACCCACAGCAGTCTCCAGTTGGTCTTTATCCCTCTCTAAGGCTTGATTAGCCTGATTAGGGGCCGGGTGTGTGGAATCACGATTCGGCCCTACCCTCCGCCCGTCACAACTTGTAACAGAGTTAGCATTTTTCAAACCTCTCAACAATCAGAGCACATCTAGCATTCAGAGACTGTCCCAAAAAACATTATACTCTGGCAGACTATCAAACACAAATCAGAACAAATCCAGCTAGATCCCTTTTGTGGTCGTATAAATATTCATGCCCACCTCAACTGGATCAAGCGCTCTTGTTACTGTTATCCTGCTCTGGCTTTGGGTCACAAGGATAAAAGAAACAGAAAAGCTTTTTTGGGTGGCAGACTTGTATAATTATCCCATCTGTTAAAGGCTCCAACATCACATAACAATGCTTGCAGCAGTTGCAGGTGCCTCTATAAAAGGCCAATTGAATCCCTTATGGAGAAGCCAGTGTTTTCAGTGTTTACAATATGTCAAGATTTTGAGTTTGTGAGAAGAGAAGAAAATTGCTGTAGCTGGTGAGTTCTGACCACAAGTACATCTAGAAATACTTGCAGACAGACGTCAGTCGAGAAACTACAAATGAGAAGAAACGGAATGCTAATGGATACCTTTCTACAAGTGAGTATGTAAAATTCACTTTTTCTATATTCTTCACTACAATACAGCAATAAACAACACGAGAAGGTGGCAATAAAAATATTAATGTAAGAAAGAGGATCTGATTCTGATTTTAGGCATAAAACTAGCACGAAATGTAACATGTACACACAAACACACATATACACACACACACACTTCACCTGTCCTTTATCAGACACAGCATTCATATGAGGCCAAGGATAGGGCATGATTAGGACCCAATGAGCTGTCCCAGCAGGGCCTGGCAATGTGCACTCAGATCTCAGCGGGGGAGCAGGCCAAGGTGAAGATAGAAATTCACCCTTCTGGTCCTCCCTCACCTGTCCCTGTCTCCTACCATCCATCCCAATGCTTCCAACAGCAGTGAGGCTGAAGGCTAGAATAATCATTCGGATCCCCATGGCTGCAGACACTTCCATTAGTATTCCACACCTATGAAGTTTCTACCGCAGTGGGAGAACACAGCATCTCCCACACAGCCATTTTAAAAAGAAAAAGACAACAGGCCAATAACATAATACACTGTATCAATATTTTTTGTGAAATCTAGGGCAGGCAGGCAGTCAGCAGGGTTATGATGAATGGATTGGATGGATGGATGGATGGATGGATGGATGGATGGATGGGAGTCACTTTTATTAAGAGACAGAACTGCACAGTACTGTATATATTAATATTTTGTATTATTTTCTGTTTGCCCCAATGCATATAATGCATACTACACGGTGAAACAAGGGAGGAAGAGAAAGAAATCAGAGCTAAAGGGACAGTGCAGTGTTGGTTGAAAAGGTCAGCACTTGAATCTGGTTTTTGAAGATTGCATTTATGCGTAGTGTGTGCTTTGGATTACAGTGGCATGTTTTCTCAAGCACCATCGACTGGCTGCTCTGAACTTATTTACAATCAATGCACAGTAATAAGCTACAGCTTAACTCATCTACAGCTCAATGTTTTAGACATGTCCAGAGCAACAGGACTCTAAATGGCCTCCATGCTCAGTTCAATCAAGCTGCAAAGCCTCAAGGTCAAGTGATTTCAGCAAAGTGAATTCCTTTCTCACTCTTTTTCATTTAGTTCTTTGAAGTAAGCAGCATGAATGAATACCATCTCACATGAAACATTGATTCTTTTTTTATATAATAACTTGGATAATATTTTATTCACTTCTAAAATTTAGTAAACAAAAAAAAACTAAAACTGTCCATTTAAATGTTTAATTCAACCAAAAATATAATTCTGTAATCATGTTCTCAAATGTTTTTCCAAATCTGAATGACATCTTTCTTACATTTACACAAAAGGATATAGATGCTTTGAATACTCTTAATTTGGGGTCTTTTTTCAGCAATTACTGTTTTTTTTATGATGAATTGAAATGAATAACAATTTTCGGCATATCATGTAATTAATTTGCTTATAGCCCTAGTAAAAACGTTCATGGTCAAACCAAAGTCCCATTAGGGGCAGCTTTATTTTTTTTATAATTTGATACATCTGGCACTTGACAGTACTGCCTCACAGCACAGCAGGATCTGGCCCCAGAACTTCCATTATGCATCATCGTTTCCGCTGCACATCAGTCAGACTTGGGGCAAATCAGTCACAGCTGGGTGAGAGTTTTGTCACTATATCAGACAAACCACCATTTTGGGTGTATTTCTATCTTTTACTGCTTTGTTCTGGAACCCAATTTCCTTAAAAGGTGGCATGTGTTCTGTGTATTGCCAGCCACTTCTTCTGCTCTCACTCTCTCTCTTTTCATCTGACTTATGGGTCACCAGTCACTCTAAAAGGACTCTAAAAGCTGACAGGCCCATTTTCGCAGTACAAGAGAAGCAGTGCTCCACACACATTCATTCACACACACACACACACACACACACACACACACACACACACACACACACACACACACACACACACACACACATACACAGGTCAAGAAACAAAAACACCCACACCAGCACAGACTAAAACAAATCTCACTCTGTAAGTCTGATAGAAGGAAATGGACATCAACTTACAAAGTCACCTTACATGGTATAGATGCCATTGATTTCAAAAGAACACAGACATGCAAATGTAAACATATATTAACATACCTTACCTCTGGGTGGCCTCCCTAACAGGTACTCATGGAAGAAAAGGTTGCAAGATGTTCATGTAAAGTGATGTAACTCTAAAGTTCCATGAAATCGCTTGACTTTGAACATGATGAAAAGCAATATGTTTCATATAATGACAACATTGTTGAAAAATAGTCTCTAGTACATACTGTGGCCCGAAAAAGTATTTTTACACATAATTGTAAAAATAAAAAATCTCATGGCATTAGATAATTAACTATCCAAGAGGAATCTGCAAAGTATTTTTACATATTTTTTAATTATGCATTCTAGAGCTTTGCAAATATATATTTCTGAAATCCAATAACTAGATATAGATATTGCTCTAACTGAGAAGCCACAGTGTATTTTTAGACTCTCGAAAATATCTCTCAACATTTTGGTACATTTCTAATTCCAACAGAATTTGTAACAATTACATATTTAATTGTATTTTTTCACTAGCTTCATGCCATGTGATCCACATATGTCTTTCAACAATTTAAAACGTTTATTTTTCGCTTGATGCCACATTGAGAGCTCAATGTCTCTGGGATTTAACCATATAGAGTCTATAAATGTGAAGATACCAAAAGGAAAGTTTGTTCTGAACCAGAATCGAAAAAAGATATTAATATCTTTAATATGTGTGAAGTTAAAGACACTCCACCTCTGAAAAAACAAAAAAAACGATTTTAATCAAATAAAAAATTGGCCAAAGAGGTTGCTGAAGAGCACCAAGGAAAAAAATAGTGTGTGACTGGTTGCTGGATTCAATATGCTCCAATAACAGATTACATCACAGAGCGCCTGTCAGAAAAATCCACCGAATTTACTCAAGGTTTTGGCAAAGCTCACCATGTAATTTACTCAAGTAAAAGCCCTGTTTCTCTCATCTCCTCCAGGGAGATTAATTTCATTTCCAGTGTCACATTGTGTTTTGTTTTTCCAGTAAATATTACAAGTATCCCTGTACAATCAGATAAAACCACCAAACACACAGTGTGCACTATTTCAGATAAACTCCTCTAGTGTTGTCTTTGCCCAGTAGAGGACACCACAGAATTGAGGCTCTCTCTCTTTCTCTCTCTCTCACTTTGCCAGTTTTTAATTTTTTGACAGGAAATATAGTGAGCTAAATTACTTGTACCTGTGAGCACACCAAGTAAATAGACATATGACATAAACATAAATTGTGTGTCCTGTACCATAATTTCATAGTTTAGCGGATTTTATGGCATTCTCACTTTATAGGGATTGGCTCAGGGTTACTGACCAGAAGGTCGGGGGTTCAAGCCCCAGCACCACCCAGATGCCACTGTTGGGCCCTTGAGCAAGGCCCTTAACTCCAGGTTGCTCTGGGGGGATTGTCCCTGTAATAAGTGCACTGTAATTCACTTTGGATAAAAGCGTCTGCCAAATGCATAAATATATTTACTCACACTCCTGCCATCCCAAATGTGTATGACTTTCTTTCTTCTGCTGAATACAAATTAAGATTTTTAGATGAACTTCTCATCTCTGTTGGTCGATTCAATGCAAGTAAATTGTGGTGAACTATCTCTTCAAGTTTAAGCTTTGTACTTGATGTTTATCCTAAAATCCCTCAGGTGAAAAATAGGCACACATTAGACTACTGTTAGACAATATAAGACAATTTTCTAAAAGAAAGAAAGAAACTGGTACTGGCATACTATAATTTAACTATATTTTGTTTCTTGTGGACATTTTTATTTTGTTTACATTCACAGCTGTCAATGGAGAAAGAAACATTTTGGAACCAAATTAGTGCCGTTACAGCATCTACCAGTAGGTGCTAACTGAACCATGCTAACCAACCAAACCTTGACCCATTGCGTGAGACACTCTTTTTATCTTTCATCCATGTTGTGCTACTTGCATCTCTTCTTTTCTAAAGTGGGGCAGAGACAGGTGAAATCATCAGAGTTCTTGATCTGCTGGCTTGGCCAGTGGCTTATTTTCCAGCAGTGATCTTCAATGCCTGGGAGAGCAGTTTCTCAGCTCTCACAGCTGTGTGTCATTAATCAGGATTCTCACTAAAGCAAGAGTCCAAATTATTCTAATGAATTTTAATTATGGTACTGCTGGCCCAGGGATACTGCAGCCCCAGGGATAATGCTGATTTCTGTCTTTTCATCAGAAGATGCACCAGCCAGAAGCATGGCAGTAGCAAAAGAACTCCATACTTTGAAAAAAAATACCCTTTTCGACTGTCCCTCTTTCACTTCTTCATAACATCCTTTACTCAGTCTTCCCTTTTAATGGCTTAATGTGGTTTCCTGACGGTGTACTGTAACCTTAGTAACTAAGTTGATAAGTACCTCTGGGTGGATGAGGTGTGGTTATCTAATTGCATAGGATGTGTCTAGAATATCCAAGCTAAGTGCCTCACATAAGCTCCACAGGGACACAAAGTTGGCTTCTGGAATGCTAGAGGGCACTGGGGACCACAGGGGATCAGACAGGGCTGGGCATAGGGCGGAGCCGGAAGAGGGCCCAAAAACTGTATTATATAACTTAAAAATATTAAATACGATAGAGGCTAATGTCAAATGAAAACCCAAACAGAGCATTAGTCTACCCATATGCTTCAGCATACACAGGATTGTGAGAGTTACTTTTGAAATGTATTCCACTACAGATTACAGATTACATGCTGTAAAATGTAATTTGTAACATAGCCCTTTAGATTACTCAAGGTCAGTAACGTATTCTAAATACTTTGGATTACTTCTTCAGCACTGGTAGATTTTTTTTCACTTGTTTTGACTCTAAAAATCTGCCAGTACAAGAAGACAAAATACACATGTTAAAATTACATTCTCTGAAAAACCTAAATATCTTATGTCGTGTTGTTTCTAAATCAAGATTAATCAAATTGACCTTGTTTAATGGATTTTTAGATATTTTTACAGGAAAACAATAAAACATATTTTATCAAGAATAAGATTTTTTTTTTGCCCTAATATCAAAGGCCTTACTAGAAAAAAGAAAGTCTGATCCAACATGAATTTTCTTAATACAAAATAAGATTGTTCTGTAACGATTAAGGTGATGTATTTACATGCATTCTATTAGTATTCAGGGTACCTTTAAGATGCTGACCATCTCATTTGCATATGGGTGTGCTGTGTGATTAGAGTAGGGATGGGCGATACCACTTATTTATTTTCGATTTGATACCAAGTAATTTTAGGCCAATGTCGCCGATATCGAAACCAATACCAATACCTCTAATAAATTGCATTTTTATGAATTCTTTGGATAAAATGTGTAACTTTTTTTAATAATACATTTTTTTATATATTTATAGGCCTAAGCATACAATTATTTCACTGCTTTGTTTATATTTAAAAAATTGTTAGTATAAGCAACATATAAAACCACAAAATTAACCAAAGATATTATTATATAGTTACTATTGCTAAAACCAGTTACAATATGGATACTATAGTAATGCAGTAGTAAAACCATGGTTAATTGTATCAAAACCTTGGTTACTTCCCACGTCCATTACCTGTGCAGATATCAACAGTGCAACTGGGTTGGAGGTTGCCAGGTTGAGGCCACACATGGGTTGAAATGTGTATGATGTGTCGATTGTGTGAGTAGGATGAGTTTCATACAAGATCTGGCAACTGGACAACCTTGGAATAATATATTGATGTGATTATTCATATAACGAGGTTTGGGCCATATAAATTACGGGAGTTTCCCAGGAGAATTAACAAAATAGCAGGGGGGCGGGAGATGGGTGTGAAATACGGGAGACTCCCGTGGAGTGTTGACAGGTATGAATAAGATCACTACTTTAAAAAAAAACTTTAGTATCGATCTGCCCATTCCTAGATTAAACAGTTTACTCAGTCTGTGAGCAGGTGCAGAAAGATGATGACCAATATGTTCTCCCTGACTTTTATTATACTTCTATGTTTTGTGAAGCTAATTGTTTGTTAATTTTCTATTAATTGCCTGTGTAAATGCCATTAAATGTGTAGAATTTGTTGGTATAAACCATTTATCTCCGGGTAAAAGCGTTACAGTGCCTGGTAACATGTACATGTAAAATGGCTAGAAATAGCATTTTAGCTTAGCGTAAAGCTGACAATTTACACAAGGTTTATTTCTATTTCTTCTACTCCAAACTTACTTCCACCTTACTTCTCTTTCTGCTCGTATGAATGTAACACATCATAAGAAAGTGTTTCACCGCTGTGCAAATGCACTTTGAATCACATCATTTATATGTATCAATGTTTTCCATCTGAAAGGACTAAATATTAAATTAAACAAATGACAATAAAATGCAAAGAAATCTCTTTAGTAATCAAAATACTTTTGGAATGTAACTGTAGTTTAATTACCAATTATTTAAATGGTAACTGTAATGGAATACAGTTGCTTATATTTTAAATACATATTCCTGTTACATGTATTCCGTTACGCATTGTATACATTGAAGTATTTGCTTAGACACTCACGGTATTTTATGCATTTAACACGTTTAAACACTCAAAGCATTTCTAACCAGGCTTTATGGACATGTAGTTTAAAACAGGGGTTTTCAAAGTATTAAACAGTAAGCCCTTATAATAGATTTGTGAGTACAAATGACTGGGTTTGAGCATACACACTCTGAAAGAGAGCAGGGAGATTTCATAGAGCAGCGCATAGTAAATCTTCGTGCAAGCAGAGAGATTTGCGCTCATGCGCTCTCACGTGATATGCATGCGTTCATGACATTTAACAGAATTATAACGCCAGGGCCTTTTCAAACAATTCTAGTGCCCTAGGTGACAAGTATTTTAATTTTCCATGCGTATAAAAGGAGTGTGTTACTGTCCTAGAAATATGCCCTACAATCATTTTTTATGAATAAACTGACTTGGTTTATATCACTGGTTCTTAAGGGAATGAACTATGTAATTCGACACACAGTGGAATAACAACTGGAGAAAACCTCAAAATTAAACTGTACTTAATCGAGCCAATTTGTGCGTTGCGAGTGCAATTACGCAAACTTTACTTGCACCTAAACATACACAAAAATACCAAAACGTCATGGCCATTTCCATTGACTTTCCGATTATGATTTAAGGCACAGCGTTCCGCTTAACGCTTAACGCTTAACGCTAACGCTCTTAAAATAGGGCCCAGAATGTTATAACTGCAATGTGTCTGTGAAGGACTGTGAGCATGTTTTCATTTCGCTAAACTTCTAGTATTTACTATAATATGTTTCACCAACAGAATTAACAAAAAAGCAAAATCTGAGGAAAAAAAAGTGTGCTGCAGATCATAAGAATGATGTATATTTAAAAATGTCTGTGGTGCTAGTGTCACTAATAAAACTGCAAACATTTTTCAAACAGGTTTCAGGTCATTCTCACAAAAGAATTTGATCATGTTTATCACCCTTTTAAGAACATTCTCCCAGTCTGTCCGATAGTCCCAACCCAAACTCATGGCATTGGTTGAGTGAATGATGCTATGTTGGGCTGGTCATGATACTCAAACAAAATATTACAGTTCACATTTAAACACAAACCCATGTTGGAAACGTAACCCAGTGGTACACAAATGCATTTCAACATATACTAAGCTGTGGCGCTCATGTGAAATGTAAGCTTAAATCTGGTTTGTGGTATTTTCCGTTTCTGTTCTCTCCCCACCATTTCCTGTCCTCTCCCTTCTGACCCCTTAAAATAAAGGACAAAAGAAAAAGAAAAAATAGGTCCACGCAAATGAAAATCAAATATACAATCCAACCCACCCAACATTCCTTCAACGTTTGGAAACCTTGCAGTCAGCTACTGTATATTAAATCATGTCCATGTCATTGAAATATGTCTCCCACACAGAAGGGATTGCACCTCATCTCAGCTCACACTAGGTTCCCAGAGCTCTTTCTGTTTATCAGCTCACCTCATCTGCAGTGCACAGTACTTTTTTACACACTCACTGTACTATTGGCAGGGAAAATCTTGGTGAGGTTCTGCTACTACTGTATATTACATTACATTACAGTTATTTTACATGCTCTGTGGTTGACATTAAAACACAGTACCTACCAGTATTAAATTGTTTTAGGTTAAAGGCAGTTTGGTCAATAATTTCGCAAAAAAAAATTGTTTTCATCTGTGGTAGATGTACAGATGTTTCATAAAATCGTGTTATGTCACGTCATATATATATATATGCTAAAACGCAAAGAAATCCAGAAATTACAGAATACTGATGTAATGCAGGTAAATTAGCGCTACATTTGAATTCATTTTAATGTCCGTAGGCATGGAATTTTCAGTGATCATAATGTCTTTTAGTAATACCAGACTCTTTGTTCTGTTTTACTTCAAAGCAGGCCTGAATCATATTTTAAAGATGAAGGTTCTTTTGAAATTAGTGCATGCTGTCAATGGCTGTCTTATTTAGACTTCAAAATATGGCACCAATGGGCATGAAGGTGATTGGCCCATGGTGGGATTCATGATTTGTTCATATAACTCTGCCAAGATTGATCAATGATTCATTTGCTTCAACATGAAGGTAATGATATGATGTAATGTTGTTGACTTATGATGTACTAGATTGTAGACTTTTATTTTTGCTCTTTGATTTTTCACTATTTTTGATTATAGTTTATGAATGTGATTCGAAAAATACAGGGTACAGCTAAAATTACTAATGGTGGACATAAAGCAAAGTATTCTGCCAGTGAGTCATTTTATAATCTATAAAGAAATATAGTCAAATAGACCAGTGTTTGACAAACTTTTTAGTCTTATTTACCCCCACAGCCCCATTATACGAGCGTAATGGACGCTCAGAAGGTTCTGTTAAGCACTAGTAGAAATGGTGGTTGTAGAGAGTGTCCCAGCTGAAGGGTTTTGTTTGGATTACGTCTGCATGTATGAGGCATTAGAGGCACTTGCCCATCGGTGTGTGGTTTCTTAATCAATCACTCACAGGAACAACAAACATGCAGCAGTCCAGATTGTGAAGTGAAAACAAGTCAGTCTCTCTACATATATATATATATATATAGACTGGCCCCCTGATACTTGTTCAGGCATGTTTTGACTTGTCTAGGCTTATTCAAAATTAATAAAGTTATATACATAAAGATACGTCAAGGGGTGTAGCTGGGCTTTTGTACATAGCCGCCCCCAAATGTTCATCAGGATATTTTAACCTGATAGAAAGCCCTTCCTAAGTGGCAGAATTGGTGTCGTCATCATCCATGAGTTTGGGAAGTGGGACTAATCGAGCCACAGGTCTGACATAAGTCCAATCTTGAACCTGAACTACAACTGTCCTTATATGTCCATCAGGTCCAGGGAAGTTACAGGTAACCTTGCCCACTGGCCAGAGGGCTTGTTGAAGTTGTGAGTCCATGATGAGCACTACCTGGTCAACCCTGAGTTTGGCGTTGTCCCTTTGCCATTTCTGTCTTTCCTTGAGGTTTGGCAGAGAGTAATTGATAAATCTAACCCAGAATTGGTCTGCAATGTCTCCATCTCCTGGTTCTTAAGAGACTGCTGGAGCCTTATATTACTTGTGGTAGAGAGGAGTCATGGCAACCCATGAGCAGGACGCTGGATGTGATTGGATCTGGGTCTGCGATATCCAATGATACGTAGCCTAAAGGCTTGGCATTCATGATGCCCTCCACCTCAATGAGAACAGTGTGGAGGAAGGCTCCAGGGACTGTATGTTCCTTTAGAATGACTTTCAAGGCTTGTTTCAATTATTTACTTTCCTCTCCTTAATACAACCAAAATGCAGAGCACTGGGAAGAATAAATCTGAAAGAGATTTTCTGTTTTCTAATTGCTCCATTAATCGAGGTGCCATAGCCTCTTTTATCTCTCTGTTCCCTCCAACAAAGTTGGTGCCATTATCAGAGAAGAGCTCGAAAGGCTTGCCTCTTCTAGCTATAAATCAAGATGGCATCAGTGTTGAGACTCTCAAGTTGATCCAGATGGAGGCATTGGGTGGTCATACACTTGAAGACTATTCCCCATCTCTTTTCAGAAGGGGGGCTTGTAAAGCCTAAGATGAGCTGGTGGGAGATCTGCCATTATGGGGATGTTAGGTTGGGCATGCCACTTTTGACATTTAATACAGGTAAGTTTATGTTTTTTAATGGCTGCTCTGCCTCTAAAAATCCAATAGGGACATCTGAGATTGGCAAGGACTCTTTCTGGTCCGGGATGAAGGAGATTGTCATCATGTTCCTTAATAAGGAGTCTAGTTAGTTGTTGATGGGGATCAAGAAGCATGACGTTGTCTCCCTCCAACCCTAAATAGCCCAGCATCTCATATTCACATCATATTCAGGAGACAGGGACACTAACCGGCTATTGGATAGTAAGGGTCAGTTTGATGAAAGAGCCTTAACCTCCTCTGGAAATGAATCTCTTTGGGCTTGTTGGAGAAGGAGCCTCTCTGCAGCAACACAATGCTCAGCTACATCTATTTGTAATGTGGAAGATTGAGCCGCCCTGTGTAGGTACACCACTGTGGCCTTTACCAGGTCTTTCCAGGTGTTATACTGATTTGCATCTGGGAGTTGTACATCAGGACTAATGCATGTTTGGAGTAGTGTCAGTGCATGCTGGTCCTGTTTAGAATGAGTGGTTGTTGTTTCATTAATGTAGGGCAGTTGTTTCATTAATGTAGGGCAGTGTGTCAATCTGCCAAAGATGCTCAATGTTCTTGAGTAGCTCAGCTTTCTGAGCACCTATAGAGATGTGCAGACATTTTTTATCCCAGGGAGCAGTTTGGTTGTATCCAACAGAGCCATGGAGAGCCCTACCAAGTCTGGTGTGAACCGCTATGGGTGAATTAGGAGGTCCCATTCATATGGGTTGGACTGGCCCGAGTAGGTGAGGCATGTCTGACCCACTGAGTAGCATGGGTTTTGCTCGCTCAATCTGTGTCAATGGTAAGGACCGGATATGGGCATATTTGCATTGGAGAGCAGCTACTGGATAAGAGTGTTCAGACAGTCTGAGATTCTCTGCAGTGAAGGCCTGATTAATCTGGAACTTCCTAATTGGTCTGTTTAAAGGTGACACAGAGAGGGAAACAGATGCTCCATTTCATTTAAGTACATCCTAACATATTGTGCATAGTGAGAGAGTTTCAGGCACTGTGATGAGGTTTAACTGTTCCACAGCCTGTGGCAGTATAATGCTACGCTCAGAGCCATCGTCTAACAATGCATATGTCTCCATAGCTGTATCCTTGTTATGAAGTAGGATATTAACTGCCTTAAGCGTAACCTTTGGAGATCAGTTGGAATGATCTAAGTATACCTGGGAGGTGGGAACATTGACCAGAAGAACACTCTTTTGTGTCTGCAGGACTGCTTCATGGAGAATGGTCAGGTGCAGCTCTTTACAGGTTTTGCACACTCGCTTCAGAGTGCAGTTATATGAAGTATGTGTCCTTCCACATTTCCATCAATGCTTTCCATCGTTTATGCACTTCATTATTTGCTCTGTGGTTAATAGCTTAAATTTAGAACAAGAGTTTAGGAAATGGTCCTTATTGTTGCAATATGGTCAGTACTGTTGAAACTTGGGTGTCTTACCTCTTGCTTGTCCTTGAGCAGGTAAGGTACTGTTAGTTGAGTAAAGGATTGATGTGGAGCTATCCTTAGGGTGAGATGGCTTGTGTGGATCCTTCTTAGTTGTCCTGGTTACCTCACTTTGATAAAGTGCTGCTGCCCTGTTTGAAATAGACTTAGCCTGAGACTTTAGCTGTAGCCATACAGAGAAATCGAGTAGAGTGTAGGTACTGTCTGTGCCAGTCTGGAGAATGGCGTGGCTAAGCAGTACTCCACAAAACTGTCAAGGTATGATGGTGGCATTTTGATCAAAAGGCGATTGACATGAGATCCACACATTACCTCATAACCATTCTGGCCTTCTAAAGTATTGAGCATCCCTACTAATGCATGGATGGATAAGGCAAAGTCATCAAAAGCTTCAGCATCTCCAAACTATACAGCAGGGCATTTATTTTGGCTCCTAACTCACACTGGACTAGTTGGCGTGGTTGGCCATATTTATCTTGCACTGCTTGTAATGCAGCAGTGTATGGCCTGGGATCATGCATGTATATGCCTTTGCAAACTGGAAAGCACTGGGAAGCTTAAAGTGACCTAGAAGCACTTGATACTTGTACTGTTCACTTAAGTGCTGTTGGTTATTCGTTTGATTGCCCAGTGCAATTTTGAGCAGTGCAAAGTCACTTTCACATCCAGTTTCGAAGGCCGGTATGACAGGTTTTGGGACACCATAGGCAGAAGCAACTAACATCTCTAGTCCAGTCTGCTGTGCTTGAGGTATAAACATTGTTTCCTGAGCTGGAAGGGCATGAAATGGAACAGGATGAGTGGCTGGGAATGCCATTTGAGCGTGAGGATACATTACTTGGTGTGGCTGAGGATGTGCTGAAGCCCCTAAGATTACAGGGTCCAGAGGTGAAGCTATTGAAGGAGGCACACTGACTGCAGGTATCTGATGGTAGTATACAGTGGTGACAGGAGGGGTTGGCTGCACAGTAACTGTAGCTGGAAAAATGGGTGAAGGGTCAGTAAAAGCTGCTTTAGACTCTGAAGTGGACTGAGCTGCTCATGTCACTACGTTGGGATGGAGCACATCTTAAGTAAAGTCATGGGCACTGGAGGAAGCTTCAGTTGCTAAGGCTGTAGTCAGCACTACATGTGGTGCTGGAGGAGGCAATACTGATGCTTCGGAGGCAGAAAAGACAGGATGTGGCGTGGGATGTCCCTGCATTTCATGGGAAGATGATATGAAGATATCACTAGTAGCAGCTCTCTGTTGAGGTGGGCTTACCTCAGTTAGTGATTCGGATAAGTAACTGGCAATGCTAGATTGTAATCCATGTCTGCTCACATCGTGGGTGTCCTGTTTAAGGAGTGAGGTGACTAGATTTGCAACCTCAAGCTCATTTTGCACTTTCTTGAGAAGGCGCCATGTCTCAATTTGTTTAGCCAAGGCTTCTCTGGCTTGGAGTGCCTCTCTGGTTTATCATCAAGTCTCTGATATTCCTTATCTGCTGTAGTGTCCTTTTCGATCTGACATTGTAGTTCCTCTAGTTCAAGAGCCTTTAATCTCTCCTCCAGCATTACAGCTTGGAAATCAGAGAGAGTGTGTCTTGGAGATCTAATTGATCCACTGTGGCGTGGTCTGGATGTAGTGTTGGAGGCTGTACCAGAGGAGAAGGACTTAGAGGAATGTCTAAAAATGTCTCTGTGAAGAGTCATTAGCCGGGGTTGGTGCTGAGTGCAGGTGTGCAGGAAGCTGGACTTCATAATCCTCAAGATGGGCTGGAAGATGTCTCTCTCTTTGTGTGTGGGGTCGGACTGCAGGATCTGCTGTGCTGGCAGTATCAGGATCCATCTCTACTGAAGTATATCATACTGAAGGAACATATTTCAGCATAAGGGACACTCAGGGGGTTCTGTTAAGTACTAGAAGAAATGGTGGTGGGAGTTTCCGCTTATAGAAACAGGAGCAAGAGAGAGTGTCCCAGCTGAAAGATTTTATTTGGATTATTTCTGTATGTATGAGGTATTAGAGGTATTTGTCCATCGGTGTGTGGTTTCTTAATCAATCACTCACAGGAACAACAAACATGCAGCAGTCCAGATTGTGCAATAAAAACAAGTCAGTCTCTCCACCTATATGTAGAAACTGCCCCCCTGATACTTGTTCAGGCATTTCTTGACTTGTCTGGGCTTGTACAAAAAGAATAAAGTTATATACATAAAGATACCTCCATGGGGCGTAGTTGGGCTTTTGTACACTCATCATGGCTTAAGTACACTTTTATCATTATATTTTCACAGTGGATATCATGTAACATTATCATTAACATTTTAAAGAAATCAATACAGGTTAAGCGTATTTGTAGCAAAGTATTGTTTACCTCAAAATTATATATTCCTCTTGGCCCATGTCTATTTAAAAAATATACAGTAAAGCACTTACAGTTACAATGGAAATAAATTGGGCCCATCTGAAATCTTAGGGGCCAACAAAGTCTGGGCCAGCCCTGATTGATTGTGTTATCAAGTTCAAGTTCATGAGCTTTTTATTGTTAGCATATCTAGTATACAGATGGATGAAATAATGTTTCCCTGATACCCCATGGTGCTACAATAGACAGTGCAAGATAAAATCATGAGCAAACAAGAGCAAACAATCAAAAATTTTATACGATAAATAAAGTATCTCATTGATTTTCATTTATCATAGCACTTTCTGATCTTGTCAATAGATCAAGTGAACATACATTCCCACACTTGTACACAAAACGCCGGCAAACACACAAAAATATACACATACTGTAATGCACACACATAAACTTCCTTCACTCTGTTGTTCATTTGACAGGGATCAGCTAAGAGTCCTCTTTAATTGGCATCTGTGTTTGGCTCCACAACAGACTCTCTGTCAGCTGTGAATGACAGAAAGTCGAGTCCAGGGAAAGGTATCATTATTTGCCTTACACATTGCACCACAAAATAAGGAGATAGAGAGTCATTATTCTCAAACAGACTGTAGAGTCTTACTGTCAGCACATATAGCTGTCTGTTTGATACTGAGGGATTCTTTGGGGCTTTGGGATATTATACATTCAAACCAAGAGCAGAACAAACACTCACCAAAGATTCTAAACCTAATGCTCAGGTTTCTAGGATCTTCTCCATGTTTGCTTTTTTTGCTGTTGCTCAAATTATAAAACATGGTACAAACAGCAGCAAGGCCATGGGTCTTATTCAAAGGGAACATGCAAACTGATAAATGTATACTTTGAATGCACTTTGAGTCATTTTGGATAAAAGCATCTGCCGATGTAAAAATGGCTATCATTTGAATATATGTAAATGTACTTATTGTATTTATGGAGCAGCTGATCAGGGTTTCTAGCATCTGATGCTGTCATTACATTATGGAGAAAGATGCAATGGAACACGTTACAATAAGGTTCTCATTGTAAACATTTGTAAAGGAATCAAGCATCACAAACTAACATTGAACAATATATGTTTTTACAGCATATATGGTAACACTTTACAATAAGGTTACATTTGTAAACATTAGTTAACAAAATTTGTTTACATGAACTAATCATAAACAACACTTTTTCAGCATTTGTTAATTTAGTTCATGTCAATTTCAACATATACAGTACTAATACATTTTCTAATTCAACATTTTTATTTGTTAATATTCTTTAATGCACTGAACTAACATGAACTAACAATTAACAACTGTTTTAATTATTAACTGACATCAACAAATATTAATACATGCTGTAAAAAATATATATTGTGCATTGTTTGTTCGTGAGACCTATTGCATTAACTAATATTGCTATACGGCTTTCTGGAATATTAATTTCTGTTTAGTCAATGGCACTATCTAGTGGTCTGATATTTCTCTGTAACAACCACACATCCACGGATCAAACCGCTCATCCAGGTATTGAGAGCCATCGTTCCTGCTTCTCGGATCACTGTGTGATCTCTACAAGTAAGCTAATAAATCTATTTTAACTCAAATCTGTTTCACATGCTTTTTCTCATTTATTTGGCAAGTAGTCTTGCAATAAGCTGGATAATGAGTGGTCAGATGGTCATTTGCACAGAATAAACTCCAACAGAACTCAGACACAAACCAAAGGTGGATTTCAGCTGTTCGACTATTTTCTTCGACCCAATAATTACATAACTTCAAGGCAAATCAATGTTCCATGTCCATTTATTTGTTTATTTGGCAAGTATCTTGCAATAGTCTTGCAATAAGCTGGACAATGAGGAGTCAGATGGGTAGTTTCACAAAATAAACACCAACAGAACTCTGGCGTAAACTGGAGGCTATTTATTTCTTCTCACATAATTACATCATTTCAACACAAATCAATATTTTATGTTCATGTATTTATTTATTTGGTTAGTAGCCATGTAATAAGCAGGATAATGTACAGTATGCTTCACATCCGGGTCCAGATCATGCTGTTGTGTTAATTTAGCTATAACAACCGGCTGATTGTACATTATCCCTTACTTAGTTTATTATTCATTAACAAATGTTAATATATTCAACATTCAATTTTTATTTCAACATGTACAGTACATAGTTTGAAAAGCACAGAGGCATTTCAGTAGGATATTTTGGACAGGATTAACCTGTGCATCCACTTGTCTAGCTAACACCATGTCTAAATACCTATATAGCAACCGCGACACCAGAAGTTAAAATGAGTGTGAATTAGTTTCTCCAACACATTAAGTCAATTTATTCACAAATCTATTATGTAGCTTCTCCAGGGCACTTCTAAATAAAAAACATATATGATCTTATTTGTTTAAAATACTAAACATCTTATAGCGTGGGGTATGTGAACAGCTGTTCGCCCAACAAAGCCAAAATGCAGCAACTGTCAACACTGAAACAACTGAGAAAAATGGCAAGTCTAAGAGACCTCATTCAGAAAAAGAATCAGAATGAGCTTCATTGTCAAGTATGTCTACACACACACAAGGAATTTGTCATGGTGACAGAAGCTTTCAGTCCAAGAGAATGCAACGGATATACATACATACAAACATATAGTGACATAAAAAAATAATTACAAAATACGATATAACAGATAAAAAAGAGAAATATGGAGGGGTGGTGGCATAGTGGGCTAAAGCACATAACTGTTAATCAGAAGGTCGCTGGTTCGATCCCCACAGCCACCACCATTGTGTCCTTGAGCAAGGCACTTAACTCTAGGTTGCTCTGGGGGGATTGTCCCTGTAATAAGTGTAAGTTGCTTTGGATAAAAGCATCTGCCAAATGCATAAATGTAAATGTATGTTAAAGAACATAAATAAAATATGGATATAAGTGGTAATGGATTTGGTTA
Source organism: Xyrauchen texanus (assembly GCF_025860055.1). Classification (NCBI taxonomy): domain Eukaryota; kingdom Metazoa; phylum Chordata; class Actinopteri; order Cypriniformes; family Catostomidae; genus Xyrauchen; species Xyrauchen texanus. The sequence continues at coordinate 11,382,992 of NC_068281.1, read as the reverse complement.
CCGAAGGAAAGTATTTGGTGGCAGTTTTAACTGTTCATGAGGTAAATGGCCTGAGTGAAAAAAACTGTTCCTGTGCCTGGCTGTTCCAGTGCTCTGTAGCACCAGCCAGAGGGCAACAGTTCGAAGAGGAAGTGTGCTGGGTGAATGGGGTCATGAGTGATTTTACCAGCCCTTTTTGTCTCTCTGGATGTGTACAGTTCTAGCATGGTGGATAGGGGAGTGCCAATAATCCTCTCAGCAGTCCGAACTATCCTTTGAAATCTGATTTTGAAGCTGAACCAAACCAGACAGTTATAGAAGTGCAGAGGACAGACTAAATGACTGCTGTGTAGAAATGTATCAGCAGTGCTTGTGGCAGGTTGAACTTCCTCAACTAACAAAGGAAGTACAACCTCTGCTGGGCTTTTTTTCCAGTCAATGTTGGTCTCCCACTTCAGGTCCTGTGAGATGGTAGTCCCCAGGAACCTGAATGACTCTACTGCTGCCACAGTGCTGTTTAGAATGGTGAGCGGGGTCAATGTTGGGGTGTTCCTCTGAAAGTCTACTATTATTTCCACTGTTTTAAGTGTGTTCAGCTTGACTGCACCAGACAGCCAGCTGTTCAACCTCCCTTCTGTATGCAGACTTATCGTCATCTTGGATGAGACCGATGACTGTATTGTCATCTGCGAAGTTCAGGAGCTTAACAGAGGGGTCCTTGGCAGTGCAGTCATTTGTGTAGAAGGAGAAGAGTAGCGGGGAGAGCAGACATCCCTGGGAGCACCAGTGCTGATTGTGCATGTGCTGAAGGTGAATTTCCCCATTCTCACTAGCCGCTGCCTGTCTGTCAGAAAGCTGGTGATCCACTGACAGATAGAGCCGGGAGCATAGAGCTGTGTTAATTTAGTCCATAGGACAGCATTTGTTAATCTCATAATTTCTTCTCATAACTTTCGAAATTTTGAAAACATATACTACATTTTGCCTTTGCATGGCAGAGAACACGAGAACTGAATGTGAAAGGTGAATGTTTTTCCTGTGGCCTATAGATAAATGGATGGGTTAATGGGGTCTGGAAGAGGAGATGAGACCCTGGGGCAACAGGGCAGGATGGCAGGATTCTAGGAACTTACACGGAAAAATCGAAATGGGAGAAAAATCAATTCCTTCAATTTGCAGCAATTCCAAGGAGCCCTTTTCCAACTGTGACACAACAACAGCCACCCTCACCAGGCAATTACACATTATTTAATAGAGTTCACTTGAATTCTGGTTGCCTCTATCTGCAGATGTAAAGTGTGCTAGGAAAACAAAGAAACATCCATTACCTTTTCAAGGTTGTATTTAGTACGTGTCTGAGGAGCTTGACAGAAAAGGGTCTTTACAGCTCACCTGAACGACCTTGTTTTACAGACGTAGAGTCCTGATTGTTGAAGCTTTTATGTTTTAAAAATAAGATGTCTCATTCTGATTCCTGCACGTAGCATTGTATTTGGGCATTTGGTTCTCAAAACCCTCCAAGATATTGCAGCCCTGAATGTCTGAGTATGTGAAATGTCAGGCATGACCACAACAACTTGAAGCAGCTGTCTGCACATTTTCACCATTACAGTAGGTTTTCTTCTCCAGAAGGGAGTTTATGGCTGAGATAGTCTGGATAGAAGTTCAATGTTGCCTCCAACAGGCTTGAAGCAGCAAATCAGTTATTCCAAACCAATATGACTTTCTATGTGAAACACAAAATTATATGTAATGTTAGGGACTGACAGTCTTTTACATATAATATAAGTGAATGGTGACTAAGGCTGTCATTCTACTCATTAAGATAAAGCGAGTAATTAATGGCTTGACATTTTATCTCAACATGGTGACATCTTATTGAAGTGTACATAATTTTAAACATATATATATATATATATATATATATATATATGTAATTAGGCTACTGGCTGTCGCGCGCACACACACAAGACGAGACAGTCACAATGTCAGAGTAAACTGCTTTAATCGATAAAGCAGTCAACAGTACAAAAAGGGCAAATCCAGAGAAGAGTGGTAAACGGGAGCGTAAGGTCGAAGCCGGGGAATCAGAATAGGGTAAAGGGGCAAATCTGGATGAGAGTGGTCAAGGGGAGCGTAGGGTCGAAGCCGGGAAACAAGCATGAACTAGACGGGACTAGCGAGAGGAAACGACAGGGGAACTAGGGGAGCTGGCAAGCTAAGAGGTGAACGAGAGGAGGTCAAAACTAGACGAGACTAGCGGGGGCAAAGACACAGGAAACTAAATACAATAACCAACAGGAGTGAGACAAACGGGTTGTGAAATATATAGGGGCGAGTGCAGGTGTAAACAATGATAGGTGATGAGACGAGTGCAGGTGGTCATAATGTTCTGGGGGATTGGAAACGCATGAGAAACTCGAGGAAGGGAGATTGCCTACGACGAGCATGTGAGCGAGTAGGAGCAAATTGGGCGTGAGGGCTCGAGCGAGCAAAAAGAGCGTGAAAAGCTCGAGGGGGCGGAGCGAGCGTGCAAGCTTGAGGAGTGAGTGTGTGTGCGACGAAAGCGGGGATGGGGCAGAGGAGCGGGGTTCGTGACAGTACTCCCCCCTCTAAAACGGACGGCTCCTGACGGCCGCACTCGTTTGCGAGGAAGTGGTGCTGGACGATCCCAACAAACAAAAAAACCCTGAACAGACAACCCACAAAACACACAAACAAAATTGAGGGCAGTCCAAGGGGCACAGAGGGAAATAAGACAGTCCATGGGGTCAATGGGCAGTATCAAGGCAAGGTCTGGGGGAACATACCGGACAGGCGGGTGGTCGGGAGATCTAGGGGGCACCCGTGGGACAGAGACAGGGTCAGGGGGTCTGGAAGGCGACTGGAGGACAGGGACTGGGTCCGGGGGTCTGGAAGGTGACCACCGGACAGGAATAGGGTCCGGAGGCCAGGGAAGAGGCCACAGGACAGGGAGAGGGTCAGGAAGTCCGGGCTGAGCCGTGAAAGGCGGTGCCGTCAGAGGCGGCAGTGTAGGCGGCTCTGGAGGTGGGGTTCTGGAAGGCTCTGGAGGTGGAGCCGAAGGAGGCTTTAGGGGCGAAGGCCTGAAAGGCTCTGGAGGTGGAGCCGACAGAGGCTTTAGGGGGGAAGGCCTGGAAGGCTCAGGAGGTGGAGCCAATGGAGGTGGCGCCATGGGAGGTCCCCGAGGTGACGACCTGGCAGGCTCTGTAGTCTCGGGGGGTAGAGCCGTAGGAGGCCCGAGAGGCGGAGCCAAAGAAAGCTCTGGAGTCTTTGGGAGCAGAGCCGTGAGGGGCTCGGGAGGTGTAGCCGTGGGAGGCTTGGGAGGCGGAGCCGTAGGAGGCTCGGGAGGCGGAGCCGTAGGAGGCTCAAGAGGCGGAGCCGTAGGAGGCTCGGGAGGCGGAGCCCTAGGAAGCTCTGGAGTCTCTGGGAGTAGAGCCGTGAGAGGCTCGGGGAAAAAGGTCGTGGAAGACTCGAGAGGCTCTAGAGGTGGGGCCCTGGAAGACTCGAGAGATGAAGCCCTGAGAGGCTTGGAAGGGGGTGGAGCCCTGAAAGACTCGAGAGGAGAAGCCCTGAGAGACTCGAGAGGGGAAGCCCTGAGAGGCTTGAGAGGGGGAGGAGCCCTGAGAGACTCGAGAGGCTGAGCCGTGAGAGGCTTGAGGGGTGGAGCCATGAAAGACTCGAGGGACGGAGCCCTGAGAGGCTCGAGGGGAGGAGGAGCCCTGAGAGACTCGAGAGGCGATGCCGTGAGAAGCTTAAGGGGTGGAGCCATGAAAGACTTGAGGGACAGAGTCCTGAGAGGCTTGAGGGGTGGAGCCATGAAAGACTCGAGGGACGGAGCCCTGAGAGGCTCGAGGGGAGGAGGAGCCCTGAAAGACTCGAGAGGGGAAGCCCTGAGAGGCTTGAGGGGGGGAGGAGCCCTGAGAGACTCGAGAGGAGAAGCCCTGAGAGGCTTGGGAGGGGGAGCCCTGAAAGACTCGAGAGGAGAAGCCCTGAAAGACTCGAGAGGAGAAGCCCTGAGAGGCTCGAGAGGAGGAGCCCTGGGAGGCTTGGGAGGAGGAGCCTTGGAAGGCTCGAGAAGAGGAGCCTTAGGAGGCTCGAGAGGAAGAGCCCTGGGAGGCTTGAGAGGCGGAGGCCGCGAGGGCTCTGAGGGGCGAGCAGAACCCGGCAGAGCCGTGGAAGACTCTGGGGGCAAAGCAGAACCCGGCAGAGCCATGGAAGACTCTGGGGGCGGAGCAGAACCCGGCAGAGCCGTGGAAGACTCTGGGGGCAGAGCAGAACCCGGCAGAGCCGTGGAAGACTCTGGGGGCGGAGCAGAACCCGGCAGAGCCGTGGAAGACTCTGGGGGCGGAGCAGAACCCGGCAGAGCCGTGGAAGACTCTGGGGGTGGAGCAGAACCCAGCAGAGCCGTGGAAGACTCTGAGGGAACCTCTGCGGTCTTGAGCACAAGACAAGACTGGGGAGAAGGGGCCCTCTTCCTTCTCTTGCGTCCTCGGCCAACAAGGGACGTGGCCATGGGGACGGTCGAGGCTACAGGCGCTGGCTCGCCGACCGTGGCGGGCATGGGCGCTGGCTCGTTGGCGTGGCGGGCATGGGCGCTGGCTCGTTGGCTGTGGCGGGCATGGGCGCTGACTCTCTGGCCGTGGCAGGCATGGGCGTTGACTTGCTGGCCGTGCCAGGCTCCGAGACTGGGGCCGTGACATGCTTCGGGACTGGGGCCGTGTCAGGCTTCGGGGCTAGGGCCGTGTCAGGCTTCGGGACTGGGGCCGTGACAGGCCTCGGGACTGGGGCCGTGTCAGGCTTCAGGACTAGGGCCGTGGTAGGCTTCAAGACGGGGGCCATGGTAGGCTTCCAGACGGGGGCCGTGGTAGGCTTCCAGACGGGGGCCGTGGTAGGCTTCCAGACGGGGGCCGTGGTATGGAACGCTGGTTCAGTTTCTGCCTCCCCCACAGTAAACGAGGAACCAGCGTACAGTAGGGCGAGGTCAATAGACTGAGCCAGGTTGAGAGAGCAGCGACCACCAGGCATGAATGATGAGGCTGGCTCATTCAGTCCAAATTGAAAAATGTCTTTCAGAGCCACCTCATCAAAATTCACCTGGTATGCCAGGGCACAAAAATCCATAATATAAGCCTCCAAGGGTTGGCTCCCCTGGCGCAAACCCAAGAGTCGGGCCGCTGGCTCCATAATGTCAATGACGGGGTTATGAGTTACATAACCACTGCCTTGCACGGAAAACCCTTGGTTCGCGTCCGATGAGCCATAAAACCTCTCCGGGGATGGAGAGCATACGGCGCTCGCGGATGCGTGGAAAGCATCAACGGGCTCAGGGGCAGACACAGGTGAAACAGGGTGAAAAATTTCAGACATATAACATACCTGCTGCCCCTGGGCCGCGAGCGCTCGGTCCTGCCTCCAAACTGTAGCTCCTCGCGCCGAATGTGACGTGCACCTCCGCTCTAGTGAGCTGCGCGAATCCTCAGCGCGGGGCATTGTGACTGTCAACGGTGGGGTTGGTTATTCTGTCGCGCGCACACACACAAGACGAGACAGTCACAATGTCAGAGTAAACTGCTTTAATCGATAAAGCAGTCAACAGTACAAAAAGGGCAAATCCAGAGAAGAGTGGTAAACGGGAGCGTAAGGTCGAAGCCGGGGAATCAGAATAGGGTAAAGGGGCAAATCCGGATGAGAGTGGTCAAGGGGAGCATAGGGTCGAAGCCGGGAAACAAGCATGAACTAGACGGGACTAGCGAGAGGAAAAGACAGGGGAACTAGGGGAGCTGGCAAGCTAAGAGGTGAACGAGAGGAGGTCAAAACTAGACGAGACTAGCGGGGGCAAAGACACAGGAAACTAAATACAATAACCAACAGGAGTGAGACGAACGGGTTGTGAAATATATAGGGGCGAGTGCAGGTGTAAACAATGATAGGTGATGAGACGAGTGCAGGTGAAACTAATGTGCAGGAGTGCAGATGACGCGAGTGCAGGTGGTCATAATGTTCTGGGGGATTGGAAACGCATGAGAAACTCGAGGAAGGGAGATTGCCTACGAGCATGTGAGCGAGTAGGAGCAAATTGGGCGTGAGGGCTCGAGCGAGCAAAAAGAGCGTGAAAAGCTCGAGGGGGCGGAGCGAGCGTGCAAGCTTGAGGAGTGAGTGTGTGTGCGACGAAGCGGGGATGGGGCAGAGGAGCGGGGTTTGTGACATTGGCATTTCTGTTAAAAAGTTTATCATTTAACAAAAAAGTTTTTTAACAAAAAACATTTGTTCAATTCACACAATGAAATTAAATAGAAATGTTGCTCATTGACCCAGCTCACAAATGCAAACATAATCAGAAACATATACATATGACAACCATAGGCACCTCTACAATCATATGCATGAAACACAAATATTCCTTTGCTTGCACATAAATATAAGGCTTAGTTTCTATATGGATGACCGATCCATCACACCAGTCCCAGAAGAGTTGTGAAATATAGCTCGCCTAGGGCAAGTTTGCTTTGCCTTTATACCAGGGAATGGAGGAGTAAGGTCAGACTGTACAAGTGCACAGAAAGGGCTGAGCATAACAGATGATTATACCATGTACTGTATGTACTTGCGATAATCCTGTTATTTAAAAAAAATCTACACATTTTATAAAGTAGAATCAAGCAAACTGATGTGGAAAATGTGAGAATTTGCTATTTGGGAACATTTCTTTCTGCTCACTGCATGCAAATGAAATCAAATATAGGCCTGTACTGTATATATGTAAATAACCATGACTTACAAAGAACTACTCTGCTTCTGTGGACAAGTTTTTATTAACCTATCAAATTACATGCAATTTCTTTTCATGCCTTTACTGGGAACCTTGTGCCTGCATTGCTTCAGCAAGGAGTGTTACGACAGGACTGGTTTTTGTGATTGCCATACAAATATCATTGTGCAACTTTAATCTGTGTGCTTTCATTTTAATAACAACCACCACATTGCTGAGTGCTGAGAACTTTCAGAGAAAACAGATAATGTTCTTTTGGACAGGAGTAGCACTGGGTCTGCATGGATTTGTAGTCTATAAAGGGGCTGTTTAGCCGAATGCGTTCAAGCATTTAAACAAAATCATGATGCTGTGTGATGAAAGGATGTAGGTGTCTCAAAATGCATTTTTTTAAATTCAAGTTCTTAAAATTCAACTTGACAGGCTGTCTTAACCTCCTGAGGACTGAAAGCACTCTCAATTCATGACTCTCTTAGTCAGGGCACTCTTTCTTCCACACTGACACTCTGGGATGCCTTTTCAGGTCTCCCTCCGCCATTACTATAATTAGAGACAGGTGTTAGAGTACTCACAACCAAGGTGACGAGCCTTTCTGCTCACCCCCTCCAGCAGACTAACACATGACCACACCCCCCCATGCCACATACCCTCACCACCGACTCAGGCAACATACAGCCTGCCCCCCACAACCATCTGTGCAACCAGTCTGTGGACCACCTCGTATGAAGAGCCAGATACCAATGGGTGATCCGCACATTAGTATCCTTCATGCGGTGGAGCCATTGCAGAGGAGCATGATCAGAAAAGAGGGTGAAGGCCTGCCCTAGCAGGTAGTAGCGGAGGGTAAGAACAGCACACTTAATCGCAAGACACTCCCTCTCGATGTTACTATATTTTGTCTCCCTGAAGGAGAGCTTGCGACTAATAAACAACACTGGCCGTTCCTCTACTCCCACCTCCTGCGAGAGCACAGCACCCAGCCCCCTGTCAGATACATCAGTCTGTAAAATAAAGGGGAGAGAGAAGTTGGGAGCATGTAAAAGCAGCAACTCACAAAGTGCAGTGTGGCAGGGCGGAGGGCAGGGCCGGGTCGTGATCATACACACCCGGTCCCTTATTAGGCTAATCAAGCCTCCGAGAGGGATAAAGGCCGACTGCTGAGGATTGTGTGGGAGAGGGAGATAGTTTACGGACATGTACGTCGTGTGTGTTTGTGTCTGTTTTTAAGTTTTATATTAAAATATTATTTGTATCGCCAAGCCAGTTCTCGCCTCCTCCTTTCCATTGACTACGTTACATGCAGACTTTACCTTCAGGAAAGCCTGTTGGCACAACTCTGTCCACTGGACCAGATTGGGGGTAACTAGGCACAAACCTCCGGTAGCAGGGAATTAAATCGGGACTGCGAGGAGTTGCGCCCCACAGTCCGCTATAAGCATAGTAAAGCCAACCATGGAGCACAAAGACATCCCAAATCCTATACTTCCAACGGCGGGAGTCCGTAGGAACATCGCAGCGGATGGTGGTGCTGGTCCTCCTCCGGGAGGACACCATGACAACGGGACCTTAAACCCCGGGATTGTCCTAGGGAGGGTCCTGTCTGACCACATCACCCCGTCCAATGCACTCATGCGCTGTCGGAGACCAGTTGTTATGGGAAACTTCAATGCATGCACAGCAAGAGAAGAAGCGAGGTTGATAGAACTTGCACATTGCGCAGAGGAACGGGGAGTGGAGATCCTGGGGGTCCAAGAACATAGGAGAGTGCACACTGAAGACCCGATACTGTACCACAGAGTGGAGAGAAGCACGTTCATTTCCGCATCAGCGTGGAAGAACGATGCCCAAGCCGCAACAGGAGGTGTAGGGTTAATGCTGGGCCCACGGGCACGTAAGGCTCTACATCGGGTTTACCACCACACCGACAGGATTATGTGCGCAGAGTTCTCGGGTGACCCAGTAACAACAGTCATAGTCGTGTACTCACCCACCAACGTGGCGCCATCTGACGAGGTGGAGAATTTCTTTAAGGACCTTGTAAGAGCGGTCCGCGGCATCCCAACGCACAACTTCCTGGCAATCCTTGGGGACTTCAATGCGAGGCTTGGACCAGAGGACGTACCCTTCCCTTATCACGACCTACCAACCGCAATGGCACCTACCTCACTGCCTTCCTCACGGAGCACGAGTTACTGGCGGCAAATACCATCTTCCGGAAGAGAACAGGAAAGAGGTGGACCTTCCGGGACCGAGCCTCAGGAATGCTACGGCAGCTAGATTACATCCTAGTGAGGAAGAAGTGGAGGAACTCCATCATGAATGGTGAGCCATACAGCACCTTTAGTTCTGTGGGCTCAGATCACCGCGTGATCTCAATGAGGGTTCGTTTGAGCCTCAGGGCCCCCAAACCAAGTCCCAAAATCCGGTATAACTGGAAAGCTTTCTCAAGTGACCCTGGCCTTCTAACCAGATACACAGAGGAGGTGAGGAGACGATTCCAGCAGCTGGACAGGGGAGCGGAGGCAAGCAGCGAATACAGGAGATTCGTCACAGTGAACGAGGAGGAGACCAGACTCTGCGTGCCTAAGATGGAGAAAGTCAGAACCTCCCTGCGATCAAAACACCCAGAGGTCATAGCAGCACGTGGGATGGTGGAGGAAAGCCGCCTCAACTTTGAGTGGGAACCAACTGAGGAGAGGCGCAGTGAGCTGAACGAAGCCAAACAGTTTCTTTTCAGAACCTATGATACCATCAAAGGGGAAGAACTGATGGAAAGAGTGCGGAGGGTGCAGGCGGCGCATGGGGAACAGCAGTATGGGGAAGCATGGAGGGTCATCAATGAAATGACGGGGCGGAAGAGGACCAAGGAGGGACAGGTGAAGGGACACAGCCCGGAAGAGAGGGTGGCAACCTGGTCAAGCCACTTCAAAAGGCTGCTGGGAGAAACAGCAGACGCAGCTGAGGAAGAGGAAATACCATCAGACCTCCCAAACCTGAACGTCAATGACGGTCCCTTCACACTCGGTGAGCTCGTCAGGGCAAAAGACACAGTAAGAGTGGGAAAAAGCGCTGGTCCGGATGGCATACCCCCAGAGGTGCTTAAGAACTGTGATCTTGATGACATCATTCTAGAGTTCTGCAACCTTGCTCTGCTTCACAATCGGCAGCCTGATATGTGGTCTCTATCAAACATCGTGCCATTGCCCAAATCCGGAGACCTCTCGAAGCCGGACAACTACCGAGGTATCAGCCTGACCTGTATCACTGCGAAAATCTACAACAGCATGATTCTAAACAGGGTCCGGCAAGCAATCGACCCTCACCTGAGAGTAAATCAGAATGGCTTTCGAGTAGGGCGAACTGCTACAACCCAGATCTTGGCACTCAGGAGATTGATAGAGGAGGTGAGGAAGGACAACCTGACTGCAGTCTTATGTTTCATAGACTTCAAAAAGGCATTTGACTCGATTCATCTAGGCATGATGGTGAAGATCCTGAAGGCATATAGAATTCCTCCGAACCTACTCTGGGCAATAGAGTCCATGTACTCAGGAACAAGGGCCAGGGTGGTGACTCCAGATGGTAACAGCGAGGAGTTTGACATCCTGGCTGGAGTTATGCAAGGGGATACATTAGCCCCCCTTCCTCTTTATCATAGTCCTTGATTATGCGCTCAAGAAGGCAATCAGTGGGCGAGAGCAGGAACTTGGCTTTACGTTGACACCAAGGAAGTCAAGTCGGCATCCGGCAGTAGTCTTGACAGACCTTGACTATGCGGATGACATTAGTTTGCTCTCCAATAACATGGAACAAGCTCAGGAACTACTACGCAGGGTGGAGCTAGAGTGCACTAAGGTAGGCCTTAGGGTAAATGCAAAGAAAACAGAGGTCATGACCTACAACGTACCACCGAACATCAACCTCTGATAACAGTAGGAGACACTGTGCTGAAAGAATTTGAGGACTTTAAGTACCTGGGCGCATGGGCCAACTCAACTGAGCAAGATCTAAAAGTGAGGAAGGCACTTGCATGGAGGGCCCTGAGCGGCATGAACAGTGTATGGAACTCCAACCTCTCCGCCAAATCAAACTCAGCTTCTTCTACTGCGACGGTAGAGTCTGTTCTCCTCTATGGCAGTGAATGCTGGACCCTGAATCCAACCCTAGAGAAGTCCCTGGACGGGTGCTACACCAGGATGCTGCGCGCAGTGCTTAATATCAGTAAGAGTGTGCATGTAACCAACAAAATCCTGTATGAGGGAGTATCAAGAGTGAGCAACAAGATTGCTGTGAGGAGAATGATACTTGCAGGACATTGCCGAAGGCATCGCGAGCTGCCAGCCAGCAAGCTGGTGCTATGGGAACCAACACATGGCCATCGGTCAAGAGGACGTCCCACGCTAACATACGTGGACATACTCAAGAGGGATACAGGAGCCCAGAGCACCAATGAACTGGCCGGATGCATGGAGAATCGGGATGCTTGGAGGCAACAATGGAAGGCTTGTCTGAGGACAACTTAGAGAGAGTGTTTGACAAAGTGCTGTACACTTAAAACCCATATTACTGCTACAAACGGTCAATGACACAAAAAATAAAAACAATTAAACAAAAGCAATAAAACAACTCTCACATAGCGTCAAATGCCAAACTATAATAATAGGTTTTAAGACTAGATTTAAAAGCAGCAAGTGTCTGAGCCTGCCTGATGTACAAGGGCAAATTGTTCCAAAGCTTTGGTCCAGCTACTGCAAATGCTCGTTCGCCCCTGCTCTTCAGCTTAACCCGAGGGACAACTAAAAGCAAATGGTCAGCAGACCTAAGCGCTCTTGGCGGCGATACTGCTTGATCAGTTCAGACAGATACTTTGGTGCAAGACCATTAAGAGATTTGAAAACAAACATCAAAATCTTAAAATTAATCCTAAAATGGACAGGCAACCAGTGAAGAGAGGAGAGAATAGGGGTAATGTGTTCCGCTTTAGTGTACCCGTCAACAGGCGAGCTGCTGCATTCTGGACCCTCTGCAGTCTGGAGAGAGAGGCCTGACTAATACCTACATAGAGGCCATTACAATAGTCCAGACGCGAAAAGATAAAAATATGAAGCAGTCTTTGAAAGTCTATAAAAGACAGGAAAGATTTAACCTTGGTGAGTTGTCTCAATTGGAAAAAACTAGACTTAACTACTAAGTTAATCTGTTTATCCAATTTAAAATCACAGTCCATAATCACACCCAAATTCTTAACATATGGTTTCACTAGTGGATTCAATTCCCCAAGATCCACCTGTAAGGATTCATAAGTGCCACCCGGCGTGAACAGCATGACTTCTGTTTTTCTTTCATTAAAACTTAGGAAATTCAGTGCCATCCAGGCCTTAATTTCCTCAAGACATTGTAATAGAGGCGCTAACGTATGAGTGTCTCTCCTTTACAAAGGCAGATAAATTTGCGTATCATCTGCATAAAAATGAAAAGAGATGCCAAACTTCCTGAAAATGTGTCCCAGGGGGAGCAAATACAAGGCAAACAAAATAGGCCCCAAAATGGAGCCCTGGGGGACCCCACACGTAAAAGAAGCCGTTGAGGATGCAAATTCTCCTAGGCGAACTGAGATAGTTCTTTCAGTCAAATATGATTTAAACCATGCCAACGCAGTACCCTCAATACCAGCACATTTTTCTAAGCGTGTAACCAAGATCTTATGGTCTATGCATGGTATCAAATGCAGCGGACAGATCCAGTAAAATTAGAATTGCACAGTTCCCCGAGTCAGTAGTAAGTGACAAATCGTTAGAAACCTTCAACAGTGCAGTTTCCGTACTATGCTGGGACTTAAAACCAGACTGAAACACTTCATGGATACCATGTAGATCTAGGAAAGCATTCAATTGTCCAAATACAACCTTCTCCAGTAATTTCGACAGAAACAAAAGTTTCGAGATAGGTCTAAAATTAGCAAAGACTGTGGGATCCAGGTTAGATTTCTTGATTACTGGTTCCACTGATGCATGTTTAAAAGACTTAGGTACGACTCCCGAGGCCAGGCTGCTATTAATAATCGCAAGTACAATAGGACCAATAGCATCCAGTGAGTCTTTTAGAAGACGTGGAGGAACAATATCCATACAACATGAGGATAATTTCATTTCAACAAAAAACTCCCTCAGAGAGACAAGAGACACCGGCACATACTGATCAAAAACAGCAGTGCACTCAGAGGAAACGGATAAAAAAAGTCAAAGGGGGGGATATATTAGATCTAATAGCCTCAATCTTATCAATAAAAAAGTGTAAAAAATGTTCACACAACTCGGCAGAAGGCTCTAAACAAATAGCTTGGGGAGTGTTCAGAATAGCATTAATAGTACGGAACAGCACAGCTGGCTTATGGGAATTGTTACAGATAACATTAGAGAGATACTTTGATTTCTCTAATCTAACAGTTTTTTGATATTTAGACAAATTGTACTGTAAAATATCAAATGAGATCTGTAATTTATCCTTCTTCCAGCGGCATTCTGCCCTTCTGCATTCCAGCCTTATGGCTCGAGTAGCAGCATTCAGCCACGGTTGAACTCTAATTTTTTCACGAATCGTCCTGAAAGGGGCAACTGTATCCAAAATATTTTGACAAGTTAAAAAGAACGATGTAGTTAGTTCTTCGGTATTAAGCCCACATGCGGGCATTGAATAATCAACTTCATTTGCATTAAAAGCTTCAGAAAATAATTGAGCAGTTGAAGGGTTAATCGCCCAACAGCGACGTTGTGGAACAGTCACTTTGGAATCACGAGAAATACATATTTCAAATAAAACAGGCAAATGATCAGAAAAAGTGGCATCACAGACTTCGATGTTACTAATAGGCAAGCCATATGTCAAAACCAAATCTAGTGTGTGACCACATGTATGTGTGGGACTAACAACATAACAACAAAAGTTAAAAGACTCAACAAGATTTAAAAAAGCTGTGGCCAAAGGCCTGGCGGGACAGCACACATGGATATTAAAGTCCCCCACAATTAAAACCCGGTCATATTTGGTCATGATTCCGGCTAAAAAATCCGAAAAATCATCAATAAAGTCCTTGTTATATTTGGGTGGACGATAAACAACAGTGCATAACACAGGATAACTCAGACTTAATTCAAAAACACTCAGTTCAAAACTGGAGTAGGAGGAAGATGGCAGACGCCTACAATTTAAATGTTCTTTAAAAATAGTTGCTACTCCGCCTCCTCGTCCCGTGAGCCGTGGAGAGTTAAAACAGGTACAGTTCAGAGGTAAAACTTCAGAAAAAACACTTGACTCACCAACACCGATCCAGGTCTCAGTCACACACAACACGTCCAAGTCCTTGGATGTAAAAAAGTTATTCAAAATGAAGGATTTGTTAGCTAGTGATCTAGCATTCACCAAGGCTAACCTCACTGGAGTTGAGTCTTTCAATGACTGCAATTCATGGGCCAAAGACCGATGGAGAGTTGCGTCCACACCTCTTTTAAAGCGGGATGCCCGATAAATTCTGATCGGAGGCTCTTTATCCACATCCACATCAGTCGCAGGTACCAACCACCTATACGCGGGATCCCCAAACCGACAGCAATCCACGCCAAGATCTCCAAAAATCCAGTGAGGATCGGCATTCGAGAACAGGGTCATCAAAGTTTTTATTTTTACTAACAGACCACCTCGTTTGCCACGGCATCTGAACCGCTTTTTCCTCTTGAGACAGCATGGGGTTCGGCAGAGATAGGCAGGTAATCCACAGAGAAACAGTGTGGGGGGTGAATTGTTTGTTCCACCCCCGTTCAAAATATAGATCGGCGTATTATCCAAAGCTGATCTAATACTAAAAAGTGTTTGGCGATCGTACACTAATAGAGAGTTTGTAATTTTAAAAAAAGTCAATAAAAACACGACAAACATCCATACAACCGTGAGCAGCAGACGGCTAGCCACACACACTGGCGCCATCTTGTCTGCACAGTTGCATCCACAGGTTAACATCTTGTTAACCTGTGGATGCACCTGTCCATGACCCAAGTGGAACCCCAGATAATTAACTTCCACCCACCAAATTGCACACTTCTTTGGGTGTTCAGTGAGTCCCGCCTCTCAGGACAGCCCTCAGATGTTGCATATGCCACAGCCAGTCATTACTATAAATTATAATATCATCTAGATATGCGGTGGCATATGCCATGATGCGGTCTGAGGATCTTGTCCAGGATGCACTGGAATGTGGCCGGGGCTCCAAACAAACCAAACAGAAGAATAAGGAATTGGTTTTAATCCAAATTGTATGGAAAAAGAGGATCTGACAATAAAGCTTTGTTAAGTCCAGCGTCGAGTAAATTGAGCCGCACCCAACCGATCGAGTAACTCATAAATTCGTGACATTCGATAAGCGTTACATTTTTACACCGCATTCACTTTCCGGTAGTCAACACAGAACCAGACCAAGCCGTCGCTCTTTGGTACCAGAACTACCAGGTTGGCACCATTTCTGTGCAACTCTTGTATTATGCCCATTTCAAACATTGCCTATAATTCTTCCTGAACGATCTTTTCCCCATTAACCCCTGGGGTGGTCTCAGTATGGCGCGCTATAATGTTCGTGCAACCGTTAAGTGGTGAAAACACATCAGTGAATTTCGCTTAAAACCGGGAAATGTCTGTAAGCTGTGACGGTGAGAGGTGGTCTCCACAAGGGACCGGGGTGAATGAATTTGGATTGGGAGTCCCCTCCGGACCCGAGCTCCACCCTCTCCAGAAATACCATCGCAATGGCTACAGGCACCACCTCCCTCCATGGTTTGAAGAGGTTGTAGATTTGACATGCCCCTATCCCTTCACCTAACCTCATAATCGAGATCTCCAACTGGGTCCTTGCCAATTGGAAATTAATTTGGAGCTCGAAGGGGGCAGCAATACAAGCACTTTATCTCCCTGTGTGAATTCATGTAGTCAAGTAACCCTGTTGTACAGTCGGCGTTGACGTTCTTGTGCGTGGAGCAAATTGTCCTGTGTTACCTGCCCCAAAGTGAGAAGTTTTGCTCTAAGGTCAAGAATGTATTGAATTATTTTTTTGCTATTCGAAGGTTCTCTGTGGAGGCTTGCGGGACCTCTCGTAGAGCAAACAGCTGGGGTACGAGCCACTTATTTAAATTTTTCCATCTTATGAATCATGTTTTCATGGTCTTATTAAATCGACCATCTATTTGCGGGTGTTAAACGCTGGTGCGAATCGATTTAATGCCTAATTATTTATACAGTTTGCGTAGTGTACGTGACATGAATGTTGTGCCTTGATCAGTGAGGATTTCCTTTGGAATCCCCACAACTCCCCACTTTGAAGAGTGCATCCGCAACACTACGTGCTGAGATGTTGCGTAGAGGCACTGCTTCCGGATATCACGTTGCATAATCCACTAGAACTAATACAAAGCGATGCCCATGCCAATTCTCTTGAAGGGGACCTCGATCAACAGCAGAGGGCAGAAAAGATGCATTTGGGGTAGCCGGTGGATTCACCAACTGACACCATGCCGCACACCATTTGCATATGTCACCGTGAATGCTCGGTGGGCTGAGCAAATGGGCCATTATACAGTTCAAAGTCTTTTCGTGACCTAAGTGAACAGCCATTTGTATTCTCTTTGGTCTGAGTGTCCTGCATCACTCGATACAACCACTTTATAATAATAGAAAAGTATGAGTATGTGAGTGCAACATTAGGCTGTAGCTGTTGACAAGTAATTACTTTCACTTGGTCAAAGGAGTGCTTGAGGGACATGTCACGTGACTGCTCCAGAGGGAAATCCCACTCAGGGAAGCCCCTGAGTACAGTAATTCCCTCGTCTGCATCATCATGACGCGGAGCAGACATTGACAGCCCTTACACCACCTCCCCAGCCATAGTGCCGCACATCATACACCGCAACACCACTTTGCAGGACCCATCCACACACATTAGCCTCAATACATTTTTAAAGCCAGGAAAATTGGTTCCCAGAATTAGTGGATGGGTGAGGTATATTGTTTTGTGTATCACTCATTTTCTCTTTGTCTTTCACACTTAAGTGATAGAAGAAAAAAGAAAAAGATTTCTGCACACTGCCTAACAAACCTAACTCCTATCAGAGGAAAGTAGAAAATTTGACAGGCTTGTGAAACACAACACACACAGAATGGTCTGAAGACAAAAGACCAGACGATGCACCTGTGGCACATCTATTTATAGCCCCTGGTACCGGCGCATCCTGATGACGTGTTGCACACATATTCACATCTGGTCACTCCTAAAAGACATTCCCAAAGCGCAAAATCAGTGCAGCAACAAAGTGTAGCTTTTGATAGGGAACAGTACTTTCAAATAAATTCTAAATGTAACTGGATGCCAGTGTAAAGATATGAGGACTGGAGTAACATGCTCAGTTTACATAGACTAACATGTAAAAGACAGCACTGACAGGTGGTTTGTGTTTATAGAACAAATTGAAATCAAAATTTATTCTCTCTTAAAAATGGGAGACTTGGCAACCCCTAAATGAGCTTTCACCCCAAGTTGGGAAACACTTGCTTAAAACATTCCTACATCTATTAGAGATAAAAAAAAATAAATAAATAAATAAAAAGAGAGAGAGAGGGACTTTGTATTAATGTTGTTATTTTATATTTTATAGAACAAATTCTGTGTTCATTAGCCATATGTCAAACTTAGGCAACACATAATGATTTCCACTACAATACAGGCCAAAACTACTAAATTCGCTGTAATGACTCATTTTGGGAGTGTAGTAATTCCACGAAATGCGTATTGCATTTCCATAGTAATAATAACATTAGAAATAAGGAAGAAGAAAGGGCCACAACCTGAATATTGTAATGGCTAATTGATATGATATTATTGTAATTGTAATTAATCGACTGTTAGTCACTCAATAGTTATTTGTCCTGAAGCTGAATTAGTAGATAATTAAAAGTAGTTCATCAGGAGGCGTGACTGAATTCAATAGTTATTGATTAGCTAATTGTTACTTAACACAAAAATGCTATTACATACTGATTAGTTAACACATCTTCCTTAGAAGTTAATAGTAGTGACTTAAGTGTTAATGAAGAATGACCTATTAGTTCTGCCGTAATTCCTTATTAGTTATGCATTAAGTAAGATACAGTATTCTAAAGTGTTACCGTGTTTTCTTCATTTTACATCATAACTTCTGTGTTTAAAATGTTTCAAAATCCTAAAACTGTTTATATCCACATTTAAATCAAAACAAAATTCACATATTTCAGTGTGTCCTCAGACAAATGGACTTAAATGTAGGTACAGTATTTAAAGTAAATAAATAGGTTGCCCTTTTCAAATTAGCAGCAAAATAAATTTAATATTCATATCCGAACATGCACCAAATTAACTCATAACTCAAATTCATATGTTTCTAGAAGGAGGTTGGCAAACAGGTCAAATAACACCCTTCAAGATATGCAGAACAGGAGCAATATTAATGTACCATATTTAACATTTATGAAATTAATTACTCAACCCTGTCAAAATGGCACACAGCAGCCATGAGGCAATGCTAAAAAGTCATTACTTGTTTGTTTATCTCAAACACTGTGGATTCAAACCACATTTTCCTCTTGCTTTCTCAGTAGTATCTGAAAGAGTTGAGCAGCAAGTAATTAGGGACATATGTCACTCCACAGCTAGATCTTATAGAGTCCAGTATTCACTGCCAGGCACTTACTAACCAATACATCCTGCTGAGCTGCCAGTAGCAATGATGTCAACTGCACTTTCACACTCATGGCACAGTAGTTGATCCTCTCTGTTATGCAGACACTCTATCACAGTGACAGAACTCAAAGGACTTCTTTTGATACCAGCAAAATGGCACAGACCATTAGCTCTCTGTGAAAATAAATCTCTCACCTCATTGTGTATTATATATGGGCAGCATGCAACTGCATTGCTGGCAATAAATATGTTGCGGAATCTATGAAATTAAAAGAATGTGCGAAGTCTCTGAAATTCAGAGAAGTATATTGAAGTATATAATGTAATTTACTAATTTAAACAGAGAAGTATATAATGTAATTTAACATTATAACTCTTAAGACATAAAATTACTTTTAAAGTTATATTGTTACTGAACTGAAATAAAAAATTCCTAAGAGCTATTATAATAAATCATTCTTGATAATTGCTACTGTAACTGGCTGAATCAATGTTCCCCATCATGGTCCTGTCACTTTGTCTGAT
The DNA here is from genome assembly GCF_025860055.1 of Xyrauchen texanus. NCBI lineage: Eukaryota > Metazoa > Chordata > Actinopteri > Cypriniformes > Catostomidae > Xyrauchen > Xyrauchen texanus. Next base: position 11,363,946 of record NC_068281.1, on the reverse strand, counting down.
TGGGTTTTTGTCCGGAGCATGGTGTCTGGATCCTGACTTCCTGCATGGTTCGGTTTTGGTCTGTGTCGGGGATCATACTCCATGTTCTGTTTGTTTTGCTCTAACTGTGTTGATGTTTTCTCCCTCATGTGTTTCAGGTGCTGCTGGCACGCAGAATAAGTGTTTCCATGGGAACCCTGATTGTTTCCATGGGAACACTGATCATGCCAACTTTCAGCTGGTGAGCAGCACCTGTCCCTTGTTTGTTCCTGCTTATTTAAATCCTTTTGCTAGACATGTTCATTGCTAGATTGTTGAATGTGTTTAATGTTGAAGTGTGTTAGGTGTGAAGTAACTTACCTCACTCTCTCTGACTAGTTGGTCCTGTCTCTTGTATTTGATGCATTTGGTTGCCTGTCTCTGCCCGCTTGTCGAGAGTGTGGTTCCAGCTTCTTGTACGCTTGTTCTCTGTGATAACAAATATTCAACTGAGGATTCCTCGTCTCTACCCATTAGTCAGGAGAGTGGTTTCCTTCCAGTTTGCTGTATGCAAGAAGCTTCAACATAGGTTTCCTCGCGGCTCTGCTCCACACCATCACAACGCATGCAATTGCCTGTGGGAGCGTTCTTTATGGAGGATTCCTCTTAACTCTGGTGACTGTAAAAATATCCTTTGAACTTTTCCTCTGCTCTTGGGTCTCTGTCTCTATCTCTGACAGAACTATCCAGCCATGATGGACCCAGTGGAGGAATCTACTCTTCTGCCCTGTCTCAGCAGGGAGCTTTACTTGGATATCAGCAGTATCAAATCTCTGCTAATAACTGGGCTATGGAGATGATGCCGTCGCAGCTCGATGAGCACATCTCTGTCATACAACAACTCTGCCAGTATCCCGATACGGCCTCACCCAGAAAGCACCATCACCGGCTCCGGCAATCCTCCAGCACTGTTTTCAGGTGAAGCAGATTCTTGTTGCACCTTCCTTAAACAATGTGCTGTGTACTTCTCATTGCAGCCCTCTGCTTTCCCATCTAAGAAGGTGGAATACATCATCACGCTCCTCTCTGGAAGGGCTGTTGTTTGGGGAACCATCATGTGGGACAATGGACTTACCTGTTACACTTCATTCCTAGCATTCACCACAGAGCTCAGCCGAGCTTTCGATCAAGCCCTGCTGCAGTGTGGATCAGCCAGTCATGCTGTTTCCACTTTGGTGGATTCCAGAGGCGAAAGGATCTTGATGGACATCGACATGGTACCAAGTGGCAAATTCTGATGGTCCAGTGTGCTAATCTATCACCGCATGGAGGAGGCGGAGGAGGAGCCGGGCGCCTGCTCCTCAGTCGCTGACAGCATCCAAGGCTATGGATGCCACTCCCCTGCTGCTGCCAGTGTCCATGGTCACAGAGACAATTCCCCTGCTGCTGCCAGTGTCCACGGACATGGAGGTCGTTCCCCTGCCAATGCCAGTGGCCATGACCATGAAGGTCATTCCCTTGTCACTGCCTGTTCTCACAGCCACATGCTTGTTCTCTGCACACACTAATCTTCAACGGAGGATTCCTTGTCTCTGCTCACGTGTCGGGGTAGTGGTTGCCTTCCAGTTTTCTGTACACAAAGCCTTCAGCAAATGTTTTCTAGCGGCTCTGCTCCTCGCCGTCACGGCACGTGCGATCACCTGCAGGAGTGCTCTTCACAGAGGATTCCTCATAACTCTGCTGAAATTATTATTTGAACGGCAAATAAATCCTTTGAACTGTCCCTCTGCACTTGGGTCTCTATCTAGCTCTCACTCCCTGACAGTTCCCAGTTACAGCCAATTTAATATGAATTCAGTCTTTTGAATTCAATCTTAAAAATGTTAGACATATTTCCATCATAATTCGTAATTGTTGTTTGTTATGTTAGCATGGTAGTATGTTAGAGCAGATAATGCACTTGCAAGTGTGATACACACAAAGTATGTAAACATTTGTGTTATTTTCCCTTTAAGAGTATTGTTCTAAGTTAATCAGTTTATAAGTGTGTATTTCCCTTTTACTGTGTCCAGTTTTGAAATGTTGAATATGTGATGCTTACATAAAGGAAAGGAAAGGGGACTCTTATTTTTGACATGTTCCTGTACTGGAGAAATTCTAGAGAGATTGCAGAAAAAGGTGTTAATGCACATGCTCTCCCTAATACCAACGGAGGAGCTGTGGAGATTCTCCTGTCTCCTCATTTCTCCTGTTTTCATAGGTATAATTCTCATCTGTTTGCCTAGTCCTCGTTAGCGGTGTCTGCAACACAAGCAGTAATTAAAAAATAACTAAGTAATCAAGTGATTACTTTCTCATAAGCCACATTTTCAGTGACACCAGAATTGCAATTGTCCAGTTTCTTAGCTACTCAAAATGTTATTATAGCCATTAGTTTGAACAGAACGACACAATGGGAGATCCGAAACCGTTGGGCTTTATTTGCGAGAACACAGTGTTAGAATGTCAAAGCGATAACAGACGAAGCATCAGCAAGCAATTTTTGAAAATGTCCTCAGATCACCTATAAAAGGAAGAACCGGGGGGGAAAAAACATAACTTGAGAAATACAGAGGAAATAAGAGAGAAATAATGGCAAGAGATAAGCAGGTAAAGAGAGACAAGGAGTGGTGGAGGAAGGTATCTGGGTTTTTATTTTTAGAGTTTAAGTACATGATGGGACCTGAAGCTGGCTGATCAGCAGGGGAGCTTCTGCTTTTGAGCAGGAGATAACTCAGACCTGCTGATCTATTCATCTTCTCTGTCAGGATCACAATACCTAACTCATAAGTATAGCCGCACTAAAGCGTGCGTGTGCCAGACAGAAAATAACATCCATTTTAAGTCTTAGTTAAATAAATACAATTAGTAACAATGAGTTCAAGCTCAATTTGTGTAGTTGTTGGCTGTCATAACTTGAAGTAGTTAATGGCCTCAAGATAAATATAAGGCCATCACTTCAAGTCATTCACCCTCCCATTAAAGGTGTTGAAACCATTTACATGTACACCAATCAGGGTATAGTGGTGTACTCTCAAAAATCAGATTATTTAAAGAAAATACAACAAAGTAAGAAATCTGCATTTGCATGACTTTTGAAATAATCGTGTAATTCTCTGCTTTTGACGTCAAACCGTGAAGAGGCATGCACACAACACATACGCACATTGGATAAGCCGGTAAGAATGGTAGTTAAGTGGTTTAGATGCAATGCAAAATCGGCGTAGTGGGCAAAAATCTACCCATGTTGATCTCTTTATTCTTATGCCGTTTATGATCTTACATTAATAAAGGAACGACATTAAATATGTTTACATGACCACACACATTATCAGCTAATTAATCATAAGAACCGTGCTCACTGTCAAAAGACGATCATCATCACTCTTTAAAGAATCGATACAAAGTAGCAAAATGTTTTTTTATATGGCAATTTTTTGGAACCTTATAGAACTTTTGATCGAACCCCTATAAACAGTTCCATATGGAACGGTGGTGGTGGTGTAGTGGGCTAAAGCACATAACTGTTAAACAGAAGGTTGTCGGTTCGATCCCTACAGCCACCACCATTGTGTCCTTGAGCAAGGCACTTAACTCCAGGTTGCTCCAGGGGGATTGTCCCTGTAATAAGGGCTCTGTAAGTCACTTTTGATAAAAGCATCTGACAAATGCATAAATGTAAATGTAAGGTTCTATATGGAATGTTTTCTTCTGAGAGTAATGCACACACACTTCCAAACTGTGATCTGTTACAATCCGCTTTGTGTTCCAGACATTTAATACATACTGTGGGCTACAAATGCAAATTCTGCAATGCATTAATGCTCTGTGTTTACGTGGGGGTTGGTTGGATCACGATACTCCCTCCCTACATTATTTAATAGTAGGCTATTCACCAGTGGCTGCTTGAATGCACCAAACAGAGACATATAGGTAAATATAAAATTTAAGATACAAGTTCTATACAAACACTGTGACGGTGCAGTACAAGTGTAACTCATTGCAGTGCAAGTGTATACTCAAGTCTGTACTTTCATTATGGGCGGGGGGGCAGCTGTCAGTAGGTGGCTCGTACAGATCTAACACTTACAGTGCAGTATTAATACATTACAGTATATGTTATTATAGAAGTATGATATAAGTATTATATTAATATATACATATTATTTACTTTTAATATTTCTAATATTTTAAAGATTATATTGCAAAATAATTGCAAAATTTAGCAAAAATAGCTGCAAAAATAATTATTGTGGAGCACTTCCTTCTGTTTCACATATGGCAATAAAAGACTGAGCACAAACTGGTCCTGAATAAATAATTTAATCAATTACACTAATGACAATAGTGCTTTTATCTTTTATCAAAAGACAACAATTATAGTATTATAATAATTATGAGTTTCAATAACGTCTGTACGTTTTCATGTATAAAAAAAGCATGTCTACATATTCACTTCAGAAAATGCTTGTTCTAAGAACACAGCAGATCTTCTTTTTTCCTACAGTTTATCGACAGGACACCAACATTGAGGTAAAAATATGAGCTGAAAAATACATATTTAACACAGATCTAGTAATCTGCTTAAAAGAATCGATCAAACTATCTCCACTTATGATGTGTGGTTAAAAGAAGGATTGTCTTTTGTTTTGTTTTCTGGAGTGCATTTCACGTAATGCTACCAATCAAGATTGATATGCCGATAAATAACTCTCATTTGTGTGTTTCTCATCTCTAGATGATTAATTTAGCACATTAACATCAATGCAGATAAAAACATGGATAAATGAGCATTGTTGAAAGCAACTTTGTAGAAATGAACAGAGCTGCATTGATTAGACCGTCTGACTGATTGCCTACTACGTAAGGGTTGTTTCAGCTCATGAAACTCACCTGTGATTGGCTGGATGGTCACTCAATCAGCCCTATGTAACAAATGCAAAGAATACTGTATTAAAATACACCATTTGGACTTGGTATGGGTTTAGCTTGGAAAAGTGCAGGGACAAAAATCATCTTTTTAAAGAGTGCAGGGGATCTGTTCCCCATGTCCCCTGTGGCTGCTATCCCCCTTGTTGATATAGATTTTATTATCTGCCATCTTGGATGAACATAAGCTTTTCACATTCAAAGATTCCCTGAGTCCCAAAGGATACATGTAACACTGCCTTAGATAATGACCAAAGCAATTTATCTGGTTAGAAGCAGCATGCCTAAAATAAGGAAAATTCTGGGTCTGGACCATGTCTACGACGCCTAAAACCATTGCCTAGTTAGGTAGTTCTCTAACTTTTGGAGCATTTCACCTTATATCGCCACCGAAATCTATACACAAATAGATTGTAAATTGCATCATAATTTTAAGTCATTGGAGTTTTAAATGGAAAAAACTATCTACCTCCCTAACCTAAACCTAACCAATAGTGTCATAAAATGTGAGATGATAGAGCATGAACCCTAAAGGAACAGTTCACCCAAAAAATCAAAATGATCTAGTCATTTACTTACTCTCACACCATCTCAGATTTGTATAGCTTTCTTTCTTCTGCTGAACACAAATGAAGATGACAGTTTTGATTGGTGGCAAGAACTTTGAAGCTCCAAAAAGCACATAAGGGCAGCATAAAATAAATCTATACAACTCCAGTTGTTCAATTAATGTCTTCTTTACCAGTATGATAGGTGTGGGTGAGAAACAGGGCTTGTATTCATAACGATGTTTACCTTACCACTAGGAATAAGAGTTTTTGCATAAAAGCTATTCATAAAACTGCTAAGAGCAAGTTTTAAGGAAATCTTAACGTAAGTGTAAGGCAGAGTTGACCTCGTTGCTATGGATGATGTCACAGTTTTTGACCAAAAAAAAATAGACAGACAGACAGAAAGACAGACAAATAGACAGATAGACAGATTAAATGTCCAAAGTGATCGTTTGTAATATATTGTTGATGTGACGCTTTGATGGCTGAAACAACAATGGTGCATATATGGACTAAAGCATTTAAGAGACAAAACTTCTTGAAGAAGGTAGTACTGTAAAGAAGTTTAATCACTTTTAAGCACAATAAGCTATAATCACACACTCTCTAAGAAGTTGCGTCTATCAATTTATTTGAGAATTGAGTGTCCCATTAAAACCACCACCACTAAAAATAGTCAGTAGTCAACCCCAATAATCGACTGTTCAGTTGTTGGACAACTATTTGATTTGTCACCCACCATGATACATCCCTAGATCTCATGTTTCCTTTTTCGCTTTAACAATGATATTGTCTCCAACTGTCCCTTTTGTGTTTCCATATAAGTTGCAAAATGCAACAACCTTCCTTTGCCTATTCTTGGGTGTGGGTCTGTATTATCCATATATATTTGATGCTTGTAGTGTTTTTAAAGGTCTCTTTGTAAATAAATAAATACACATTTCCCGCTGTCTGTCTATAATGAATTTGCAGACATTGCAATTCCCTGTCTACTAATCACTTTGGACAAGTTAAGAAAGTGTGATTATTGAAGGTGACATCCTCCATAGCATCAAGGTCCAAGCAACTCTGCCTTACTTTCACCCAGAGACTTTTTAGCAGAGATGGACCACTTCTATTATAGTGAATGGGAGAAATTGGAATGCCCAACCAAGAAGCTCAAGGGAAAGGAAGTCCTGCTTGTAAAACAGTAATAACCTTTTAGATTCAGACATCGCCTGTCAAATTTCCTTAGTAAAACTTGCTCTAAGTTTTTAAACAGAAACGCTAAGCTATGAATTCTTCAGAGAACTCTTTGTGGTAAGATAAAAATCTTTGTCATTATGGGCCCAAACAAAAAAAGATGTTAGGTAGACTGTTAACCTCAGTCACTATTAACTTTCATTGTATGTAAAAAAAAAAAAAATATTTATATATATATATACATTAAATGAAAGTGAATTATCCTTAAAGAAGGATAATTTTATACATCTACTTCATCATGCTTGTATTAACAACATGGTAAATTTTTTTGTTTATTGCTCATCAAAGATTCCACCTACACCATTATCTACAGCACTTACTGAATAGGGAATTACATGATACTACCAGCCCTAAAGTCAATACTGAGCATTAATGTGCTGCATTGTATTGCATATGGTCGGTTCAAAGAAACTCAAAACCATGAGTAACAGGGAAAATTGAAGCTGTTTGCAGAACTAATTTATAATATTCCTTGCTAAATCGAAATGGATAAATAATGTATCTATTTTGTTAGTGCAGTTTAAATGACATCTTCTCAGCTTAGACATCCATACACCATTACAACAGGATTCCTCATTGCAGGAGAGCTAAATTAATTTCCCCAGTGGGGCCTGCGCTCCTGTAAGATAATTCACTACCGCCTTAATTGCATTTACTCCTGCCTCAGCCATCTAAAGCTTTTATTAGTTTGTTTCTGTCAGACTGCACTTCTCAATTTTATATTTCTTTCAGAAACGTCCAGCACCAATAATTACTGTCAGAATTACTGCAACAGCAACAAATCATATACATTTTCACACATCCAGGGGGGAATGGACCTCTGATTGATCAGATGCTCTGGAAATTGAGTCTAAATAAATAATGAAGCATGTAATGATTTTGGAGTGTAAGGTAAATACAATGTTCTTTCGAGAGTATTTTAAATAAAAGTAATCTTATAGACCTCTCTCTCAGGTATATTCTATAAATAGCAGTCACTTCGCCATATGTTAGCTACAGTATATGTTGTGGAACTTGAGTTGTGATGTACTGTCACAGTTTGGTGCAAAGGGGCACAACAATGAACAAAGTAAACAAAAGAATATGACCTTAGAGAAGATTAAAGGGATAGTTCAGCCTTCTTCTGCAGCTCTGTAGGTCCTTGCAATGCAAGTGAACAGTTCAATATTAAAGGCCTTTTTACATAAATCCTCATTCACTTTAACTTCCACATTCTTTGTATCGGTCGGGGCTGGTCAAAGCTGGAGATTTATTGTAAAAAAATGATGTTTAAAAAAGGACTTGTGATGTTGATCTGTTTCTCACCAACACATATCATATAGCTTCTGAAGACATGGAGTCTTATGAATTACTTTTATACTGGCTTTATGTTATTTTATTTATGTTAAGATTCAAAGTTTTAGACACCATTGCACTGTATAGACCAACAGAGCTCAGATATTCTTCTAAAAATAATCTTCATTTGTGTTCAGCTGAAGAAAGAAAGTCATACATATCTGGGATGGCATGAGGGTGAGTAAATGATGAGATAATATTCATTTTGGGGTGTAGTATCCCTTTAAGCTGCAACACAACAGAATGAGCCAGCAACACAACAGCAATAAGATACAAAAGTATAAGCCAACAACAGTATTAAGCCAAACTCAACAGTGTTAACCAATAAGCACTACAGTCTCACAACAAAGCGGCATTAGCCAACAACACAACCAAATTGAGCAATGACACAATTGCATCAATAGAAATAAAAATGATATAATAATGTACACATTCAAAATTGCTGAATTGTTTGCAAAATAATTTGTTCTTCAGGACTGATTTACATGCCTGCATCTAAGGCCTACAGTCTCATGTTACCAAACATGACCGTCTTAAATCTTAACATACATATCAAAATACTCAATACTTGCAATGTTGATGGTAACAAACCTCACGAAAAGCTTAATTGATGACCAGAAATATATTTAAAGCAAACTTTCATTTAAAGAGATCAAGTTCACCCAAAGTTCACTCAAAAATGAAAATGTTCTTCACTTTACTCACCTTCATGCCATCCCAGATGTGTATGACTTTCTTTCCTCAGCAGGACACAAACAAAGATTTTTAGAAGAATATCTCAGCTCTGTAGGTCCATACAATACAAGTGAATGGTGATCAGACTTTTTGAAACTCCAAAAATCACATATAGGAAACATAGAAGTAATCTTTAAGGCTCAAGTGGTTAATTTCATATCTTCAGAAATGTTATAATAAGTGTGGGTGAGAAACAAATAAAAATGTAAGTCCTTTTTTACTCTAAATCTCCACTTTCACTTTTACATGTGAAAGTCACATGTGGTGCCTGTTTAGTTTCATTTGAAGTGGAGATTTAGATTAAAAAAAAGGGCGTTGTACCAAAGCAGAGCCCTTCTACAGAGCCTCCAAGCTTAGCATAAAGAGCATAACGCAGCAGTCCCATAGACATTCTATGGGCGGTACACAAGCGAGGAGACAAGTGGCCATTTTATTATGGATGTCTGTGAGGAGATTCTTGATTGTGCTGAATAAACTGCTCTTGTGAGGAAACAACAATGAATTCACTGTCTGTCTGCTAATCTTTAACATGTTTCACACTAAACAATCCTTTTTAAATAAACTATGTGTGGAGTTTACAATAATAAAAGTGCTGTTTTATATGAGAAGACCGGACAATTTTGTTATTCATTTGAGTGGTATGTGCAAACGGTGACTTACTGTTGTAACACGCTAGTTGACCGTTATGCACTCTCCTATGGTAAAAACACAGAGGTTGTTATTTCAGTATAGAAGATCTCTGATGAGGCCCTTAAAGGCAAGTCAGTTTATTTCCGCGGCCGTCTTGGAAAGACCTCCAGGCAGCTATAGGCATATAGTGCAACTGCTATCTACTTGAATGGGGTTTCTGAAACAGTAAAAAAAAAAAAGAATCAGTCAACAATGTTGCCATAAATTTAGCTTTTTTAGCTCAAATAATGCTAAATATGTATTTTTTTTTTTTATAAAATATGTATTTTTAAGGCTGGTCCAGGTAATGTGCATGTGCATTCTAGAGTGAACAAACAGAAAATCTTTTCACTTTGCGAGGTAGGATTTTCATTTCTACAGCCAAAACATTGAACATTAAGTGGTAGAACTTATAATGTCTGCTTAACCTTATAATGTCTCTTGTTGTACTATCATCAAATTTATATTTTGCCTGTTTAAACATTGACTTTGATCCTTACTGACATCCATATAATACTGTTGACTGAACAATGTTTTCAATTAATGCACAATGGTATATTTGTGATTATTTAGTGCATTTTCCTCAACCATAATCTTTACATTTGCTTTGTGTCACAGCTAAAATATTTGTGAATGCTAAGAGAGCATTGGTGCTGAGAAGCCTGTAGATTGCACACAGTGATGAGTAGACAATATTATCTACAGTATATAAAGTGTCCAAATATTTTCTGGCATTTTCATAATAACATCCCCTAAAATCAAAACCTAATGCGTTTTGCTAATAAAAGGCTGCATATAATTTAAAATCATGCTGCAAGTTTTTATGTTAATGGGACCATTACACAATGACCTCAATAAGAGTGTAATTTTAGAGGAATGAATTAAAACAGCACTTTAATGAAAAATGAATGTGTAATGAAGCTTGGAGAGTCTATCACACCAATAGTCCTAAAGCTCAAAGTGAGCGGTTCTGACATCCATCATCCACTCTGCAATTTAGCACATAACCTTTTCAGTTCATGCCACATCAAAACTCTCGTTTTGACATGATTACATTTGCGGATATGATTTTGTGGCTGTAAATGTGCTTGAAGATGGCTAGTGGGTAAAATGATATGAGCCGAGTGATATAGAGTTTGCAAAGCCAGGAACGTGATCAGCCCAATATCCACTTTCAAATATAATGTTAAATGGCTATAATTAAATATGCTATCCTCAGAAATAAAATAAAAACATTAATTTAAAGCTGCACTACGGAAATTTGTGCGCTCTTGTAACATCTATGGATGAAAATTAAAATGGCAAGCAATTTGCGGAAGAGTACTTTACATGAGCTGTGTTTTGGCACTGCTCTTATGCATGGATGGATCTCATGATATGATCTGGACATTGCATGTGTGTGATCATGTTTGGGAAATAGGGGCGGAGCCCAGAGTTTTTCACAGGGGTGGCCGGGCAGGGGCCAGCGATCAATTTTTTGGGCAGCAGTTTCATGTTTCATGTGGGGGTTGTTGGTGTAGAAAGCGGAGGGGATTGGATACAAAAACAGAGAGGAGTGGATACAGTGATACCTGAGACGGAGAGGTGTACACACATGTTAAGTCTCCTGAGTGTTGCTATTGTACAGAGATGGTTCCACCTCTAAAAAACTAAATTTTGCCTAAAACAAAAAAATGACCAGAATGGCAATTGCGAGTGGGGTGGAAAATGAGGTCTCCCTAGCTCCATCACTGCTGGGAAATACTCAGAGCCAGAGTCATACTGTTCTATTTTCATGTTTATATTTTGTTATTCTATTAAACATTTCAAATCTATATATTACTCAGACGCCTCAGACACCTCCAAACAGGGTTGGGGCGCCGTGTGCAACGGGCACGCAGCCGCTGGCTCCTGGATGGGGCCCCGGCTGGATTGGCATGTCAACTGCCTAGAGTTGCTGGCTGTAATCCTTGCCCTGCGGAGGTTCCTCCCGCTATTTCAGGGCAAGCATGTCTTGATTCGCTCAGACAGTAAAACAACGATAGCGTACATAAATCGCCAAGGCGGCGTTAGCTCTCATCACATGTCGCAACTTGCCTGCTATCTCCTCCTTTGGAGCCAGCAGCGACTCAGGTCGTTGCACCACTCATATCCCAAGAAACCTCAACACGGCAGCGGATGCACTGTCGCGACAGGGTACGCTCAGCAGAGAGTGGAGGCTCCACCCCCAGGTGGTCCAGCTGATTTGGGAATGGTTCGGCAAAGCACAGGTAAACCTGATAGTTTCCCAAGAGACCTCCCATGGAGGCTCCCTAGCGCAGGCTCCCCTCGGGACAGACACGCTGGCACACAGCTGGCCCCGTGGGTTTCGCAAGTGCGCATTTCCCCCAGTGAGCCTACTTGCATGGGTGCTGTGCAAGGTCAGGGAGGATGAGGGACAAGTCACTCTGGTGGTCCCCTACTGGCCCACGCGGACTTGGTTCTCGGATATCACGCTCCTCGCATTTTTGAATCGCACTACATTAAAAAAGAAAGAGTTGCAATTATATTGTATCATGACCTAGATATCTATATTATATTGTATTGTCAGTTACCTTGTGATTCACACCCCTACTTTTGACCTAGTACTTGGTACCGGATCAGAAGAAAATAAGTGGTGTTACCCCTTCAATAACTTTAATACATCTCCCTAAAATGCTTTGGTTTTAACAAATGAGCACTGTGTTTAATTGCACATTTACGCAAATGGAGCAGTGGGGTTTGCCCTCCACTCAAGGCTAGACTAAATCCAGGAGCCTCGCAGGACTAGTGAAGCCAAGGAGAGGTCAGGAGCTTGGAGGCTGTCAAGAAGGAATGGAGCAGGGTCGTATAGCGGTGAATTAAGGTTGATGGATGGATTAAGTAACTTTCAGTGGAATGGATGTATACATTAAAAGAGACAGCACACAGGCAGAGCCTTCAGAAGACAGAGTGGTAAATCAAATGAGTCCAGGGTTTATCTCCTCACCTGATGACCAGGTCCTCCTGGGCCCCTACAAGGTCACCTGTAACGATGGTGTGGTTGGATAGGGTGGAGGAATATGAGGTTTACAATGGATCTTGGATATGCACAGGATGTGAGTTATGCAGGCAAGGCAAAAAAAACCTCTGTGGATTCATTCTCCAACAAGAGTGGAGCACTCAAATGGCCATGTATATAGGTTCACAGTGAGTTTAGTCCTGCCCCTCAAGTGTTAACAGTTTATATTTAAATCCTTCCTGCAAATCAATTCTCGCCATCTTCATTTAGGTTTGCAATGTATTTTTAGTCCTTTTTTAGTCCATTAGATTATTTCCATCCAAAAATGTCTGCTTATACAAAGCCAAAACACAGTAACAGCACAAAAACTGAAACTGAAAATTATTGCTTTAAAGTGTTTTAATTGCTTAGCCAAATGTGGATTACAAAATTGTCTCACAGAATCTTCTCTGAATCTGAGCATATTTGAGCCAAACTCGTCTACCACAAGACAGATTATAGCCTAAAAGAACCAATATCAGTCATTACTTAATTTTGACAAAATGTGTGGGCACGGCGTTTTGCCTTTGCTGGGCAATATGTATAACAGTGCCATAACTGTGCCTACAGTGGTTGTAAAAACACATGTATTTGTTGTATATGTTCAACTGGACCCCAATGCAGAACAACCGAGACCCCTGGTCTACTGTCTCCATTCACACCAGCAACCAAAACCAAAGTTTGTGGCCGCCTAGCAAGGGTCTTATCTTCCTACTTCAATTATTGGCTATAGAAAGTGCATGTATGCACTGAATTCTCTCTCGCATTCTCTTTCTCACATTCTCTTTCTCTCTCTATCTATCTATCTATCGCTCTCTCTCACTCTCTCTCTCTATCTCTCTCTCTACTCCTCTCTTCCAGATGAGAATGTGCTTTACTGCTGTAATCTTCTCAAGCCTGTCTTTCAAAGCCCCCAGAGGCCCTATATCAGCCCAGACTTCTGGTGGACAGGAGCTTTTAAAGGGTAATGATGCCCATAGTGTGGTCATAACATTGTTTTCATTGGGGTGCTAAAGCCCAGTGGGTGTAGGTTTATGAAAATGTCTGTCACTGATGCATTGAGTATTCAAAGATGATTGATTTCAATGACACAGCAAGTAACCCTAAACCTTGCACTTCTGCAAGCTCCAGGGCTTCTGCCTTCTCCTAATGGGCTTTGATAGAATTCTGTCAACACATCATCAACAACATTGCAAAAACATCCGTGCTCCCAGCAGCAATCATTGCAGTGCAGTATGCTTTCGCCTGAGCTTGTGTTGTGCTTGAACGTAACATTAATCAATTTTATAGCTAAAGAAAGTAATTTCTGTGCATCTAGTGCCACAGAACAGAACAACCTTCTCACAGAATGAACGTTATTATAACTACAATTTTAAAACGTATACTTTTACGTGCCCTGTTTCATGTTTCGCTGCAGTTCCTTGGTGAAATGAACACTAGAGGCACTACAATAACTGTGCGTTTGAATAAGTTCACACAAAACACGAGTGCAATGGCTGACTTTACAAACACTTATTTTTTGCACAATTACTCACACATTGCTGTTATGATATCGAAACGACACAACGACACTATTGTATAGGGTTATATGTTGGTCAACTCTCATTTCAAGTCAAAGTCAAAGGCAAAGTTTATTTATAAAGCACTTATAAAAACAGCAAGTGTTTGACAAAGTGCTGTACACTTAAATCCTATATTACTGCTACAAACGATCAATGACACAAAAAATAAAAACAATTAAACAAAAGCAATAAAACAACTCTCACATAGCGTCAAATGCCAAACTATAATAATAGGTTTTAAGACTAGATTTAAAAGCAGCTAGTGTCTGAGCCTGTCTGATGTACAAGGGCAAATTGTTCCAAAGCTTTGGTCCAGCTACTGCAAATGCTCTTTCGCCCCTGCTCTTCAGCTTAACCCGAGGGACAACTAAAAGCAAATGGTCAGCAGACCTAAGCGCTCTTGGCGGCGCATACTGCTTGATCAGTTCAGACAGATACTTTGGTGCAAGACCATTAAGATATTTGAAAACAAACATCAAAATCTTAAAATTAATCCTAAAATGGACAGGCAACCAGTGAAGAGAGGAGAGAATAGGGGTAATGTGTTCCCGCTTTCGTGTACCCGTCAACAGGCGAGCTGCTGCATTCTGGACCCTCTGCAGTCTAGAGAGAGAGGCCTGACTAATGCCTACATAGAGGCCATTACAATAGTCCAGATGCGATGAGATAAAAATATGAAGCAGTCTTTGAAAGTCTATAAAAGACAGGAAAGATTTAACCTTGGTGAGTTGTCTCAATTGGAAAAAACTAGACTTAACTACTAAGTTAATCTGTTTATCCAATTTAAAATCACAGTCCATAATCACACCCAAATTCTTAACATATGGTTTCACTAGTGGATTCAATTCCCCAAGATCCACCTGTAAGGATCCATAAGTGCCACCCGGCGTGAACAGCATGACTTCTGTTTTTCTTTCATTAAAACTTAGGAAATTCAGTGCCATCCAGGCCTTAATTTCCTCAAGACACTGTAATAGAGGCGCTAACGTATGAGTGTCTCTCCTTTTCAAAGGCAGATAAATTTGCGTGTCATCTGCATAACAATGAAAAGAGATGCCAAACTTCCTGAAAATGTGTCCCAGAGGGAGCAAATACAATGCAAACAAAATAGGCCCCAAAATGGAGCCCTGGGGACCCCACACGTAAAAGAAGCCGTTGAGGAGGCAAATTCTCCAAGGCGAACTGAGATAGTTCTTTCAGACAAATATGATTTAAACCATGCCAACGCAGTACCCTCAATACCAACACATTTTTCTAAGCGTGTAACCATAGTCTTATGGTCTATGGTATCAAATGCAGCGGACAGATCCAGTAAAATTAGAATCGCACAGTTCCCCGAGTCAGTAGTAAGTGACAAATCGTTAGAAACCTTCAACAGTGCAGTTTCCGTACTATGCTGGGACTTAAAACCAGACTGAAACACTTCATGGATACCATGTAGATCTAGGAATGCATTCAGTTGTCCAAATACAACCTTCTCCAGTAATTTCGACAGAAACGAAAGTTTCGAGATAGGTCTAAAATTAGCAAAGACTGTGGGATCCAGGTTAGATTTCTTGATTACTGGTTCCACTAATGCATGTTTAAAAGACTTAGGTACGACTCCCGATGCCAGGCTGCTATTAATAATTGCAAGTACAGTAGGACCAATAGCATCAAGTGAGTCTTTTAGAAGACGTGGAGGAACAATATCCATGCAACATGAGGATAATTTCATTTCAACAAAAAACTCCCTCAGAGAGACAAGAGACAAACTGATCAAAAACAGCAGTGCGCTCAGAGGAAACGGATAAAGAAGTCAAAGGGGCTGATATATTAGATCTAATAGCCTCAATCTTATCAATAAAAAAGTGTAAAAAATTTTCACACAACTCGGCAGAAGGCTCTAAACAAGTAGCTTGGGGAGTGTTCAGAATAGCATTAATAGTACTGAACAGCACAGCTGGCTTATGGGAATTGTTACAGATAACATTAGAGAGATACTTTGATTTCTCTAATCTAACAGTTTTTTGATATTTAGACAAACTGTACTGTAAAATATCAAATGAGATCTGTAATTTATCCTTCTTCCAGCGGCGTTCCGCCCTTCTGCAGTCCAGCCTTATGGCTCGAGTAGTAGCATTCAGCCACGGTTGAAAGGGGCAACTGTATCCAAAATATTTTGACAAGTTAAAAAGAACGATGTAGTTAGTTCTTCGGTATTAAGCCCACATGCGGGCATTGAATAATCAACTTCATTTGCATTAAAAGCTTCAGAAAATAATTGAGCAGTTGAAGGGTTAATCGCCCAACAGCGACGTTGTGGAACAGTCACTTTGGAATCACGAGAAATACATATTTCAAATAAAACAGGCAAATGATCAGAAAAAGTGGCATCACAGACTTCGATGTTACTAATAGGCAAGCCATATGTCAAAACATATGGCTCATTTGCATTTAGAACAATGCTTCTCAACCAGGGGGTCGGGACCCAATAGGGGGACTCAGCACACCTCCAGGGGGCCTCAAGATCTCTTTAAATTATTTAAAATGAGGTAGTGTTACGTTTGAGCAGCGAGGCAGACGAGGAGATGCGGATCCAAATGCAGTTTAGACTTTTATTAAATGAACAAACGAATAAACAAAGGAAAAACCCACAAGGGGGAAATAAACTTAAACGGAGAACCAGGGCAAACATAAACAGAGAACTAGGGCAGCAAACATTCATGCACATACATCAAACAGCGATCGACAAGGACTGAACAAAAAACAGGGTTTAAATACAAGAGGAACAAACAAGGGAATGAGGGCCACCTGGAAGAAACAATCAAGGGAACACCAATCATAATAACAAACTACAAATGACTACAAAAAACCAAACAGGAACCAGGAAACAGGGGCTAAACTAAACTTCAACATAAGAGCACAACAACAAAATACACCAATGAACATGACAGAAACCAAACAGGAAACAAGGACTAAACTGAACTTCAAAATAAAAGCATGAAGACAAAAGACACCAATGAACATGACAGAACCCCCCTCAAAAGGATCGGATTCCAGACGATCCAAAACAAAAAAAAAACAAAAGACAAAAAAGACCCACAAAGAAAAAACAAAATGAGGGCACCAGGGGCAAACAGACAGTTCAAGGGGGCACAGAGACAGTTCACGGGGGTACAAGGGGCACTGAGACAGTCCACGGGGGCAATTAGGCAGTCCAGGGAGGTGGAGAGGGTAGACAGGCAGACCAGGGAGGCCAAGAGGGCAGGCAAGCAGTCTATGGGGGTGTGTCAAGGGGCCAGGGTCAGGTGGCCTGGGGGACATCCACTGATTAAGGACAAGCTTAGGAGGCCAGGGAGGCGTCCACAAGGCAAAGACCGGTTCAGGAGGTCTGGGAGGCGGCCACAGGACAGGGATGTGTTTGGGTGGCCAAGGTGGCGGCCAAAGGGCAAGGGCTGGTTCAGGGGGCCTGGAAGGAGGAGTGGCCACTGGGGAAGCTGGTGGAGCCAAGGTGAACTTCTGAGGCGGAGCAGTCGTGGCCTTGGGTGGCGGCGCCGAAGGAGGCGAATCAGCGTTGGGCGGAGCCAAGGGAGGTGATGGCGAGCTGGGGGAGCCACTGGAGTTGGAGCCGAGGGAGGTTCAGGAGGTGGAACTGAAGGAGGCTCTGAAGGCGGAGCCAAGGGAAGTTCAGGAGGTGCAGCTAAGGGTACCTCAGGAGGCGGAGCCGAGGAAGGCCTTGGAGACGGGGTTGAGGAAGGCGGAGCCGAGGATGGTGGCTCCGTAGGAGGCTTTAGAGGTGGAGACCTGGAAGACTCTGGAGGCGGAGCCGAGGGAGGTGGCACCATAGGAGGTTTCAGTGGCGGAGACCTGGAAGGTTCTGAAGGCAGAGCCGAGGGAAGGGGCACCATAGGATGCTCTAGAGGCGGAGCCCTGGAAGGCTCTGGAGTCTCTGGGAGCAGAGCCGTAGGAGGCTTGGGAGGCAGAGCCGTAGGAGGCTCTGGGGGCAGAGCCCTGGGTGGCTCGAGAGACTTGAGAGGCGGAGCCCTGGGTGGCTCGAGAGGCGTGAGAGGCAGAGCCCTGGAAGGCTTGAGGGGCGGAGCCCTGGAAGGCTCGGGAGACTCGAGAGGCAGAGCCCTGGAAGGCTCGAGAGGCAGAGACCTGGAAGGCTCGAGAGGCAGAGACCTGGAAGGCTCTGAAGTCTCTGGGAGCAGAGCCGTAGGAGGCTCGGGAGGCGGAGCCGTAGGAGGCTCTGGGGGCAGAGACCTGGGTGGCTCGAGAGACTTGAGAGGCGGAGCCCTGGGTGGCTCGAGAGGCGTGAGAGGCAGAGCCCTGGAAGGCTTGAGGGGCGGAGCCCTGGAAGGCTCGGGAGACTCGAGAGGCAGAGCCCTGGAAGGCTCGAGAGGCGGAGACCTGGAAGGCTCGAGAGGCGGAGCCCTGGAAGGCTCGAGAGGCGTGAGAGGCAGAGCCCTGGAAGGCTCGAGAGACGTGAGGGCGGAGCCCTGGAAGGCTCGAGAGACTTGAGGGGCGGAGCCCTGGAAGGGTCGAGAGACTTGAGGGGCGGAGCCTTGGGAGGCTCGAGAGACTTGAGGGGCGGAGCCCTGGGAGGCTCGGGAGGAGGAGCCCTGGAAGACTCAAGAGACTTGGGAGGCGGAGCCCTGGAAGGCTCAGGAGGCGGAGCCCTAGGAAGCTCGGAAGGCGGAGCTCTGGAAAGCTCGGGAGGCTCGGAAGGCGGAGCTCTAGGAAGCTCGGAAGGCGGAGCTCTGGAAAGCTCGGGAGGCGGAGCTCTGGAAAGCTCGGGAGGCGGAGCTCTGGAAAGCTCGGGAGGCGGAGCTCTGGAAAGCTCGGGAGGCGGAGCTCTGGAAAGAGAGGCGGAGCTCTGGAAAGCTCAGGAGCCGGAGCTCTGGAAAGCTCGGGAGCCGGAGCTCTGGAAAGCTCGGGAGCCGGAGCTCTGGAAAGCTCGGGAGGCGGAGCTCTGGAAAGCTCGGGAGGCGGAGCTCTGGAAAGCTCAGGAGGCTCGGAAGGCGGAGCTCTGGAAAGCTTGGAAGGCGGAGCTCTGGAAAGCTCGGGAGGCTCGGAAGGCGGAGCTCTAGGAAGCTCGGGAGATGGAGCTCTAGGAAGCTCGGGAGGCGGAGCTCTGGAAAGCTCGGAAGGCGGAGCTCTGGAAAGCTCGGAAGGCAGAGCTCTGGAAAGCTCGGAAGGCGGAGCTCTGGAAAGCTCGGAAGGCTCGGGAGGCGGAGCTCTGGAAAGCTCGGGAGGCTCGGACTCTTGAACGGGTGTGACCACTGGCGCTGGCCTTTGGACGATCATGGCTACTGGCGCTGGCTCAGGGACGGTCGAGGCTACAGGCGCTGGCTCAGGGACGGTCGAGGCTGCAGGCGCTGGCTCACAGACTTCTGGGGCTAAGGGCTCTGGCTAGTTGACCGTGGCTGAAGAGGGCTCAGGCTCGTTGACCGTGGCTGACGAGAGCTCAGGCTCGCTGACCGGGACAGGCGTGGGCTCTGGCTCGCAGACCGGGGAAGGCGTGGGCTCTGGCTCGCAGACCGGGGAAGGCGTGGGCTCTGGCTCGCAGACTGGGGAAGGCGAGGGCTCTGGCTCGCAGACCGGGGCAGGCGAGGGCTCTGGCTCGCTGACCGTGGCTGGCGAGGGCTCTGGCTCGCTGACCGGGGCAGGCGTGGGCCGGGAGGCGGGCGCCTGTCTTCTCCTCCTCCTCCGGGCGGACGAAGTTGGCCGTGCGGGTTCAAGGGAAGCCATAGGCGTGGGGGGTTGTTCGCTGACAGGAGGGGCTGGTGTGTCAGGGAGCGGTGAGCTGCACGCTAGTAGGGTCGTTCCCAGGTAGTCGCGGAAAGTGCAGCCGGGCGCTGCCTGTGGCACCTGCTCCCTCAGCGAGGGGTTCAAGCTGTTCCTGAAAAAGATCATCAGTGCAGAGTCCGGGAAGTCAGTAGCGTTCGCCAGGAGGAGGAAGTAGCGAGCGTGGTCTACAAGTGGGTAGTGTTCTTGCTGCAGATTGAGCAGCCGACATTTGGCCCGAATAGCTGCTGGATCCATGTGTGGTCGATCGTTCTGTTACGTTTGAGCAGCGAGGCAGACGAGGAGATGCGGATCCAAATGCAGTTTAGACTTTTATTAAATGAACAAACGAATAAACAAAGGAAAAACCCACAAGGGGGAAATAAACTTAAACAGAGAACCAGGGCAAACATAAACAGAGAACTAGGGCAGCAAACATTCATGCACATACATCAAACAGCGATCGACAAGGACTGAACAAAAAAACAGGGTTTAAATACAAGAGGAACAAACAAGGGAATGAGGGACACCTGGAAGAAACAATCAAGGGAACACCAATCATAATAACAAACTACAAAGGACTACAAAAAAAAACAACCAGGAAACAGGGGCTAAACTAAACTTCAACATAAGAGCACAACAACAAAAGACACCAATGAACATGACAGAAACCAAACAGGAAACAGGAACCAGGAAACAAGGACTAAACTGAACTTCAAAATAAAAGCACGAAGACAAAAGACACCAATGAACATGACAGGTAGATTATTATATTTTTTATTGAATTATTATAATTAAACTTACTGAAAATGCAAAAAAAAAAAGTAATAGTAGTAATAACTCCCTTTAACAGCTTGATTTTTATGAAGAACACACAGTTCTTGGCATTTCTGGAATCCCAAAATGTATCATGATGAATTTTTTTTATGTATTTATGCTAGTTTCGTACATTAAAAAACTTTTAAAAACAAGCTTTGTCATCATTACAGTAGAAGTATCTGAGTATAAATAATATATATATAATAAATATCTTATAATAGGTATATATTATAATATGAATATCTAACAGCCTTCAAATATTTAGTTTGACAGTGGGGGGGGCCTTGGAGTCAAAAAGGTTGAAGACTACTGATTTAGAACACTATTGGTTAGGTTAAGGTTGAAGTTTTACATTAGGGAGGTAGATTTTACTCTTTAAATCCTCCATCTAATATTTTCCCTAAAAATCTTTTCTAATTAGTACATCATTTCACTCTCTTTTGGTGCCCACAGCTTTAAATTGCACTAGGAAACTGCAGCGAAATGTCTAATGAAGCGTAATGAAGTGTAATGAAATAATGTTATTTTGTTTGGCAAAAATATTGCCACTGTCATGTAATGTTCATGAGATCAGGCTGAAACACAACTGCAAAAATAAACATCTCTTGATCTTGATCGAACAAACATATAATCCTGACCCCAATTCAAAAGTAATCATGTCCAAATCTTAAAGGGGAAGAAAATTAAATTAAGCTAAGTTAAGCCATCCACTACTAAGCTAAGCATCATGGTACTCAAAATATTGGTGATTTTAACAAATTAAACCCAACAAATGTAAATAATTAGTCAATTAAAAAGCTAATAAATTGCACTCCCTCATACCATTAACAGACTCAGCTAACGTTAATTTTAAACTTAAATCAGATTAAATCACAAAAATGCCAGATATTGTAAACCTAGCCAATTGGCTTTAGTTACATCACAGTCTTGAACCAAGATTAGCTATATGCCGGTTTGTTGTAGATGGTATTAGTGGGAGGAATATAATTTTTCTAAAGAACATTGATTGGACAAAAATCTGTGTAGTGCATCAATATTTCAGTTAATTTTAGCAGAAGATGAAATACTGTAAGTTTGAAATGTGTACATATACAATTTTTGTCAACATTTAGGACTACAATATCACATACAGTAGATGGCCTCAAAGCAAACATGCATGGACAAAATGCCACAAAACTCTTCAATTTCATGGGGATAAATGCAAAAAGGCTTAAATGCAAAGACTCATAGACCTTTGTTCAGTAAGTATTAAATTGATGCTCCATAGGAAGAAAAACAATCTAAGAGAAATGTATAATTCAGTTCATGCAGTTAATGCACAGAGTCTGTTTACACGTGTGTATTCGAGCATACATTGTCAAGTATCTTCCTTATCTTCATGCCAAAGCTGGAGTCATATTTATAACTACACAGAGTGCATTCCATCAGCTTTAATCTCCTCAAGGATCTCTAATATGTGGGACTCCCAGAATGCTCCTCATTGCAGGAGCAGGGCATGTCCTCCATGCTATACATCAGTTTTATAAGCCCTCTCCTCAGGGCCCCAGAGTCAACTAACTGAAGCATGCGCTACCATCCACAGTCTCCCCCTGCCTGCTCTTCCTCTTATTGCTTGGCCAAAAAAGTACTCAAAATTTTCAAAATGGATATAAAGTCAGCATGAATCCATATGATTTGAGTGGTTTAATCCATGTCTTCAGATGAAATATCATCGCTTTGGGTGAGAAACCAAAATTTATGCTTGACACAGGTTTGCGGTTTTCACTGCCATTTGGGCTATTTCGAAAATGCAAATGAGAGTTATGGGTTGAGGGTTTTTTACATACTTCTAAAATGTACCACGTGTCAGAGCCGTCACTGTCTTAATTGTCTGCACTGTGTTCCAATTGGGCTGGATGTCAAAATTTATAGTAAACAAAGATTTACATATGAATCTGTTTCTCACTCAAGTCGATCATATCATTTTAGAAAACATGGATTGAACCACTCAAGTCACATACTGTAGATTACTTTAATGCTGCTTTTATGTCCTTTTTGAGGCTTGAACGTTTTGGACCACAATGACTTACATTGTATAGACAAAAACACCTCATACATTCTTCAAAATAAATCTGCATTTATGTTTAGCAGAACAAAGAAATTAATACAAGTTTGAGTCAGCAAAATACTTTGTTCACATTTATTCTGTTGTTTGATATGCTGATTCACTTGGAGCATTAGCTCCATGCATTCAGAATGTAAACAAGACAAATTATACATTATTTACTGCATATATATTACTTTATATATCATCAAGTAGTTAAAAAAAGCTTCTCTTACTGCACTCATGTGAATTCTACTCAAAGAATGAGGAAGTATTTTTCCCATTAATTTATTTCCATTGGGATTTTATAAAAGTCTTCATAAAAAGTGTTGTAAGCCGTGATGGTGGATCACAACATCACAAGCTTTGATTTAAAGCAAAAAAGTATTTGGAAATCAAACAAAACGACAAAGGCTCTGTTCTTGCCATCTTTCAGGGAGGGAATAACCCAACTAAAAATGTTACAGAAATATATATAAAATTATTGATTTGTTGATAATAAGTATAAAAACAATACATTTTAAGTTTATTGCAAAATACAGTATTTGTAGTTCTTTACCAGAAATTCTACTCAACCTCAAAGCTCAAGGTAGGTCTGTCTTTAAAGGTTATAAAGTTATTGTTAAAAAATCTATGGAGAAAATAAATTAGATTTTTACCTCTGGAACCAGATTGTTGCGCTCTGTTGAGTCATACTACCAATATTGTAGAGAGACATGAACTGTATCACTTATTATTGATTTAGTGCCAAATTACCAGTACTTTTGACATCTCTAATCTCACCTAAAAAGTTGCAGCTTCTGTAACTGATTGTTTTCAGTGTTTGGAACAGGAATGACACCTGCTAGCTGCTAATGAGACCCTGTGCGAGTTATTGTCATTTGCCATACCGGTCTGCACAGGTTTGTTGAGAACAGTGCAGTTTTGTCATTACTGAGACGCATTAATCACTATCAGTAGTGACTGATAAATCAATTATCTCTTTTGCTGCTCTTCAGTGTATTAATAAGTCAGTGTTAATGAGTAAACAGCAGTACAATATTTTAAAAGCACCACAGAGCTACAGTGTTTCCACTTTTCAGGAAAATCAACCTAAAACCTACTTATAGTTGTGTAGCTGGGACAGAAGAAAATATTTTTACATCAGAAAAAGTATATGACATAACAAAAACATGACATTTCTTGCCTACAAATGGCTTTGACACTGACTTTGAGTGTTCTGGTAAAATGTATTTTTAATCAGTAAAAAAAGGTAGGAAACTAAATTTGTTGGTAAATAAATTATACTCCGAGACTGCTTTTTTAACAACTTGTGTTTATTTAAAAATAAATACATACATTTGAGTTTATAGTTTATACGGCAGGGCTCTTCAACTACTTTCTTGCAGGGGTCAGAATATCCAGAAGAAAACTCAACATGGGCCACCATTTTTCAGTTTTTATCTTGCATAACACTTTCATTGTAACTAACAGATTAATATGAACAACAAAAACACTGTTAATTATATTTATAATAATATATTTATTCACATCAAAATAGTTTGGTGTTCAAATTAAATTAGTTCTAGCCATAAATTCCTTATTAACATCTGGCTGTAGATCAAATATGCCCTCACACCCTCAGATAACAAATGGGTTTCGATTAACTTTACTTTGAAAATAAAAACATAATGATACTTTTTAACCATGTAGAGTGATTGTTTATGTAAACTGAGGAGATCTGCTAAAATCTTTGACCATATCAACCCACACAATACAACAACGGCAATCTAAAGTAGTACTGTCTTTTTACATAAAATAAATGTTAAACTGAAAAAAGTGCAATGTCTGTTCTTCTGTTTTCTCTATTATTCTCCCACTCAAAGAAGGGGAATTAGCCTTTCCTTGCAGGAGCCATATGCTTGTGCAGATAATAATTTGTAAACAGAGAACAAACTGAGTTGATGATGTTTGGGATTGAGAATGCTGACACACATCTGTATACAGAACCATACACAATCACGATATTTGCATGTTCCGTGACACTTCAAGTTATCACTTTTTACGAGCACTACAAACTACGAACAGGTGTGACACGTGCGTTTAATGCTTGAATGTTATTTTTATTAACGTTTTTTAAGGTTCTGTTTTCATCATTGATTTATCTTTTGTTGAAAAAAGCTGTGTGTAACGCAGTTCAATGGACAGGAGGAGGCGAGAACCGGCTTGGCAATATAAATAATATTTTAATGATAAACAAAAAGCACAAACACACACATGACGGTCAGCTGGCCGTAAACGATCTCTCTCTCGTCGCACCACCGTCCACATTCTGCCTTTATCCCTCTCGGAGGCTTAATTAGCCTGATAAGGGACCGGGTGTTAGAGCCCTGCAGGGGCCAAAAACTCCAGCCCTAGCCCAGCCCTGGCCCATAGTGTTCAAGCCCTAGCCCGACCCCAGCCCGAAAACAAATGCAATTATTCAGCCCGAGCCCGACGCCAATATTTAAGCTCTCTAACGCGCGCTCTCTCTAATGCAATTCAATTCAATTCAATTCAAATGAGCTTTATTGGCATGGCACATTGTACATTGTATTGCCAAAGCATTTATATGAGCATGAAAAATAACAGAGTAGAACAAATTCTGTATTGAACAAGTGTGTAAAATAAATAAATAAAAAAAAATCTGTTTTTTTTACAGTGTATATACTTTCAGTGGTGTTTGTTTGTTTGTGTGTGTGTGTGTGTGTAAATCTTAATGCACGCTCTCTCTAATACACGCAAACACACATGCTAATAGGTAAAGTTATTATAGGCCTCAAATATAAAGTTACAGTGCCACCGGCAATCATGCCCACAAATATTATTACCGACTATCCATTACAGAAAAGTATAAGCATGCAGTAGATAATAGCCAAGCTATGTGATCCAGCAGCAAATAAGTAAATAAAGATGTACGGCCTACCTTTCTTTAATGTGAAGTAACTTTACAGAAACTGGAGAACAATGATTCAAAGAACTCTTCGGCAACTGGCTAACGTAAAAAATAAATAGTAAATCGTTGAACTGTGTAAAGGCTGAACTGTCACTGTTTATTGGCGGTGTTGTGAAGAAAAAGAATTGCATCCACCGTTGAAGGCTTCAGAGCTGTTCTCCTCTCCTCCAGCGTCTTCCCTGCTGTGCTGAAAACGCGTTCGCTGCTGCTGCTGCTTGCAGGTATGCTCAACACATGATGGGCGAGTCTTTACAACAAAGGAAGGGTCTTCTCATGTTCACTCAACCAACCCAGCAAATCTCGGTCATCAAATTCCGTTTTTTGGTTAGGGTTGAGGTATATGTGAACCTCATCCACAGCTGTGTTATCACCCTGGGCGACATTCTCCCACTCCAATTCTAAGTTTGACAATGTTCTTTTTTTTGTTGCCGGTGGCGGCGGGCAGCTAGCTGGCTCCTCAGTCGCATTTCCACCTGTTGCTCGATAGCTTGCGATCCAACTCTTCACATCTTGCAGGATGGTATCTCTCTCAGTAGCACAGAACATCCGCAACTGGTTGAATTTTGGCCACAGGAATATTGCCAGTTTATGGAGTGGCTGAATCTGGACCTTCTTGCCAATCCACTCCAAGTGGCGCTGGCGGATGGTGGTTTGATAAGGCATGTCAGTGCTTACTGGCAGCGAATGATGCGTCAGCTTCTCGTGCCACAACTCAACAAGGTTCAAAGTTGGATACTGATCCCCTTCCAGCTCCCGCTGGGCTTCGTAGAAGGGTTGGAGAAAAAATACCAAAAAATCCAGAACATCTGGGGACACATCAGCCATTCTTTGGCCTTCACCACGGCTCTCCAGTTTTTCCAGTAGTTCAGCATACACATCCTTGATAGACTTGAGCGTGAGAAATACAGTGCTGTAACGTATTTCTCCCATCTGCAGAACGGTCTTGGATAACTGGCTTGCCAGACCGCTTTGTTTCACAAACCGGACTACTTTCTTAACTGCCAGCAATGTTGCACCAACCTCTGGGACTGTTACTGACAACTCAGTGATGTCCAAGGCATGTCGGAGGACCGTGTTGTAGATGTGATCCTGACAGTCCAAGCGCCGGTAAGGTCGTAATGCAGCAACAATATTCGAACCTTGGTCTGTTACCCACACCACCTTAGTCATTACAGATTGATCAAACTTCAGAACTGACACAAGCTGCTTCTGCAATTCCTTGTGGATATTTTCAGCTGTTTTAGCATCATCGTGAGGGAACATGGCAGTTGTGAGTACATTACTCTTCAACTTGAAATCGGATGTTGTATAGTGACATGTAATCCCCATGTAACTGACCTTGCGGTAATCATCAGTCCACATGTCTGTGGTCATTCCAACATTAACTGAACACATTTCCTCTTTTATCTCAGCAACAATTGCTTCTCTTTTTGTTGTTGCCTTTTCGTGGCATCTGCGAGAGACAGTTGTGGGGTCAGGCAGCAACTTTTCAGCAGACAAGCGACCATAGACTGCCCCCGCGTTAATTAGTTCCTGGGCTAACTTTATAAATCCGCCTCCAGCCACCGTTTGAAATGGCCGTATGTCTTCGCAGCAGAAATCCACACATTTCTCAGTGACTTGGGATTTGGCATTAGCTGGCACTGGCTTCGAGAAGAATTCGGACATTGATAACTGTCTTGTGCTAGTTGAGCTAGCTGTAGTGCAGCCACGCTCAACATAACGTTGTAAATGAGATGTTCCTGTTTTTGTGCTGTCATGAGCAAGAATGGATTTGTAGATTCTGCACTGCACATGACCAATTGGCTCCTTGTTTGTTGTGGTAATTAAATCTAAATTCTTCCAAAATGAAGCTTTTTCAGAAGCATTAGGAAGTTTTAACTCCTAACTCCTAAAACTCCCCATGCTTCAACTTCTCCCTGATGCTCTGCATGGTCAACTGTGAACTGACACGTGTATGCTAATGCACATGTACATGCGTATAGGCTATGTATGATATTTATAATATTAATTATAGTATTATATTATATTATTTATAAGTATAGGCTATAAGTATAGGCTATATATGTATTGTTTTAGTGCACGATTATAGGCACAATGAAAGGAGAGAAGTTAAAGGAGCCCGAGTCCAACCCAAGCCCTATCTATTAAAAAATTAATTGGCCCGAGCCCGACCCGAATGGACTCAGCGTGTCGGGCTCCGTTGGGACCCGACGGGCTTGCAGACCTCTACCAGGTGTGTATAATACCGGGGGAGCCCCGGCATGACGTACATCCCCCCTCTTTCCCTGGGGGAAGGCGTGCCCTAAGCCCCGTCTGCTGGCAGGTCATCCCCGTCTACCTGAATGAGGGAGGGGACAAGGGGAGGGACACGGATATAATTAAAATGGGGGGGGGGGTACTTCCTGTAACAGTGTAGTACCCCCCAAAAAAACACTGTAAAATTTAAACGACAGGAAAAAGGACAATGTGGAGTGGCAGTGAGAGTGAGAGGAGAGAGAGATGAAAACAAACCAGTTCTCCGATACGGCATAGCTTGTTCCTCGGCCACTCCACCCTCTAACGGACGACAGCCGCGCCTCTCCGGGCGGATCGGAGGCAGTCCTCCAGCCCCTGGTGGACGGAACACCTCGCTGTGTTCTCGAGGAACAGAAGGGGTCTCCCCCACGCCTGACAGTGGTTCTACCGCTCAAGGCGGACGGCAGCGAGCCCCTTCCCACTCGCGGTCGGCTGTCTCAGACCCCACCACATTTCAGCAGCCTGTAGGGGACTCCTCCGCCCCTGGCAGTGGCCCTGATCACTCCACAGGGTCGGTTAGGAGCCCCTTCTCCCCTCGCGGTCGGCGGCCATTCCTCCGCTTCCAGGCGGCCGGGCTCCTCCTCCCCCGTTGGGGTGGATGGTAGTGGCGAGAACTCTACTACGGCGTATCCCTCCTCCTTCCCGGGTTTCGGCACCAGTGTAATGCAATTCAATTGAAAGGAGGAGGCGAGAACCGGCTTGGCAATATAAATAATATTTTAATGATAAACTTAAACAAAAAGCACAAACACACACACATGATGATCAGCTGGCTGTAAACGATTTTTCTCTCGTCACACCACCACCCGCAATTGGCCTTTATCCTCTCTCGGAGGCTTAATTAGCCTGATAAGGGACCGGGTGTGTATAATCACGACCCGGCCCGCCCTCCGCCCAGTCACACTGTGCAAATGATCTGACATCACAACTGTAAAAGCTGTGACATAAGTCTGTAGTTTTGACTGCACCCAGCAACTAAGCAATTTGCAGAAATATATTAGATTAAATAAGATGCAGTGTTTTGGAGAGCAGTGTAACTGGACTATGCCTAAGCAGAACTGGACCATGGATCACTTCTGATGACCGCCAATGCTGTTGCACGTTTTGAGAGTTGTTAAACTCACCGCCGAGTTTTACACAGAGTTTGCTCGAATGTTTAGACTGTGACTTGATTTTTAAAAATCAGTCGGACAGTCAGAAAAAAAGTGTTTGGCGAGCACCCACTTATATTAAATAAAGAAATTACTTTGTACCGGGAGACTCTGAGTAGTGGTATGCAAGAAAAACTGTCGGTACTCTTAAAACTAAATTATAGAAGTGCCGGTTCTGGGTACTGGTAAGTACCCGCCCACATCAAGCACTGTTTTTAATCCTAACAAAATCTAACTTTATGTTTAGCTTTAAACACAAAACCTGCAATGCTCAATCCCTTTAGAAAAAATAAACTCTTAAAATAATTTTAAAAAACAGCTGATTTGGGAAAAAATACTGAATCTGCTAGGAGTCTAAAGAGGCAAAAGTAGACTTCTCAGGAAAGAATCTTTGTGTGGTGATGGGGGCGTGGTTGCTTGTCTGTTTGCAGGAGAGAGGAAGTGGTGTGGCTCATCAAACTGGTTGACATGATTTCTAACAGCTGTTTCTTGTTACAGTGATAGCAGGGAGAAACCTCAAAAAGCAGGCAAGACATGCCAGAGGCAGAGAGAATGCAGCATGATATATTCTGAGAGTATATTCAGAGTGTATATTATTTAGAGTCTGTTTTGAGTGTTTATGCTGAGAGGGTGTTTTCATTTGAGTGAAGAATTCCAAGAGGCCAAGATTGTGCAGTGTGAGACAGCCAAAAAAAGTCTTACTTGAACTTCTTTGATGTTTTCCGACTCCTCCTGTGACTGAACATCCAAACTTATCACACTGGTGCCGAAACCCAGGAATTTAGAAGGAGTTACGTCATCATGGAGTCTTCACCACTGGCAACGTTATCCAGAACCTCATCAGCATCCAACAGAACCAACATCAGGCCCTCGTCGAGCTGTGGCTGGAGCAGGAGCCATGTTTCCAACTCCTACTTCAGGCACAAGCGGAAGACCGGCAAGCGTTTCGGAGCCTGATCACACACTGGGGCTGCAGCTGCGATCAGTGAGTGGCCCGCTTGCTGCCACTGTTCTCAGAGGAAGCACAATTAGCGGCACAACACTGCCTCGCCACTAAAATAGTAAATGGTCGGCACTTATATAGCGCTTTTTTAACCTTAGAGGTTACCAAATCGCTTTACACTGTGTCCCAATCACCCATCACACACACTCATACACCAGTGGCGGCAGAGCTGCAATGCAAGGCGCTAGCCTGCTAGCCACATGACGAGGAGTCATGTGGACCCTGCGATTTGCAGCCGACCCGCTCTACCACCTGAGCCACAGCCACCAACCTCCTCATGTACACCGATCAAAAGAAAGCCATCATGCAACGGGTCAGTTGTAGTCCAGAACAGAGTCTCTCTCTCTCCTCTCTCTCTCTCTCTCTCTCTCTCTCCTTCCCCAAACCCGCCCCTGCTCATCCTAATTTCTGTCCCATCACCACCCCCAGGAGACAGAGCGGCACCATGCCCAAGTCTCTTCCCCCTGCTAACCCTGTCTCTCCCCACTACCTTCCCAGGTTGGCGAGCCCAGTCCCATGGGTGTGGTAGGGAAACCTGGGCCGGTCTGCAGGGAGCCAGGGCATTTCCAATTCCGGTGTCCATTAATGGAGGTGGGCACTCTGGTCCGGATCCCCGACGTTCCACAGGCCGCAACCCATACAAGCTGGGGCATATCAGATACCGGTGAGTATACAGGGGTTTACATACCAAGCTTTGGTGGATTCTGGCTGTTCCCAAACCTCCATCTACCAACGCTTGATACAAGATGGGGCAAAATAATCAGGTGAAGGTGCGGTGTGTACACAGGGATATTCACACGTATCCGGTGGTTACC
Organism: Xyrauchen texanus; assembly: GCF_025860055.1. NCBI lineage: Eukaryota > Metazoa > Chordata > Actinopteri > Cypriniformes > Catostomidae > Xyrauchen > Xyrauchen texanus. The sequence goes on along the minus strand of NC_068281.1, from coordinate 11,332,977 downwards.
ATTGAGATACTATTCAGGGGGATAAAACATAGAGTGGAGGCCACGGTTAATTCCTGCCTCAACCATCTGCTGATTTTGGGGATGAATTGGTCTGATTTAAAGAATTATTAAGGGACATTTGTGTGGATGGGTGCTGTTAAATCCCCAGAGCAGTCATGTGACGAGTCCCTCAAACCGCATTTGACCAAGTGAGAGTAATCAATGGTCAACAGCTCCAGCCTAACATCCACTCGCATACCCATGTTTTTCAATTATTAATGATCATTGTATCGAGTGATGCAGGACACTCAAACAAAAAAGAAAACAACCCAGTTATTAGTACCAAAAGCCGTCTGGAAGCCCTCTTCCAGGTTTTTTTTTGGCCGGGTATTCACTGGGACATTCACAGGAAAAGCCCCATTTCGTCCTCTATTGCTAATCGAGGTACCCTATGAAAGAATTGGTATGGAACTCATAAGGCCATTTGAATGAACCGCATGCATGCATCCCTTTGCATAAGTTCTGGTGGAATATACAACACGATATCCGGAAGCAGTGCCCCTGCGCAACATCTCAGCATGTAGTGCTGCGGAGGCACTCTTCAGAATAATCTCCCGTTTGGGTATTCCAAAAGAAATCCTCACTGATCAGGGCACAACATTTATGTCACGAACACTATGCAAACTGTATGAATTATTAGGTATTAAATTGATTTGCACAAGTGTTTACCACCCACAAACGATGGCTTGGTCGAACGTTTTAATAAAACCCTGAAAAATATGATTCTTAAGTTCGTACACGAGAATGCTAGAACTGGGATAAGTGGCTCTAACCCCTGTTATTTGCAGTGCAAAGGTCACACAAGCCTCCACAAGGTTTTCCCCATTCAAGCTGCTGTATGGGCATCGGCCACGTGGCGTGCTTGACGTCATACGGAAGCTTGTGAGGCGGGACCTTCAAACAGTAAAAACAAAATTCAGTATGTTCTTGATCTTAGAGCAAAACTTCACACTTTGGGTCAGTTAACACAGGTTAATATGCTCCAAGCTCAGGAACGTCAAAGTGTATGACAGGTGCACATGACTATGGGAATTCCTACCGGGAGATAAAGTGCTTGTATTACTGCCCACCTCAAGATCTAAATTACTCGGCAATGGACCTTTGAGGTCACAAGTCGAAGATCTCGATTATGTGGTTAAGCGAACGGATGGGGTGGGGCACGTCAAGTTTACCACCTCAATCTCCTGAAAGCTTGGAGGGAGGCAGTCCCTGTAGCCTTGGCGATGGTAGTCCCAGAGAGGGCGGAGCTCGGGCCAGATGTGATGCTCAAACCTAACCAGTTCACCCCGGTCATGTGTGGAGACCACCTCTCACCGTCGCAGCTCAAAGAGGTAGCCAAGTTGCAAGTGGAATTCACAGATGTGTTCTCGCCTCTCCCTGGTTGCACAAACCTCATAGAGCACCACATCGAGACCACCCCAGGAATGGTAGTTAGTAGGTGCCCCATCTACTTCCTTAACAAAAAAAAGGTTGCTCAGGAAGAATTAGAGGCAATGCTCGCGATGGGCATAATAGAATCGCACAGTGATTGGGCCAGCCCTGTGATTCTGGTACCTAAGAGCAGCGGGACAGTCTGAGTCTGTGTTGACAATCGAAAAGTGAACACAGTGTCTAAATTTGACACGTACCCAATTTTATTCTTCACTGGATATAACAATGGGTTATTGGCAAATCCCTTAACTCCAATCTCCTGAGAAAAAACTGCGTTTCCACACCATTCTGTTTAGGCCAATTTGTGACCCTTCCGTTCGGTTTGTTCGTGGCTTCTGCCACATTTCAGCATCTCATGGACAAAATTCTCAGATCACATACACCATATGCTGCCACTTATCTAGATGATATCATAATTTATCATAATGATTGGCGACAGCACATGCCATCCTGAGATCGCTGCAACAGGGCGGGGCTCACAGCCAACCCAAAGAAGTGCATAATTTGGCCGGTGGACATTCTTTATCTGGGGTTCCACTTGGGCCATAGGCAGGTGCGTCTCCAAATTCACAAAACGCAGCAATTACGGCCTGCCCAGCGCCCAAGACCAAAAAGGAGGTGAGATAGTTTCTGGGGCTGGCTAGCTACTACCAAAGATTTGTGTCTAGTTTGTCTTATGTCACCAGCCCGCTGAATGATTTCACAAGTGGATGGAGTCGTGCCAACTGGCTTTTCTAAAAGTGAAATCTACACTTTGTGGGGAACCGCTCTTACATGCTCCAAACTTCTCTCTTCCCTTTATTTTGCAGATGGGTGCATCTGACAGAGGGTTGGGGGAAGTGCTCTCGTAGGGGGTGGAGGGGGAGCGACCGGTGCTGTACATTAGTCGTAAACTCTCGCTGAGGGAAATGAAGTACAGCACCATTGAAAAGGAGTGTTTGGCAATCAAGTGGGCTGTCCTCACCCTCCTCTACTACCTGCTAGGGTGGTCCTTTACCCTCTGTTCAGATCACAGCCCACTCCGGTGGCTCCACCACATGAAGGATACCAATGTGCGGATCACCCGTTGGTACCTGGCACTTCAGTCATTCAAATTTGAGGTGATCCACAGATTGGGGGCACAGATGGCTGTGGCTGACTTTCTCTCCAGAAATGGTAGGTTGGATGTTGCCCCAGTAGGGTAATGGGGATATGTTGTGATGGGGGTGTGGTCGTGTGTCTGTTTGCAGGAGAGAGGGAGTGGTGTGGCTTGCCAAATGGGTTGACGTGATTTCTAACAGCTTTTTTTTGTTACAGTGATAGCAGTGAGAGACCTCAAAAAGCAGCCAAGACACGCCAGAGGCAGAGAGAGCGACACGAAAGTGTGGCATGAGATATTCTGAGAGTATATTTAGAGTGTATGTTATTTAGAGTCTGCTTTGAGTGTTTATGTTCAGAGGGTGTTTTCGTTTGAGTGAAGAAGCCCAAGAGGCCAAGACTGTGCAGTGTGAGACAGCTGAATATAGTCTTACTTGAACTTAAAGTCCAAACTTATCACACTTTTAAACTCAGCATTCTGTATTTTGCCATTAAGCTGTCAAAGTAGTTTTGTGATATCATGCTATTAACGTACCATCTTTGAGCTCAGAAAGCTCCTGAGGTTTGCTGTTCAGATTCACTTATGCTGTTGATGTCCCCTTAACCACATACTCATCTGTCTTTATTCCACTTCTGGGATTTTGCTTTTCCTTTCAGCAAAGATCTGTCAGTATACAGGGAGAGAGACATTGTGGGCTCTTATGTAATTGCCATATTGAAATTTTTCTTGTGAGTGTGTGCTCATAACTGAGGATAGTGCACACACCATTATTCTTTGAGGAAATAAGAAAGAATCAGAGATGAGTTTGATTTGATTCACACCTTAATTAAAGGAAAGGGGAAAAATTGACTATTGCTGGATGGAATCGATCACACAATTGCTTCATATTGTCCCCTCCAATTTCTTTTCTTGTACTTGGCCAGAGAGGCAGAAATCTTTCTGATAACAGCCATAAGGCTTTGCCTGAACTGTGTTTGAGGACACAGACTCTTGGTTCTGATACCATCAATAAAATCAAATCCATACATCTCGCCAGGTCTTGTCTGGCTCCCTTGCAACAATCTGCCACCCATGATTGCTCAGAATATAAATTCACAGCCCTGCTAACATGTCTACGTATTAAAATTGCATGATGGTAGCATAATGACATCTTGTCACCCTGCAACATTTATCACATCACGACAAATTTGTTTATTAAATCTGCCAAGCAATGTCTGCTCTGTCTCTTTCTTCCAATATACCCCCCCCCCTCCCCTTTCTTTGTTACCGAAGGTGGGACACAGGATTGCTAGAATAGCTAAAAACAGCCCAGGCATGGTACAGTGTGCCCTGGATCTGAGCGTGCTCTTTAAAGGCTGAGCTGAGACAAGCAGCAATATCAAACATAATGAGGCCTGAGTTATGTGGGACACTCACCGTTTTTATGTCATTTTTAATTGCTGTTGCAGTCGTTGGCATGGCCTTTCTCTTGATTCCCTGGGTGGGCGACCTCATATGGTAAATGACAATTAGGGGTCATTTTGTCAGAATTTACATCTTCATCAGCAATTAGACAAGCCAAAGGTATGTCTTGATTGTATTATTTCAAGTGGTGGGTATAATTGGTCCATTAAGCTCTGATAGTGGGCATTTGTAGGAGCTGATGTGCTTTTACCACTCCATAATCAACAAATCTGACAGAACTACCATGTAAAAAGACTTATTTCATTTCAGATTGAGTTTTAACCAAGTCGCAGTGATGTTATGTGTTGGAAACAATTTAACATGTTAATGTTTATGTTAGCTATTAATTTTAAACTTATACACATTACTGGCACATAGACGTGAGTGCGTTAAATAGGAGGCTGAAGGCTACAGCCTCTAGCGTCAATCGCTAGTGCTCATCTTGAGGCCAGGGGAGTGAAGTTTACACATACCTCACAGCCATCACATACCAGCTGGCTCTCATTACATATTCAATATATCAGTATAGGTTTTTTCCAGTTTCTTCATTCAGTTTGAGTTGCTTTTAATGTTACTAAAATCAGGATTTTTGTTGTAGATTTGATTTCATTACAAATTATTAGAACAAAATAATAACCGGATAGCTTTACTCCAGATCAAATAAAAATCAGTACCATAGTAAAGTAATGATTGTGGTACCATAGTACTGAATTATTACAATTCACACAACATGGAATGGAAGGATGGAAAATCATGGTATTACCATGGCACACGTCCAAAAAACATAAAATAAAAATGTTATTACCATGGTACAATGTGCAAATATTTAATACCATGGTACTTTTTGTGAGTGTTTTGCCTCTTAATTTCTCCTAATTCTTTTTAAATCATATGTATCTCTTAACATGGAGAAATGGGAGAGCAATATCCACATCTGGATGCCCATTTGTGATCGTAATTTCATTTAAATAAACAACACAAGGTAAAGTGAAGTAAAATTCAGTCTGTTACTCACACAATGCTGTCATATGGCTTCAGAAGACTTGGAATATAGCGCACAGTCATATTGACTTTATTTTACTTTTATGATGCTTTTGTGGAGCTTGGCATATAAAATCATTTTCTACATTTTTTGGGGCTGCTTGAACATTCTGCTGAATATTTCCTTAAAAGAAATAATAAAACTGGTTTGAAATGACATGAGGGTGCACGAATGATGACAAAATTAGTAAAAACAATCCCTATAATGAAAGATCTGAAATGTCAAAAATAGATACATCACCTATGACTTGACAGTCACAAACACACACAGACATGCTGTCTTGCTCTCTATCAATGCTTAAAGTCAGTGGATGTCTGTGCTGGTACTGAAAAGTGTCAATCCCTACAGTCAGAGCCCATCCACATTGATTTTCATCAACCATTCATCACACAGCAGGAGATTGGACCTCCATCCTATCTGCCCTATCACACGCTGCGCGGGAACATTCAGTCCCTGTCATGCTGCCCAATAATGGCTGGGTACTCAAAGCAGTGAAAATCTAAGCACCTGCCTCAGCAGTTCACATTTTAAAATGCAAATTCAATTCAATTCAATTCAATTTTATTTGTTTAGAACTTATTTCAATATAATTTTCCTAATCAGCTTTACGGCATTATATTGAAAAGGGTAGCGTGAACATTTAGAATGGTGAGCAAACCTTCATGAACTTCGTGCACAATGTTTGTCATTGAAATGTTAATGGTGCTTCATTAGTTGTTAGAATGTACAATAGTAGTGAAACAACCAATAAAATGGAACTTTTTCCATTGTTTTTCTCCTGTGCTTAGAAAAATACATGAAGCTCGGCACTTTCTTTCCTTTCTCTGCGAGTTTACATCAACGTCCAACTCAGCTTCTCTCCACTGGTAATGTGATTCTGACATACTTTGTTAAAATCAAAACCTGTCGGTCCAGCAGGATGCCAGACTCTAGCATATCTATGAAGCACAAAACAATTAAGCCCATATTCATTATGAAGATCCTTCTAAATAGCCTGAATAAAGACGAAGAACAGTGTGCCTGTCTGTATGTCATTATGAGCTTGCTATTATGAATAAAAGGCCTTCAAATGTTCTTTTATGGTTGTAACCATTAAGTGGTAAATGTCATTGCAGACATCCACAGTGACATACAATTTGATTACTACATCAGAAGGAGACATTAATGACAGACCAGGACCTAACAAAATGCAAATGTGATTTTCAAGTAAGAATCATATGGCCAACATTACCTAGTCATGCAGTTAGTGTAATATGCAAATAACATTTATAAATGTATAATTTTGTATAGGCCTATCTTTAGTTCCCTATCGAGAGGTCTCTCCTATTGCGTAAGTAGCTTACGCTATGGGAAAACTCCGTTTCTCGAGAAATACTGAAGTCTTTATGTAAAACGCATTGCAGCTGCACAGCAGACAGTAATGAGCGAGGCAGCTCGGTCATTGGCTGTGCTGCGGCAACTGCTCGAACCAATGACGGGGCGACTCTGAACGCGCGACCAATGGGGGCGCGCCTCGCGTTCGCGCGTTCAGAGCCCGCCGAAATTAGCATAGCCAGGCTATATAATGGGCACCCCGTCATACGGTTCCTTTAGATTTAATCTCCTTCAGCGAACACCTTCTCTTCGCTGGATCCTCCGGATTGTTGGAGTCTTTCGCCGTCGAAAAGCCTACAGCAGGACTGCTTAGAGGATGCCGGCGCCTTCAGCCGCCTTCGAAGACTTCTGCTACGCCATCCGGCGCACATCGCATATCCTTTACTGCAAGTGCTCGCCCCCGCGATGCTTTTTAAAGTAAAAGAGCAATTTTTCAAGGCGTTGTTTCAAATGCCTTCAGCCTGCGCCTCGTGCAGAGGCCCTCTTCCTGACGGAGATCGGCACGTCATTTGCACTCGCTGCCTGGGACCGGACCACGCAGAAGCTGCACTCATTCAGGGCGGATGCCCCGAATGCGACTCCCTGGGCCTCGCCGAGCTGCCCCGCAAACGAGCCTGCTTCCACCGTGCTGCCACCTCTGTTCGAGCCGCACAAGAAAAAGCGCCGCTCACAGAGGCTGCCGGAGCATGTAGACTTCGGTGAGGTCACGCTGGCCCAGTCCCCGCGTGCGTCACCGCTACCAGAGATCTCCCCGCCGCCAGTCTATTTCACAAAAGCGGACCTGCACCCCTCCAGCAGAGCAGTGGGTCTCGTCTCGTTTGGCACGTCAGGGGACGACGATGAAAAGGATGACAGCTTTTCTATCAACGCTGCATCCGACGACTGGCCGGGCTCGTTCGACCCCGCGCCATCGACATCAGCGGACACGAGCGCGGGCACCAGCATGGACTCTGAGATCGTCTGTATCCTGTCCAAGGCCGTGGAAGACCTCGGCTCGACTGGTCTTCTCCAGAAGAACCCGCCCAGCAGCCGGCTGGACGAGTGGTTCCTGCAGGCGCCGCAGGCCCCCGACAGAGACCCTCTCCTTTCTTCCCCGAAGTCCACGACGTAACTCACGAAGTCGTGGAAAGCCCCACGACTCTGCTCGCCTAAAGCCTTCTTTTCTTCCTTGCTCTCCTCAGTGGACAGCGCGAGAGAAAGAGGCTACGAGGCAACTCCGCCTCGAGGAGGCCGTGGCCAACCATCTGTGCCCACCCTCCACCGCTGGATGGAAGGCCAAAGCTTCTCATCCCTCGAAGCCCTGCAGATCCACGTCAGCTCTGCCGGTCGCGCGATACGCCGCCGCCAAGCTGCATCAGCGCTTCACTCAATGGCGGTCTTACAAGTCTATCAGGCCAAACTTCTCCGCACCATGGATGAGTCTGGACCTGAACCTGAGGCTTTCAAGGACCTGCGCAGCGCCACGGACGTAGCCCTGCGAGCCACAAAGGCCACCGCCCAATCCATCGGTCGGGCCATGGCTAACTTGACTGTCCTTGAGCGCCATCTGTGGTTGACGTTAACAGAGATGAAGGACGGGGATAAGGCGCCATTCCTTGACGCGCCTATCACTCCGAGCGGCCTGTTCGGACCGGGCGGTGAAAGAATTCGTTGAGCGCTTCACTGAGGCCCGGAAGGATTCGCAGGCTATGCATCACTTCCTGCCCAAGAGCTCCAGCTCGTCTCAGAAACCGCCTCAGCAGCAGCAGCGAGCCAGGGCGGTGCCTCCCGTCTCCCAGCCAAGGAGCAGACCTGAAAAGGACGCTCGACGCCGCTCGCGTTACGCTGGCCGAAGAAAGCCGCATGAGCAACGAGGTCCTCGGCCCAAGATCACACTGAACCCGGAGCCTCGTAAGTCTTCCTAGCAATAGGAAGAAAAACAGAGAGTATGCGTCTCGCAAAAGCCGGACTACTCTCTCTCAAACATGTAAAACATTACCCAGTCCCCTTACAGGCGGCTGGAAATGTCTATACAGCAGTCAATGGGCCAGTCAAAGAACTCGCTCACCTGCAATCAAACGCTGTTTTTACGGCGACACACAGAAATCACGAAAAGAGTCATTTTCTGCCTGTGTCACTAAGGGTTCACATGTCCACACTAAAGTGCGCATTCCCACATATAAATACTGTCCAAACAGTGCCAAATACCTCCCCAGTTCAGGCTGGACGTCCCAAAAATGTAGATCTTGTGCCTATTGTCATGTATGCACCACTACACACAAGCACTGTTCCCACAGTTATATACACTTCCCCAGTAAAAACGGGAAATACTATAAATGTAGCGCGCGTGCCTGCTGTACTGCACGCACCCCTACACACAAACACTGTATGCATAGTCAAGACATCACCGCCGCGAGCGGAAGACTTTATGGAAGTGGTGCGCGTGCCTACTACAGTATGTGCACCCCCACCCATAAGCGCTGCCCATACAGTTCCAAACAGCTCTCTATCTCATGCCGCAAGCATCACAGATGCAATGCGCGAGCTAAGAAACTCCCCGCTAAATGCGGGAAGCTTTATGAATGTGGCGACGTGCCTATTACGATGTATGCACCCCCACCACAAAACACTGTTCATACAGTTTCAAGCATCTCTCCGACTCATGCCGCGAGCATCTCGGAGATAGCGCGTGCCTGTACTCTCACACGCACCCCTGCACTCGGCACTCAACACGGCGGCTCAGCGCGCACCTGCGCCTCTGAGAGCTGTAGACTCTGTGTTAGCACAAGGCAATTTGCCGGTGGGGCCCATACGTCACTGCGACACGCCCCCAGCCAGCATTCAGCCCATATCTGTCCGAGCAGAAGCCTGGGAAAAAATCCCCGACATGCCGAAATGGGTTTTGAACATAATAAAACACGGTTACTCACTTCAATTCGCCAGCAGACCGCCCGCTTTTCAGCGGTGGTCGAGACGAAAGTGAGGAAAGATGTGTCGCATGTTCTACGCACCGAGGTGCTCAAACTGATAGAGAAGGCGCTATAGAAACTGTTCCTCCCTCTATGAGCTAGGCGGGTTTTCACAGCCGCTATTTTCTCGTCCCGAAAAAGGACGGTGGCCTCCGCCCCATCCTAGATCTCAGACATCTGAACAAAGCTTTAATGATTCGCTCGTTCAGAATGTTAACAACCAAACATATCCTCCCCCGGGGATTGGTTTCTATCAGTGGATTTGAAAGACGCTTACTTTCACATTCGATAGCGCCTCATCACAGGCCTTTTCTGAGATTCAGCTTCGAGGGACAGTCATACCAGTACACAGTACTACCATTCGGCCTATCATTGGCCCTCCGTACATTCACGAAATGTATGGACGCGGCACTTTCCCCCCTGAGACAGCGGGGAGTGCGAATACTGAATTACCTCGACAATTGGCTAATCATAGCACAATCAGAGGATCAGTTAACGACGCACAGATCTTGGATTATCAGCCATCTAGAATGCCTGGGTCTGAGAATCAATTTTACAAAGAGCGTGCTATCCCCCAGCCAGAATATCTCTTTTCTGGGAATAGTGCTAGACTCAGTGCAGATGACAGCGCGCCTCTCATCAGAGCGCGCTCTCTATTCGATGCCTTGCAACATCATTCAGAACGGCGCGCGACGCCCCGTCAAACGATTTCAAAGAATGCTCGGTCTCATGGCCTCGGCATCAGCTGTACTCCAGCTAGGATTGTTGCACATGCGTCCTCTCCAGCGCTGGCTCAAGAGCCGTGTCCCCACTCACGCGTGGCGCTCAGGCCACTTTTTGATCAGAGCGAATCACGGCTGAATAAAAGCTCTGACGCCCTGGAAAGCCATCAACTGGTATCAAACTGGCGTGAGTTTGGGCGTGAATGCGCGGAGAAAAATTATCACGACAGATGCCTCCAAAATAGGATGGGGGGCCCTTTACGAGGGCAGGCCTGTCTCCGGTTTTTGGTCAAACCCGGAAAAGCGCCTACACATAAACTGTCTGGAAATGAAAACGGTCGCCTTGGCTCTCAGAGCCCTGCTTCCGTACCTGAAAAACGAACACGTCCTGGTCCGAACGGACAACATGACAGTAGTTTCGTATATAAATCGCCAGGGTGGACTCAGGTCGAGCTCCCTGCACTCTATGGCCAGGGAGCTCATCCTATGGTCACAGCACCACCCGCGCTCGCTAAGAGCAGCGCATGTGCCAGGCGCCCTGAACCAGGGGGCGGACACGCTGTCCAGAGACAAGGTTCTCCCAGGGGAATGGTCTCTCCACCCCCTGACGGTGCAGTGGTTATGACAAACCCTTGGCGAGGCAGAGGTCGACCTCTTCGCCTCCAGGGAAAATTTGCACTGCCCCCTTTTCTTTTCAAAAAGCACGGACGCGCTCGCCCAGGTCTGGCCGAGCCGCCCCTTGTATGCTTTTCCCCCAATCGCGATGCTACCTCAGGTCATCAGTCGGATCAGGGAAGTGAAATGTGCAGTGCTCCTGGTAGCCCCACTCTGGAAAAACCAGACGTGGTTTCCAGAACTGATGCAGATGATGCAATCTGCCCCATGGCCGATTCCGTTGAGGCTGGACCTCCTCAGGCTGGCCAACGGGATGATTTTTCATCCCCGCCCCGATCTGTGGGCCCTCCATGCATGGCCCCTCAACGGGTTCCCGAGAACCTCCCCAGTGGAGTTTTGAGAACCATCACTGAGGCGCGAGCGCCCTCTACTAGGCGCTTATATGCCCAAAAGTGGAAAGTGTTCAGCGACTGGTGTGATACCAAGAGCTTGAACCCCAAATCGTGCGAGATACCAAGTGTACTCGCCTTTTTGCAAGAGCTGCTGGAGGCGGGCCGCACACCCTCCACGCTCAAAGTCTATGTGGCTGCCATAGCTGCGTCACACAATCCTGACAAAGGACATTCATTAGGGAAAAACGATCTAATCATTCGTTTCCTAAGAGGCGCTAGGAGGATGAACCCTCCTCGCCCCCCCTCGGTGCCGATCTGGGACCTGGCCACGGTCCTGGACGCACTCAAGGGTGCCCCGTTCGAACCTCTCCGAACCGTGCACCTTAAACAGCTCTCGCTCAAAACAGTGCTCTTGCTGGCACTCGCTTCAGTCAAGAGAGTGGGCGACCTGCACGCGGTGTCATCAAGCGCTGCTTGCCTGGAATTTGGACCTAACGACTGCAGAGTTGTCCTTAGGCCAAAGCACGGGTATATTCCTAAAGTGCTCTCTACACCCTTCAGAGTACAGGTGATATCTCTGGCAGTGCTATCGTCCCCAGCAGACGAAAGCGACGCTAATTTACTCTGCCCGGTCAGGGCGCTCAGAGTATATTTGGAACGTTCTGCCCTGTTCAGACAGACGGAACAACTATTCGTATGCTTTGGCGGCCGCACTAAAGGTCTTGCAGTTTCAAAGCAAAGAATATCGCGCTGGATAGTGGATGCTATAGCGCTGGCTTATGAAGCCAAGGGCCTTCAATGCCCCTTAGGCGTTGAGCTCACTCTACGAGGAGCATGGCCTCCTCGTGGGCGTGGTCGAGTGGGATACCCATTGAAGATATTTGTGCGGCGGCAGGCTGGGCCTCACCTTCGACATTTATCAGGTTTTATAACCTACAGGTCCCCTCATTACATTCCAACATTCTATCAGCCTGACTATAGAATGGAATAGAGTATGTATATGCTGGGCATTGTCTCCTCCCTTATAAGGTCCGTCTCTGACCGACTTAGAGGATTTTTATGCGTACCAGTACATAGAAAACTCAGTACATAAGATATGTGCTTGTGTTTGTACAATGAGCGCCCCACCTTGGGGCAAAGGCGCTCTGTGTTATCCCATTATGTAGCTCGCCGTTGGCCGGCTCGTGGAATATTCACTTTGCTTTAAGGCTCAGGCATCTGCCTCTGGCTTTACAGAGCGAAGTCAGCACGCACGGCGTTTTGCAGGGTGTTCCCATAGCGTAAGCTACTTACGCAATAGGAGAGACCTCTCGATAGGGAACGACTCGGTTACTAACGTAACCTCGGTTCCCTGAGAGGAGGGAACGAGTATTGCGTAAGCTGCCGTGCTTGTGCTTGGTCAGTTCGCTTCAGTCGATTGAACCTAAAGGAACTCGTATGACGGGGTGCCCATTATATAGCCTGGCTATGCTAATTTCGGCAGGCTCTGAGTCGCTGGACGCGAGGCGCCCCATTGGTCGCTGCGTTCAGAGTCGCCCGTCATTGGTTCGAGCAGTTGCCGCAGCACAGCCAATGACCGAGCTGCCTCGCTCATTACTGTCTGCTGTGCAGCTGCAATGCGTTTTACATAAAGACTTCAATATTTCTCGAGAAACTGAGTTTTCCCATAGTGTAAGCTACTTACGCAATACTCGTTCCCTCCTCTCAGGGAACCGAGGTTACGTTAGTAACGAGTCGTTTTTTGTCTTAAATAAATATTTCAGATTCAATAAATGTGAAGCTCAATGGACAGCATTTGTGAATAATGATGTTGGATTATTTTTACTCATTCCTCCTTTTCTTTAAAAAAGAAAAAATCAAGGTTACTGTGAGGCACATTCAATAGAAGTGAATGGGGCAAAGTGAATGTGGCCAAACCAAAAAACAATAAGTGCATTGATTTTAGTGTGGGAAAATCACATACTAACCTTTTCTGTTTAAAGTTATATCCAATTTTACAACTATTTTGGCATAATTACGTAACGCTGTAAACACAAAAAAATTACTTAAAATTTATACAATTATAAGCTTCACATTTTTGCCTTTAAAACCTCAAAAAAAATTCCACATTCACTTCCATTGTAAGCGCCTCACTGTAACCTCGATTTTCGTTTTAACAAAAAGGAGGAACAAGTCAAAATGATTATTTTATTTCTATCTTTTGTGGTAATGAACATTACACCACAAATGCTGTAGATTCAGATGAACTTGTATTGAATCCGGAATATTCCTTTAATTGTATTAAAAAAATAACTAGTTTCTGATCCATAAATATGTGTGGGGGCCATTTTCAGTGTAAACCTATTTGATTATTTGGCTGTTTATCATCCGTTATATGAAAAATCTAAGTTGGATTTCTTTGACAAACCCAAGCTCAACTTTCCTCAGCAAGTCGCAAAATGTGTGGTATCGTTCACGCCCCTAGCACAAATGGAGCAGGATGAGTTTTTATTACCATAATGTGTCTTTATTCCCACAATCTTGTTGTTCATATAAGGCAATTCAGGTCAATAGGATCAGAAGGATTACATCCAGTATTTAACCTTCCTGATGAAATGTACTTAAACCTAAAAATCCATTAGACCAAAAGTCCTCATTAATTATTTACCATCAGAGACCCTCTCTAAACACTTGACTCCCCCATAAGGTACATGAATGAGGAGTAGAAATCTGGCATGTGTGGGGGTGTGATATATATTTGCCCAATTCTGTCAGGTATTATGGAGCATTAAATACATTAAGGTCTAGTAACCTTGAGCAGAATGCTGAGTTAAGGAACTGTGCCTGATGCCATCCCTCTTCACCAGCCCAAGTGACAGAGCAGGGCCTGCATCATTAGCCCCATCTCAGTCGTCTGACAGTTTTACACAATCACACACACACACACGCGCGCACTCAAATAGCACACTAACATCACATCTGCACTGCAAGCCATGCGACATGATACAACAAATCCGAAAAACTTAAACTCTGTACATAAAGTACAAAGCTGTCAAGCATTCGCAAAGAATGAATTTCGCCTTTGTACTGCATATGGCCGATTATAATGCTCTTCTCCACCATTTCATCTTCATTTAATGAATTACTGCTGTCATGCTCAACAGAAAAAAAAAGGAAAAAAAATTGTTATTTAATAAAATAAGGGTTACCACTTGATTTCCATGGGCAGTCATAGTGCAATTGGCTAGATTCAATTAAACGCTGCCAGAGCTTGCGCACACTTTTCGTCTCATGGTATTTCTCTCTTTCTACAGGTGAGCAAATGGGTTAAGAATGTGAATTAATTATTAGAAAGTAAACAGTATGTTTCAGAGTGTGCAGGGAATGTGTTAAGATGTTCTTTCTCTGTAAAGAAAAATATTTATTTAATGTCTATGTTCAGCCATTGTTGGATTCATGCATATAAGAAAAACAAGTCTTCAAAGATAAGGGTTTGAAGTACCTATCTTTGAAAATAAAATTATGAAATGAGTTTAAAAATTTTGTAAAAGTAGATTGTATGTTCATTTGCCTGTTCGGAGAAAACGTGAATGAGTTAAACTTTAATTACTGTTAGTGGTGCAGAGCCAAAATGGCTCTGAGTGAAATTTGTTAGATCCAAGATGGCAGCCTACACGTGTGAAACGTGGTCAAAGTGAAATTTATTTAAATGTGTAAAAGGCATTAATCTTTTATTTTAACAGTCATGTAAACACAAGCAGCGTTACTAATGTTTGCAACATCAAAAAAGGGCAAAATGTGTGACAACTTTGAGTAAATATACATATATATATATTTCTATATACATTTCTTTATAGACTATAACGAGAATGTAATGTTACAGATCACATTATGTGGTATTGTAACTCTAATGAGTAAGAAATAATGCACAAAGACACCTGGACCTTGAAAAGACTTTATTGAGAATTTGTGTATTGAACTTGGACTGTTGTTGTCTATGTTAATAAGTGTTTCTGCTTAACACGGACATGTGATGTCAAAACTTCAGTGAATGTCAAGATTGGATATGCATTAAAAAAAAAATATGATACCATTTCTTTGAAATTTAATAGGAAGAAAATCTATAAAGACGAGATTCAATTAAACGCTGCCATAGATAGCTTGCACCCACTTATCGCCTCATGTTATTTCACTCTCGTTTTTACAGTTCATTATCCAACTTTAAATTATCCACTCACGTCACCATGGCCTGGGGTGGGTAACAAAGTCACAATCTACATTAATAAGCCAAGTTTGCAAAGAAAAGAGGCATTTTGTACTTAAAAGAACGACAAATACTTTATTTAAATGTGACACAGCACATTTCGTACCTGGTTAAACTCCACTGGCAGAAGTGAATAAGAATTGTTGGCACTTATAATACCGAACACGAAACTGTTTCAACTCTTTAGTGAATTTGACCTAGTGTAACACTCCCACTGTAACTGAGACACAAATAGACTTCAGACTTTCAAGAGAGAATGCTAAAAAAAAAAACAACAAAGGGAAACCTGATATCAATAATTCGGTAATCCAGCCCAACTCTTTGTGAAACAAAACATGATGATTTGGATTAGCCAAATCCTATTCTGTTTTGAAGGGGGTATATCCATTTTTGTTTCTGTTTACCCTGGTGACATTATTGTTTACCCTGCTCATGAGAGATAACAACTACAGCTTCCATCCTGTTTGAAATACAAAGAGAAATATATTTTTGTGGTTGCAAATGAATGGATATATGAAAATCGTAGTGCCAAGTACAGAATAAGCAGTCCTGTGAAATTAATGATGCACCACAGATCTTTGCAAACGTGGATTCAGCCAGTCTGCGTGTGCTGATATTCTCTTGAGCATTTGAGCTACATTTTCAGAATACTAAATTTTACTAACGTCATAAAGAGCACCAAAAAAAACCAGTGACAGTTATTTTATGAAATATGATTTCATGTCCCGCCAGTTTGAATGTCACTACATCTATTGGTTGCAAAATGTTTAGGTGGAACGGCAACAAACAACAAAGGCAGCTGCGGCAGAAACAACGACTTTGCCCTTCAGACTACAACCGCCCACTATTTATTAGTGAGCAAACACACACCAACAAATGGCTCTGGAGATGTATACAATTCCTCCAACAAAACCAGAAGAAAGACTGATCTGTATTCTCCCCACTCTCACCCCATTAATGATTGCTCAGGTAGAGGGAAGGAAAGAGTGATGGATGCCGGCCGATTTCGTCTCTCTGCTCTCTTGTGTGATGGAATAGGAAAAGTCAGCATTTGCCTGTGGATTGAGCTGCTGGTGATTAAATAGTCCAGTTAGTCCACAAAGTCGTTAAAAGCATTAAGTGTTAGGTAATTAATCAGTGGAGCTGGACAAATGAGTAATTGATTTTCTATTTTTTTTTTTAAAAAGCCTTTCTTCCTCTTGGTTCACCCAAACCGCTGCCATTTTTTGGTGAGCCCAGCTTCCTTTCATATTGCACTCTTTTTCTGCATCAATTAAGGCATCTCTCATCAGGCAAAATATTAACTCCTTATCCAGTTGGATTCTGCTGAATGATGCTCACAGCTAGCTAGTCTAGAATGTTCCATTCTTATTCACAGAAAATACAATTCTTGAAAAATTCTGAAGTTCTCAAATATGTTCTTAATATGTCTAAAAAATTTCTTAAGAACAAAATGACAAGCTTTAGCATTGTCTGATTGTGCTAGTCTGCTCGTGAGGTTGCCTTGTTTAATACAACAATTCAGTACTTCAACACCGATAAATCGTCATGATAAATGTATCTGTAAACCTTTTTTTTAAGCAAGCATCTTGCGATCATTTTTTTTTATGTAAATGCTGGATGTTTCTACGGACTTTTAAGATTCAGAGAAATAGAGGATTGCTCACCACATTAAGGCCACATCTCCACTTATACTTTTAGTTTGAAAACCCTTATTTTTTGCTGTTTTGGCCTTCCGTCCACATCAAGATTGTGTGGGTTTTTTTAACGCTGTCCTAAGTGGATAAATCTGAAAACAACATTTTGGTGTTGTAGTGTGGACTGGAAAATGGATATATCTGAAAACAATGACGTATTTGTTGTCATGTGATGCAGTCATGTGATCCATTCAACCAAAACAATCAAGATGGCAACCCATTTTATAGTAGCGCTTTTGTACCTGATATTCACTTTGATAGTGTTGTTAAAGATAAATGTTACTTTGTACAACATTCACATTGCATTCCTTTAAAGGCGACGGGAAGTTTACTCAGAATTGGTGTCTGGTGACAGAACACGAGGATGAACCGTACATGCAACGGCAATTTTTCGTAAGTGCACATAAGCATTCAAGCTTTTTCTCATTTCAGTGTGGACAAGCAACTTTTGGAAAAAGCTGGAGACGTTTAGAAAAAGTAAATGCAGTTTTCAAATGGATCCAGATTAAAGTCGACGTAGCCTAAGAAGTTCAAAACACTATTTATGGTTTGAAAGCTGAAAATAAAAATGACTTTAAACACAATTCTAAAATCATATTTCTATATAAAAAGCCCATTGTGACTTCTGACTCAACATGAACATGTCACATTTGAAACAATCCAGTCAATTCATTAAACATCTTACCTTTTGGGATTTAAGACAATTGTGTGGTTATCCAAACTTTAAGATGTAATTTACAAAAAAAATATTACATTTTATTTTTGAGAAATTTAATTCTTCAGAACAATCTTAGGAAAAACGCTAATAACTTTTTTCAGGAATACAAAATATTAATTATAAAGTTAAAAATTAAAAAGAAAATGGTAGTTGAGGAGAATTTTCTTATGAACGATTTATGAATCTGGCCCCTGATGCCCCCTGGAAAAAAATGTATGATCGACTGTCAACCTGTAACCTTTCCGTCCTTAACATTAAACCTAAACCTAACATGGTAGTTTAATAAAAGCAAATGTAAGATGAAAAACTTTCAATCACTTTGTGGTGCTTCTGTGACACTTTTGGCTCATATATCGTTGTTGTAGTGCCTCTTGTGTTTATTTCACCAGGAATCTGTGATTCTGTCATACCTGCAATGAGCCACGTAAAAAATCATAAAAAATGTGGCTCATAGTAACATGATTCTACGAGACAAGTTTGGGGAAAAAAATATTCTCAACAATTTATAAGGTCACAAAGTCTGCATTCAAATGTATTAAAATAAAAAATAATTAAAATAAAAAAATACATCTTGGATAAAACCAAATTATCTTGGATATGCTATCCAAACTTATTTTATAACTCTAATATATTCTTCACGTATGTCTACAATTGTCTCATTTGTATCAAATTGTATTTCTCTTAAGGAATTGTCATATCTAAGAAACATCTGAGAAATTTCTGGTAAGTCCATAAATCTGAGATATGAAAGAGCAACCACTGAGCCATAACATTTTTCTTTGGACTGGTTCATTATCAGAGTTTGAATTCTCAGAACGAAGCTGCCCATGAAGAGCAAAGTGGACTATCAATCAGTAGACTTTGATGGCAATGAGCTTGTGAGTTTAGCCACTATGTTGGCTTTTAATTAAATTGGACAGTCATCATAGAAAAGCCTGTGAGAGTGAAGATCTCTGTAGGGTTTTTTAAAGGCCTGCACAAAGGCAGAAATCCATTATTACAATGTTCTTTATTAGGAACTTAAGTTTAGCTGGTAAAACAACCAAAGGCTTTTCCAATTTCTATGTCTATTCTACGATTTGTTTGAACATAATGTGTGATAATCATGTTTAAACAGCATGCTTCAGCTCCCAAAGTGATATTGATTCTCTCATTCCAATGAATTGGTTGAATATAGATTATGCAAATAACCCTACAAAATCATAGATTAGTCGTTCCGTCTAACTAACCAAATCTTTAAACTCTTTTATACTTTATTTTGCTATAATATATAAAATACTAAGTGTAATCAAGCCAGTCACATAGTCACATTTGAAATCTAAACTGCTTGACTTAACCCTCATTTTCTGTTTGGGGTCTGAGAGAACATAACAATGAAGTATCTGGTTGATACATTATTAATGTAACATTAATTTATCTGATGATGAGACATGGTTATAAACAAAATGTCCACTCTATGACGTGCTTCTGACTGAAATCAAGTCTGTCTTATTTCTATTATGTGGCAAAACAGAGGGGAAAAGCTTCAATAGTATCTTACAAGGTTTTGATTATGATGAACTCATTAAAACAGTCTGAAGGTAAAAGTAAGATATTAATTTGGTAATCATTATATACTGTATATACATCAATTCACATACATCATTAGAGTCTCTGGGAACCACAACAAAAAAGTAAAGTTAATCTCTACAGAACAAAGCAGTTAAAGCAAAGGATTGTGGGAATTATGTTTGCCTCCAAGCACAACTGCCTGGTTGTTGGTCTCTCTGCCTGCCTGTCAGTCGATCTGTCTAAAATAAGACCCTGAAAAGAGACTGAAGCTTAGTTTATGGCCTTGCATGCACGCACACACATACCAGCACCCTGACAGAGTCCAAGGCGGTAATGAGGAGGCGAGACTCAGCAGCTCATCTGTCGGGACTGTTCAGACAGTGGGAGATTGTGTTCCCCTCCACTGAGTCTCGTCTCCCCTGCCTCATTTCCTGCTGTTAGCGCACTCATCAACATAACTTCACTAAATCCTAAAACACTCCCTACAGATCCACATCACAGACGCTTTGTTGGCTCTTCTCTGGTAACATAGCACCACCTATTGGTCAAAGTTATTTTAAGCCGCTTAAATCAACCAGATTTCTAAAGCCACAGTCTTAAGTCAACCTGTTTTAAGGGAATAACCACCTAATATTTCTGGTGTGCAAAGATCACAGGCCTGATTGAATTGCAGTCTACTGTAAAAGTCAGTTTAATTTGTGCCATACATTATTATTTAGTTCAGATGAGTATTATTTATCTCAGGAGGAGGTGGATTCAGCACCTGAATAAAGTATTTTATCTGTCTGTCTGTCTGTCTAATTCACATACCTATCTATTTGCCATCTATCTACATTTGGGTCCAAAATTCTTAGACAACATCTAGGATATAAAATCAAATATAAACCTGGAAATATGCACAGTTTTAGGATTTTAATTAATTTATAACAAAGAACCATTATTATGTAATGTTTAGGAATAAGGAAGAGTTAATTATTATTATTATTTATTAAGTCACTAATACATTTCATTTTAACTTGTTATACTGATGTAAATTGTAATACATTTGCAAAATAGAAGAACTTTCACTAGTCGTCTCTTTTTGGACTTTTGGTCCCTTCTGCATGAGTGGATGCATTTCTTCTTAGACTGAAGTAAGTTCTGTTTATATCAAGTATGTTCTTGGGTCCACCTCAGTTTTAGTGTGTTGTGTACTGTTACATGGAAGGAATTATATTTATAAAATTTATTTGATCACACGCCTCTAATTTAGATTAAAGTAATTCAATAAATCTGTGTGATATGACATTTAAAGCAGTCTTAGCAATCTAACCAAATTTAGTGGGATAACCCATTTTAAAGGCAGAGACACATTTATACTAGAGACAGATTTGTCTTTAATTGGATTCAAGATCGTTTGAGTCCTATAATGAGTGGGCTATCTGAGATCCAAGCAATTACCATTGTGCTAATTATGAGTTCAGGCAGGTGGAAAATATAGCAAATTCCAAAAATTGTGTGTGTGTGTGTGTGTGTGTGTGTGTGTGTGTGTGTGTGTGTGTGTGTGTGTGTGTGTGTGTGTGTGTGTGTGTGTGTGTGTGTGTGTGCGTTTTACAGTAGAGAATCACACACCCCAAGCATCGGCTCCATGCACCATCTACACCTGACTACAGCCATAAAATTTGATTGATGGCTCTGCTACACTATGTTGTCATTTGCCAATTTGCATCTTGCAGTAGCTGGAGGGAGTTTTATACCTGGTTTTTATTTATCATGATCCAGCACCATTCATAACATTCTTTAAGGCTCAGTTTATTTAAACTACCGGTATAGCACGGTACATTTCTATAGCAGTTTTTTTTTTTTTTTGTTCCCATTTGCTCTAACAGCAAAAGAAAACAATTTCACTATTACATTTACATGACTTTCAAAAAATAGAAATAGATGGATTAAGGCATTCAGAAGAGAAAAAATGACATATACTGTCACTCACTCAGCAGCTGTATTATAAAACACCATCTCAACTGTAGTTATATAATTATAAATTAAGTTATTTTACAATTGAGACAGTTTTTAAATTTAACATAAATATGTAGCCAAGTGGAGGCATTTCATGTAATTTAGCTCTGGTCACAAATTGGACGTTGCCCCTTTAAGAACTCCTCGTTTAGCGCATGCGTGCGGAATAGACGCCTGCAAAAACGTTGTGTAATCAGGCTCCAGGTTTTGATAATCTGTAAGGAATTATTTGGGGAAATATCAAAATGCTTATACATTGCATAAAATATGTGTTCAGAAGAGTTGTATGTTAAAATTGCGTGTTTGTTTTGGGTTATTTTTGAAGGATGCAAATGGATTGCATGTGTGAAGTTGGACTACGTTCTATGCACACATGGATGAAAGTGGCTATGTAAATGTAGAATTAATCATATCTCATTTAATAATTTGTAGCCCAGAGCATTTTCCAGTTTAGTGAATAACTGTAACACATGTTATATGTGAAAACGTGTATAATGAGAATTATGTTGTTTTAAACTGCAATACATGTCCTTAAAGCCTAGTTAAATGAATAAAATACTTGACTATTTAAGCAAGTATTTGAATTTATAAAATGCTGTGAATTATATAAGCATGTATTAAGGTGATGTACAGTGCTGTGAAAGTATGTGCCCCTTTCTGATTATTATTATTATTATTATTATTTATTTATTTTTCATACTAAATAGTTTTAGATATTCAAATGAGATATAACATAAAACAAAGGCAACCTGAGTAAACACAAAATACTTTTTTCAAATATATATATATGTTTTGTTCAAGAAAACAAAGCGTCAAACAGATTGCGTTGCAACCTCTGCTAATGCACCTGAATGGATCTATAATTGGATTTGCTCCACCTGTGTTTCACGTGGGTCAACTTGATGACATATCTGTTCTGCAAGCTTTGTGTGTAGTTGTTGTTGAAAATGGCAAGTGGAGAAAACGAAATGCTGATAGAGAAGCCCCCTGTGTTTCACCTATCTGGGAACATTTTCTTTTTGCAGTCAATTACAACAACGATGGTCAAAAGACATTTACAAAAGAGGCACTGTTTGCAGGCATCGCTCGACACGAGTGTTGTAAACTGGTAATATATGTCAAAAATGCCCGTGAGGGTTTATTTAAAACACGCATGCGAGTTCTTCCTGTTTCCTTGCATGGCTGTAGTCTATCAATAGCATCCATAATGTGCTTTGATTAATGGTGTTAAGATGCCGTTATAGTAATACATTGATACATGATTAATCATTTATGCTGACATCACCCAGGGAAAGAGCTGCAGGTGAGCCGAAACTGCACACACTCCCTTCCATTTTTAAGCAGGCACTCTGTGCTAACTTGGACAGACATGAAACAATAACTAAAGTGCTTGGGGCGTTCATGTGGGTTCTCTTACGAGAGGTTCTCTCGTATTGCATAAGCTAGCTTACGCTACGGGAAAGATTAATCTTTTCTGAGATATTGAAGCCAAAAAATTATCCTTAATTTTGTATCCATTGTCAATGCAGTGCAGCAGCTGCAGACCTTGAACGGGCTAGCTAGCGAGCTCATTGGTTGCTCTGCGGCAACTGCTGCAGCCTATAGACGAGCTTGGGCGAACTCGCATCCAATGAGAGGCGTCCACGCGCTCACTGCATCAAAGCCCGCCAAAAAGGGTGTGACTAGAGTGCATATAAGCGTAGTTCGTAGGCTGGAACCCTGGTTGACCACAGCGTCTCAATCTGTTTCAAGTCAGTACTTTGACTAGGCCACTCCTAAACTTAAATTTGGCTTCTTTTGAATCATTCAGAGGTGGACATTGGATAATTTTCTTGCTGCAAAATCCAGTTGCGCTTAAGTTTAAATTCACGGACTGATGACCAGATGTTCTCCTTTAGGATTTTCTGGTAGAGATCAGAATTCATGTTTCCCTCAATTATTGAACGTCGCCCTGTCTCTGAAGCAGCAAAGCATCCCCACACAATCATAATACCACCACCATCCTTGACTGTAGTTATGATGTCCTTTTTGTGGAATTCTGTGTTTGATTTACGCCTGATGTATCAGGACCCCTGTCCTCCAAACAGTTCCACTTTCGACTCATCATTCCACAGAACATTCTCCTAAAAGATTTGAGGATAATCAAGGTGTGTTTTGGCAAAATTAACACAAGCCTTAATGTTCTTCTGGGTTAGCAGTGGTTTTGTCTCGCCACTCTTCCATGGTTGTCTTTCTGATAGTGGAGTCATGAACAGCAGGGCCGTAGCTAGTGTGGTGAAAGGTGATAATGATTCTAGGGGCCCAAAGGTCCAGGGGGCCCCACAACAAATGCTAAACTGTTTTTTATAGGAAAGGGGCCTAGAGCATTATACAGTCAGGGGTCCCAGATTACCTTGCTACGGCCCTGATGAACAGTTACCTTTATTGTTGCAAGAGAGCCCTGCAGTTCCTTGGATACTGTCCTTGGCTTTTTGTGACTTCCTGGATGAGTCATCGCTGTGCTCCTGGAGGAATTTTAGAAGGTCGGCCACTTCTAGGAAGGTTCACTACTGTGCCAAATTTTCTCCATTTGGAGATAATGGTTCTCACTTTGGTTCTTTGGGGTCCCAGAGTCTTTGAAAAAGCTTTGTAACCCTTCCCAGACTGATGTATTTCAATACCTTTTCAACTTTGGCATAGTGTGCTAATGGGTGAGACGTTTTAGCCAACTTCATGCTGCTGAAAAAGTTGTTTTAGGTGTTGATTTGATTGAACAGGGCTGTGAGTAACCAGGCCTGGGTGCCTATTCCAGCTGAAAGTCCATTAGGAATGCAGTATTTGGGGATTTAGTAACTAAGGGAAGAAAATTGTGCTTCAATAAATCACATTATCATTTAAAAACTGTATTTTGTGTTTACTCAGATTGCCTTAGTTTTATGTTAGATTTTGTTTGATTTTTTTTTTTTTTTTCAAATAATTTAGTATGAGAAAAACAGAAGAAATCAGGATGTGGCAAATACTTTATCACATAAAGCATATGGGTAGACTAATGCTCTATTTGTGTTTTCTTTTGACATTAGCCTCTACCGTATTTCATTTGTTGTATTTTGTTGAACCATATTACATTTTTGGATTTCAGTTTCTGTATGTTCTTTATTTTTTCTTAAATAAAATATCCGCTTTTGGTTTTCTTTCTTTCTTTTAAATAAAAAATGGCCGTCAGATAATCACATTTTGCTCAATCAATCAGCCAATGAGTCAAATAATTAATCAGCAGATTAATCAATTATCTATGCTGCAAGCCTCAGTGAGAGCAGTGTGTGTGTATGTCCATGCTGAGGGTCAGGCATAGTTAGGCTGTTTGCTGTAACTTATACATTACACGTACAACAAGAGCCCTTTGATAAGCATTGAAGCTCAGCTTACCTGATGGTGAAAATCTGCACATGTATCCCTTATCAAACCCTGCACTTCAGCTCAAATGATGTGTGACAAGGATGGAGTTATCCCAGGGTGTGGGCAGAATAAATTTCACACACACATCACCATATACTTGTATGCGTATACTGTATCTGCCTGGCCTGAGTCTGTAATCTAGAGCCTCCTCATGGCTCCCGTCTTAGAGCCAGAGCTTGGCTGAAGTAATGTGTGCCTGGTTAAACCAGCAGGGCAGAGCTCTTTCTCATGCAAGTGGAGATCAGTGCACAAGGAAACTTGAAATGTCTGTGGAGCAAAAGTGCTTTGGCAAGTCAGCTGGCAAATGCTGGGCATCTTTGCCATCTATGGTACTCTGCACAGATCTGGTTGTGAGAAAATTACCAGCTTTCTGTCCCAAGGGGCTCGAACCGACAACCCTATAGGTGGTCTGAGGAAAACTGTTCTTAAGAGTGTGAATTATGATATTCTTTTTAAAGGAAAAGTGCAACCAAATATGAAATTAGCTCGTGAATTATCATTTTGTTATTTTTTTCTATGGAACAAAACAATATATATTTTTAAAGAATCTTCACATCGATTTTTTTTTCCATATAACAACAGTACATACAAATGTCACACAGTACATCATTATGTTTGGTCACAAGACACTCAAGAACCAATGAGGTATGATGTCGTTGACATCTAACCTGCACAATAGGCACCAGTACATCATTATGTTTGGTCACAAGACACTCAAGAACCAATGAGGTATGATGTCGTTGACATCTAACCTGCACAATAGGCACCATGTTTGATTTGAGAGCAGAGGTGAAGGTTATCAGTGAATAATGACTTAAGTATCTGTCTGTTCATCACACAATGCTTTTCTGTGGTTTATAGCAGTGATTTTGTAAGCTCTGGGGGGTCCACAGGAGTGCTTGGGAGGGGGGGGGGGGGGGGTGTCTGGAAAATTTCAGATGAAAATACACGTGCTAAATGGTAATCTTTTACAATATTTGCTATTACAAATAAAGTACTACTACTACTAAAGTTTCAGTAGATTAAAAAAAAATCAAGTTTACACATATTTTTTTACAATATAGAGCTGACAGATATGGGATTTTTGATACCGATTTTAGAGGGAGGAAATTCACCGATTACCAATATGGTGGTCGATATACTGTAGTTCATTTTTGAGCTGGAATGGACACAGAAATGTTCTATGTGGATTGTTCACCGATTTTGCACCGATATGATTATGCAAAGGTTCTCAGAAGGCTGCTTTCTTAAACAAATATTTTTATCAAAGATTATTATTATACATTGTCAACAAATTCTAGAAATGAAAAATAAAGAATAAATAAAAATACAATCAATAGCTAAATAAACATCTATACTGTTTAGTATCAGTCAAATGCTGACTATTTTAATACTGCCAGTCAATAAGGGTCAGGTTGTAAATTAAGAAGCATTTACACCTGCCGAGTCAAGAATTAAATAGCGGCAGTGGTGTTACACCGTATTCTGCTATACAAGTTCAGAGGAAACTTTCAATGATGGAAAGCCAGACTTTTAATTATTACATTTTATAAATGCAATGACTGGAATTATTTGGTTGAAGGGGGTACCAAACTGTGAATCCTGAACAATACCGTTTGGTGAATACATGTTTACACATCATCAGCTTCCACTCATCTGACAAGCAATGAAAATAGCTACGTGGTTAGTTTGTTAGCTATAAGCTTATTGTCACAAAGGGTAAATGATGGGCCAGCAATGCGTCTCACCAAATAGGAAATCAACACTCAACAGACAAAATCCACCACTGTATCGTTGACTGCTGAGCTGCAAAAAGATGCTCTGATGTTTACCTTTCAATCTGCTACATTACTGACTGCACTGACATACTATAGCTGGCTAACATAACAAACAGATGTGGTAAACACGAGTGACATGGTTGTCAGGGACAGGGTTGATGTTATATTAGTTATATTGAAAAGGGGAAATGATGGGGTCGTTGCTTATTAACTTTCCAGTATGTATTTATATTTGCATCGCTTAACACTGCCCTGTCTGCAGAGCCACCATCAGTTCAGCTCTGTAAACGATGGAGTCGGAGCATGCTACGTAGTACGGACAAACTACGTTATGACACCAATTCTAAAGCATTGTTTTCTGCATTATATGTTCTGAAAAAGTTTTCATATCTGCACATATCGGTAAACATATATGCCAATTCAGCTATATTGGTGAAAAGGCTAATAGCAGCCAATAATATTGACCGACCAATACATCTGCACTACATCAATACAAAGTCATATTTTAAATGACAATATACAAGCTAATTATTTAATTTTGCAAAACAACATGTCTTTATAATATAATGCTTATCATTTTTCTGACACAGAAATTACATAGCTGCCAAGGCATCCCTGACAAAGGAAACGTGATATTTGGGGTCCTGAAAATCAAAAAGTTTGAAAACTCCTGGCTAATAGCCTAGTGCATAGAAAGTATGTCATATGGACTACTTTAATTGTGCTTTTTGGAACTTTTTATTATTATTATAATTTTTCTTTTACTATTATTGTACATTAAAAAAAAAATTGTTAGGACTTTTTATTTCTTTATTTATTTTGTATGGAGTGGTGGTGGTGTAGTGGGCTAAAGCACTAAACTGTTAATCAGAAGGTTGCAGGTTCGATCCCCAGAGCCACCACCATTGTGTCCTTGAGCAAGGCACTTAACTCCAGGTTGCTCTGGGGGGATTGTCCCTTAAATAAGTGCTCTGTAAGTCACTTTGGATAAAAGTGTCTGCCAAATGAATAAATGTAAATGTATACCATGGAAACAAATGACAATATACAAACAAATAACCATACAGATTTGATCTAGCATTAGGGTAAGTAAACAATGGCAGCATTTTTATTTTGGGGTGTACTGTTTCTTTAAATGTTGAAGAAAGTACTCAAACTGCTTGTTTTGAATGCTGCAGCATGAACACAGCACCTTTGACTGTTGTCCTTCCACCAGACCCCAGTGTTTTTCAGGGAAAGGCTGCAATAATGGTGTAAGCTTTTGATTGATGGCTTGTCACTTTACTTCCTTCTCTTCCTCTATTTGTGTCACCCCAGCTCTAAGGCTTAACAACAACTGTGTCTATGGAACAGCAAACAGTCCCTGACCCTTTTGGGGTGGTGATAGTTTTTAAATGGTAAATTCCATTTGTCTGTAATTGGAAGTTTAAGTCTTATATTAGCAAACTAATACAAAACAGTTTGGATCTGCAATTTATGTGGATTACATGTGTGTACATACAGGTGAAACTCGAAAAATTAGAATATCGTGCAAAAGTTCATTAATTTCAGTAATTCAACTTAAAAGGTGAAACTAATATATTACATAGACTCATTACAAGCAAAGTAAGATATTTCAAGCCTTTATTTGATATAATTTTGATGATTATGGCTTACAGCTTATGAAAACCCCAAATTCAGAATCTCAGAAAATTAGAATATTGTGAAAAGGTTCAGTATTGTAGGCTCAAAGTGTCACACTCTAATCAGCTAAACACCTGCAAAGGGTTCCTGAGCCTTTAAATGGTCTCTCAGTCTGGTTCAGTTGAATTCACAATCATGGGGAAGACTGCTGACCTGACAGTTGTGCAGAAAACCATCATTGACACCCTCCACAAGGAGGGAAAGCCTCAAAAGGTAATTGCAAAAGAAGTTGGATGTTCTCAAAGTGCTGTATCAAAGCACATTAATAGAAAGTTAAGTGGAAGGGAAAAGTGTGGAAGAAAAAGGTGCACAAGCAGCAGGGATGACCGTAGCCTGGAGAGGATTATCAGGAAAAGGCCATTCAAATGTGTGGGAGAGCTTCACAAGGAGTGGACTGAGGCTGGAGTTACTGCATCAAGAGCCACCACACACAGACGGGTCCCGGACATGGGCTTCAAATGTCAAACGTCTTACCTGGGCTAAAGAAAAAAAGAACTGGTCTGTTGCTCAGTGGTCCAAAGTCCTCTTTTCTGATGAGAGCAAATTTTGCATCTCATTTGGAAACCAAGGTCCCAGAGTCTGGAGGAAGAATGGAGAGGCACACAATCCAAGATGCTTGAAGTCCAGTGTGAAGTTTCCAAAGTCTGTGTTGGTTTGGGGAGCCATGTCATCGGCTGGTGTTGGTCCACTGTGCTTTATTAAGTCCAGAGTCAAAGCAGCCGTCTACCGGGACATTTTAGAGCACTTCATGCTTCCTTCAGCAGACAAGCTTTATGGAGATGCTGACTTCATTTTCCAGCAGGATTTGGCACCTGCCCACACTGCCAAAAGTACCAAAACCTGGTTCAATTACCATGGTATTACTGTGCTTGATTGGCCAGCAGACTCGCCTGACCTGAACCCCATAGAGAATCTATGGGGCATTGCCAAGAGAAAGATGAGAGACATGAGACCAAACAATGCAGAAGAGCTGAAGGCCGCTATTGAAGCATCTTGGTCTTCCATAACACCTCAGCAGTGCCACAGGCTGATAGCATCCATGCCACGCCGCATTGAGGCAGTAATTAATGCAAAAGGGGCCCAAACCAAGTACTGAGTACATATGCATGATTATACTTTTCAGAGGGCCGACATTTCTGTATTTAAAATCCTTTTTTTATTGATTTCATGTAATATTCTAATTTTCTGAGATTCTGAATTTGGGGTTTTCATAAGCTGTAAGCCATAATCATCAAAATGATATCAAATAAAGGCTTGAAATATCTTACTTTGCTTGTAATGAGTCTATATAATATATTAGTTTCACCTTTTAAGTTGAATTACTGAAATTAATGAACTTTTGCACGATATTCTAATTTTTCGAGTTTCACCTGTATATAGAAAAACACTGGACAGAGAGAGATTTTCTGCATTTTTTTAACTTGTCACACTTGTCTACCAGATACAACTGCCCCCAGAACTGTCAAAACCTGTGAAAGGCAAACAAGCTCTGGTATCTCATGAAGGAATTGTTGCCCAAAAATTTAAATTCTCTCACCATTTACTCACCCTCCTGTCATCTTAGATATGTACAGGGTTGGGCAATCTACTCAAAATGCAGCTAGTTAAGCTACCAACTACTTAGTTGAATTATTTGTAAATTTGCAATATGTAATATATTTATGTACTAAAACAGCTTCGCTACTGAAACGCTAGTTGATTTAATAAGTAGCACCACCTTGCTACTCAGAAATGTAGTTAAGCTCATAGCTTCGCTATTTGTAGTGAAATTACTACCAATCACTTGATGTGTATGATTTTTTTCTAAGAGTTTTAGAAGAATAATTTAGCTCTGCATGTCCTCACAATGCAAGTGAATGGTACAAACATTTTAAACCTTCAAATGCAAATAAAGGCAGCATAAAAGTAATCCATATGACTCTAGTGGTTAAAGAAGAGATGTGAAAGGTTTGGGTGAAAAACAGATCAATATTTAAGTCCTTTTTTACCATCAATCTCCACATTTACTTTCACATTCTTACTCTTTTGTTTTTGGTGATTCACATTCTTCATACATACTGGACAGGAAGGAGATTTTATAGAAAAAAAAGTACTTAAATATTGATCTGTTTCTCATCCACACCTAACATATCACTTCTGAAGACATTCATTTAACCAGTTGTATGCATTAATTTATGCTGCCTTTATGTCCTGTTTGGTCCTTCAAAGTTCTGGCCACCATTCACTTGCATTGAATGGACCAATATAACTGAGTTATTCTTCTTAAAATCTTTGTTTGTGTTCAGCTGTAGAAAGAAAGTCATATACATCTGGGATGGCATGAGGTTTAGCAAAGGCTGAGAGAAATTTTGTTTTTTAAATGAGTCATTGTACTTATGGCCACTTAAATAAAGATAACGTTTGGTTACGTATGTAACCTCCGTTCCCCGAGGGAGGGAACGACACGTTGTGTCGGAGAAGCGACACTAGGGGTCTCTCTTGAGCGCCGATATTCACCTCTGATCTATTGAAAAGGGCCAATGGGAGTTGGCAGTCAGTATTTGCATACCCCGCCCCCGGACATACGGGTATTTAAGCGGGGCAAATACGGGAGTTCATTCAGGATTTTTCTGAGGAGCCGGGAATGGTCTGGCCACAACAGTGGCTCGGTTCAGCGACATGGCGGAGGAAAGACACAACGTGTCGTTCCCTCCCTCGGGGAACGGAGGTTACATACGTAACCAAACGTTCCTCTTCTGTCGCTCTCTCCACGTTGTGTCGGAGAAGCGACACTAGGGGACCCATTCCAATCTTGCCATGCGCTGAACCGTGTACGTGAACCGCCGATACAGAGGCGGGCAGGGATTTCATCCAGTGCCGCGCATCGTCTCTACCTGGCTGCACGTACCCTTCCCCAATGCCCCATAAGAACATCGGGATCCTTCTAGTTACCCTGGGAGGGGAACAAGGCGATGTTTGCCAACATGGGAACGGGCCAGCCTGGCTGGGCCTCTTTTCTCTCTATGTTTCTCGCATAGAGCAATCACGGCCGGGGCCCTTACACGCATATAGGGAAGGGGGTCTTACCCAGACCCTGCGGAGACCACACCTGCCCTTTTCTTGGGGAGGAAAAGTGGTAGACCCGTCACACGGCCGTCTTAGGGCTCGTGTGGAAAGTATGGTGCGGTGGTAGATCCAGCCTCGAAAGGGGGGAGTTGCTACAGTACGGCGACCAGGGCATCTGTAACTGCCTAAGGGAGACACGGGGGTCCGCTCGTAAGGGGACAGAACCGTGGAATTACACACAGGGTGAGTCCGAACTGGAGGCCTTCTTATTTTACCTGTGGAGATCCTATACCAGTACGGGGTGGCCACCAGGGTACCCGCAGTGGCTTGGGTCAGCGAGTTCCTCCGCTGAACCGCGGACCCGGAGGGCTGGGGAGGAATCGACCAGGGTCCCAACTCGGAGTGGGGTGCCCTGGGAAGAAGGCGCACTACTTTACCTTGACGTCAGGAAAAGGGCGCTGGGCGCAAGCAATCCACCCGGCCGGTCGGTCTACGTGTTACCGAGTTCTACGGGCTCGGACCTGAGAAAAAACGAGACGCAACCGACTCAACGCGGAGGTTGTAAAACCTCGCGAAGGTGTTGGGTGTTGCTAGGGAGGTGCCCTTGGCCAGTGCCCACGAGGACGCAACACCCCTTTGTTGAGTGAGCTCGGACCCGCAAGGGTAGGGGCACGGCCTGGGTGTGATAAGCCAGTGTGATGGCGTCGACAACCCAGTGGGCGAGCCTCTGTTTGGAGACGGCATTCCCTTTCTGCCGTCCCCCAAACCAGACAAAGAGCTGCTCAGAGCGTCTGGTGCTCTGTGTGCGGTCCAGGTAAATGCGCAGGGCGCGCACTGGACACAGCAACGAAAGGGCTGGGTCTGCCTCCTCCCGGGGCAGCGCTTGCAGGTTCACTACCTGATCTCGGAATGGTGTGGTAGGAACCTTGGGCACATAGCCCGGTCGCGGTCTTAGGATCACAGACGTATCTGCCGGACCGAACTCCAGGCAAGTGTCGCTGACAGAGAACGCTTGCAGGTCCCCGACCCTCTTGATGGAGGCGAGCGCGATCAGCAGGGCCGTCTTAAGAGAGAGGGCCCTGAGTCCAATTGATTCAAGCGGCTCGAAGGGAGGTCTCTGGAGTCCTGCCAAGACTACCGAGAGATCCCAGGAGGGAACTAGGCCTGGCCAGGAGGGATTCAACCTCCGGGCGCCTCTCAGGAACCTGAGGATCAGGTCGTGCTTGCCCAAAGACTTGCCGTCTACAGGATCGTGGTGGGCGGCAATGGCGGCAACATACACCTTGAGGGTGGACGGGGACAGCCTCCTGTCCAGCCTCTCCTGTAGGAACAGGAGCACTGACTTGATAGCGCATCTCTGCGGGTCTTCAGTTCGGGAAGAACACCAACCTGCGAACAAGCACCACTTTAGGGCGTGGAGGTTCCAGAGGTCTGGGCGCGGGTGCCAGAGCATGCCCCGTCCCTGAGAGAGGAGGTCCTTTCTCAGGAGAATTCGCCAGGGAGGAGCTGTCGCGAGAAGCCTGAGTTCCGAGAACCAAGTCCGAGTGGGCCAGTAGGGGGCCACTAACGTGACTTGCTCCTCGTCCTCCCTGACCTTGCACAGCACCGGTGCAAGAAGGCTCACTGGGGGAAATGCGTACTTGCGCAGCCCCGAGGGCCAGCTGTGTGCCAGCTGCTCTGTCCCGAGGGGAGCCTCTGTTAGGGCGTACCAGAGCGGGCAGTGGGAGGTTTCCTGGGAGGCAAACAGGTCTACCTGGGCCTTGCCGAACCGTTCCCAAATCAGCTGGACCGACTGGGGGTGAAGCCTCCACTCCCCGCCGGGCAGGCGTTGTCGTGATAGCGCGTCCGCTACGACGTTGAGCTTGCCGGTGATGTGAGTGGCGCGCAGCGACTTGAGTCGCTGCTGGCTCCATAGGAGGAGACGGCGGGCGAGTTGTGACATGTGGTGGGAGCGTACGCCGCCTTGGCGATTTATGTACGCCCCCACTGTGGTGCTGTCCAATCTCACGAGGACATGTTTGTCCCGAACTAATGGGAGGAACTTCCTGAGAGAAAGAAGGACGGTCAACAACTCCAGGCAATTGAATTGGGGCCCCTTTCCAACGGCCCGCTGCTGCGTGCCCGCTGCACACGGCACCCCACCCGGACCGGGAGGCGTCGGTTGTGACCAAGACGCGTCGGGACACCTGCTGCAGGGGCACTCCTGCCCGTAGAAAGCAGAGGTCTGTCCAGGGTCGGAGTGTTTTGAGGCAGGCGGGGGTGATCCTTACCTGATGCCTTACCTTACTCTGTCATCGAGACTGAGTCTAACTCCAACCCGAGAAAAGAGATGCTCTGAACCGGAGTGAGCTTGCTCTTTTCCCAGTTGACCTGAAGCCCCAAGCGGCTGAGGTGCCGGAGCACCTGGTCTCTGTGTGTGCATAGTAACTCTCGAGAGTGTGCTAGGATGAGCCAGTCGTTGAGGTAGTTGAGAAATGCGGATGCCGGCTACTCGTAGCGGGGCAAGGGCCGCCTCTGCGACTTTCGTAAAGACGCGAGGGGACAGAGACAGGCCGAAGGGGAGGACTTTGTACTGGAACGCCTGGCCGTCGAACGCGAACCGTAAGAAGGGTCGGTGTCGTGGCAGAATTGAGACGTGGAAGTACGCGTCCTTCAGGTCTACCGCTGCAAACCAATCTAGATGCTGAACGCCAGCCAGAATATTTCTCTGCGTGAGCATTTTGAACGGGAGTTTTAACAAGGCCCGATTGAAAACTCGCAAGTCCAGGATTGGTCGTAAGCCGCCGCCTTTCTTGGGTACAGTGAAGTAAGGGCTGTAGAAACCCTTCCTCATTACGGTTGGAGGGACGGGCTCTACCGCGCCCTTGGCTAAGAGGGTCGTGATTTCTGCGGACGCCCCTGAAGGGGGGGCGGGAGCCGGGCAAACTGAATTGCGTAACCGAGTCGAATGGTCCGGTGCAGCCAGCGTGATGCGTTGGGAAGCGAAAGCCACGCTTCCCAGCTCTACGCTAGGGGCACCAAAAGGATGAGTATTTTGGGCGTACCCGGCGGGGCCTCGCAGCGGGGCGGAACAGGTAATGCAGCGTCAGGCGGCTTCGTTGCGGCCTGAGGCTGAGGTGCTGAGAATAGACTCAAAGCACTTACCTTGCTCCACGCA
Source organism: Xyrauchen texanus (assembly GCF_025860055.1). Classification (NCBI taxonomy): domain Eukaryota; kingdom Metazoa; phylum Chordata; class Actinopteri; order Cypriniformes; family Catostomidae; genus Xyrauchen; species Xyrauchen texanus. The sequence continues at coordinate 11,298,588 of NC_068281.1, read as the reverse complement.
CCCGGCAGGGGGCGGGTTCGTGACTGAGGAGGAGGTCTGATGCTGGCGTCCTCTGGACTCGTCTGAACCGGCCGGGAAGGAACGGGGCGGGGGGCGCGGCTGTGGGCGGCGCACCAGCCCGTGAATCATCAAGCCCGGGGAAGCATAGTGGATCTCCATGCGTCAGGCTCAGACTGGGCAAGCAGACCCGTAGGTGGCGGCCCAGGCGAGTTATCCGCATCCGATGCCGCTGTGACGCTCTCCGATGCAGCGGTGATGTCGTCATCCAATGTCCGGGAGCTCCAGGGACCGGGCGGCCGGCCGTTAGGCGGACCGCGCTTATCCCGAGCTCGTGAGGGGAGCAAGCAAGCGTGCAGGGAGGGGGGGGGCGGGGGGTTTCGAGCGGTTTTTACCCAGCGAAACGCAGCCCGCCATTATCCCGGGATCATCTTCATCGCTCGCGGCACCTGCGTCAATCCCGTAGGAAGGAGGCGAGGAGCGGAGGGCGGCTGAAGTGGCTTTCTTCCTCACAAGAAAGCAGAGATCGCAACGCTGAAAGGCTGAAAACATAATCAGGCTGAAAAACATAACCCATTGGAGAGCATGCTCATCCCGAGCCCGGACGGAAAACAGCAAGCATGCCGGGGAGGTGGGGGGTTTCAAGGGGGTTCACTCGGCGAAACGCAGCCCGTCATTGACCCCAGATCGTTTTCATCGCCCGCGGCGCCTGCCTCAATCCCGTGGGAAGGAGGCGAGGCGCGGGGGGCGGCTGAAGTGGCTCTCTCTCACTACAAGAGAAAGCCTACGACCGCAATGCTGTCATGGCTATGTTTTCGTACTGAAAACATAGACCATTCATAAAAAACGCTGCCTGCGTGTTTCGCAACCCAGGTACGCCAGGCGGTTTTTATGACCGTCAGAGGTGGGGAGAAATCACCGCCTCCAAAAACTACACAGGGGCGGAAAGGCATCTTCAGAAAGACGCGTCCTGAAAAGGACGTTCAACGCCGCTGTGTTTGCTCTTTTAGAGAAATTTACTCTTTTAAGGAAAATAACTCTTTTAATATACACAAGTGTATGTGTGTCAATCAAAGCTAGGCAACAATGCACAGCGCAAAGTGAAGGAGAAAGCCGCTGTTGTGCGCCGTCAAGATCCAACAGCATGCAGATCGTCAGAGGAAACAGGAATGTTTTATAGTGGTGTGTAAACTCGCAGCAACTGCAGACAGACCATCGGCTCGAAGAAATTTTCTGAATGAACTCCGTATTTGCCCCGCTTAAATACCCGTATGTCCGGGGGCGGGGTATGCAAATACTGACTGCCAACTCCCATTGGCCCTTTTCAATAGATCAGAGGTGAATATCGGCGCTCGAGAGACCCCTAGTGTCGCTTCTCCGACACAACGTGAAGAGAGCGACAGAAGGGGAATGCTTATTATCCGGGATAATGTCAAAGTCAAGTAGAATCCCATAATGGCATGCAGGATAAGTTTCTGGTTTGATGTTATAAGGGGGTACCAACCTAGGCTGAGGGGTGCATAGATGGGGGGAAAAAGCAAACATTCACTTATTCTTACCATTGAATTAGTATGGTAATGTATTTCAAATAATACAAAGGGATTCCCATGTTACTTTTTTGTGCTTTATGTGTATATGCTTTCCAATAAGAGCATCAGAATACCTTGGTCACTGCACCTCCTCTTCTGCTCTTCTTGTAATATTTCATTTTCCAGGCATAATCACAGCTGTTTTGGGTGTTCATTTTCCTTCTCTTTAATTCACTGCAGGCTTCCCCCACCCCCACCTGTACTGTCAGACAGCATGCTAAATCCAATGGCACACTCTATATAAGCCAGTAATCAAAGGTACCATCATCATAACTCTGTGCCCTTTTCGCACACTCTGTTTCTCTCCTTTCAGTCCAAATATAACCCACATTTGTAATGATGCCATACCATGTCAGCACACTGCAGAGTTGGGAAGCAACTAACTTAGTGACACGACTAAAATTTTTCAAGGAACTCGACAGTAGGTCAGCTGTTTTAAAATAAAGTAAAGCTTTTACAGAAATAAGCTACTTTTACAAACAAATCTCTATGTAACACGGGGCAGTGGTGGCTCAGTGGTTGAGGCTCAGGGTTACTGACCAGAAGGTCGGGGGTTCAAGCCCCAGCACCACCAAGATGCCACTGTTGGGCCCTTGAGCAAGGCACTTAACTCCAGGTTGCTCCGGGGGGATTGTCCCTGTAATAAGTGCGCTGTAAGTTTCGCTTCTATTGAAACTCGTGATTTCTAGTTATAGTCTAACAGTATTTGTAGTATTTATATTATTTAAATGTAACTTTTCGTTGTGTACTGTTGTTACACTAATTGATATCTTCATTGTTTTTTAACCAGATAAATAAGTCTAAAAAAGTAGCTTAATTATAGGCTACATTTTAAAAGATATTGTCCCTTTAAAGGAATAGTTTAACCAAATTTGAACACCCTCATGGTGTGTTTGTGTGTGTGTGTGTGTGTGTGTGTGTGTGTGTGTGTGTGTGTGTTTGTGTCTGTGTGTGTGTGTGTTTTTAGAAGAATATCTCAGCTCTGTAGGTCCATACAATGCAAGTGAATGTGACCAAATCTTTGAAGCTCCAAAAAGCATGTAAGGCAGCATTAAAATAATATATACGGTTTATATATGACTCCAGTGGTTTAATTCATGTCTTCTGACGCACATTGCTGGATGAATGATCATGATTTCAAGCTTGTTTGCTCCTTCAAGTGCTTGACGCATGTGAAGAGGTCTAGATTGCGCAAGAAAGTGTAATTGAGCTTGAAATCATGATAACCAAGGAGACTGCTGATGTCAAGTTTATAGTGAAAAAAAGTTATATTTTGGTCTGTTCTCATCCAAAATCGATTTGATCGCTTCAGAAGACATGGATTAAACAACTGGAGTCTTGTGGATTACTTTTATGCTGCATTTATGTGCTTTTTGAAGCTTCAAAATGTTGGTCACCATTCACTGACATATGGACCTACAGAGCTGAGATATTCTTCTAAAAATCTTAATTTGTGTTCTGCAGAAGAAAGAAAGACACACATCTGGGATGGCATGAAGGTGAGTAAATGAGAGAATTTTTGGGTGAACGATAAACTTCAATGTAGTTAGCTACTTTTTGCTAGTAGGTTGAAGTGTAGCTATCTTTTTTATATAGAGTAGATTTGCTTTAGCTTATAGCTAGGTACGTTAGTTTCAAAGTAACACTTATAGGTAACACATAGGTTATGTGTTCCCAGTGTGTGGTTTGAAACATTTAAATGATTCCACAATTTCTTGGGACACATATTCATATCTGTTTTGCAGTATTGGAAATCTTCACAAAAGAAATTAATAATACACTACAGATTGAAAATATGCTATTATGGGCCTCTAGAGGTTTAGCTATTTTAGTATTGGTGCAGGAGACAAATGTGGCCTCTCAGTTTGAGGATGAAAGTGAACGCTGCCATTGAGCCCGGGGCCGTGTCTGACTGGCTCTCTGTATCAACAGTGTGTCCATTTGACCCCGTCAGCCCCCCTCTCTCGCAGCCGTGCTCCCACCCACCCGGACAAACCTATGAAACATGATTAAAGGGATTAAGAAAAGAAGAAACATTGGGTGTATGTGAGACCCCTCCATGGCCGTGCACTGAAAGATTATCCTGAAAGATTGAGTGTATCTGCCCAGAGCCTAATCCCTTACCTGAGCAGCTGCCAGAATATTCTCAGGACAGAGTCTGCAATATAAGAGAGAATGTTGCCTGAATGTGCATTGTATGTTTTATATAGTACAGAGGCACAAATCTGCTCAATGTTACTCTTACTTTTTAAAGAGACCATTTCTCTAACCTTTTTGCTAATATTTTGTTTTTTTCCGGAAAGCTTGTAATAAGGTTTCAGGGTTTCTTACACTACAAATATTTTCACACTTTTTAACTTTCCTTTTCTCTGACACTTGGAATTAGATACAGATTAATGAAACAGACTAATGTTACAATAATGCTTTTGTTACTGTACCTTTAAGACTTTTACTGTATATAATAGTTATTGACCTTAAATATGACTGGCTAAACTCTTTACATGTGAAATGAGCAACAACACTACCAAGAGGGTAAATAAAATAGCATATAGGTTTTGATATCTGAATGCAACAAATGTAGAACAGTATGCATAGTAGATTGGATTCTTTATTATCAAAAGATAATGTTTTCCATGATAGGTCCAGTTTAATTATAGTAAAACTTTTGCTTAGCCAATTTAGGCTTCTGCCATGTTGTGACATTAGTATTAAATGTCTGTATTGGTTTATAGTGTATATTATTGCGGAAGCAGCAGACAAATGGATTAAAAGTCTTTAGAATTCATTAAGTATTTTCTGTGATAATGACATGTCATACGCTGCAGTCACAGCAGTAGTGATGACTGGCACATCTTGCACTGCTGTTGGTGAATGTCATCTACATATCTGATTAATGAAGCCTGTGTTCTTTCAGTGTCATAAACAGACACTCCCTGACATACTGTAAGCTGTGAGGCCATCTGCCATCAAAACTTTCCTCTTAAAACATGAAAAATCACTTTTTTCCCTCTGTATTTTCATTAGTGGATAATAGTTTCTATGTGCGTGTTTGTGTCACTGTATGTGCTCCAATATGGCAACCAAAACATTTCAGTTTTCCATCAGGGCAAACTGCTTAGAGCCCACTCAAATCACAATTTTATGAGTTCTACCAAAAATGATCATTCTGTCATGATTTACTCTGTGTCTTAGATATAATTCTAAAATCTACTTTTATGTTTCACGGAGAAATAAAGTCATATGTGTCGGAATAACGTGTGGGAGAAATTATTGGTAAATGATGATAGAATTTACATTTGCAGGTTAACTATCCCTTAATTGTAGCTTCCACAAATCAGTATGACACATTACCCACAGAGCCTGAGAAAAAGATAATTACACATGTATTCAAATAAATAAATTATGAGAAATTTGCTGAAGATCGAAAACACAGCGAGACAATAATTAGCAAAGGCTCGTGTCGGTCTTGCAAGCTTCTGACAAACAATTTCAAGGACATTGACACAAATTGGCTAAAATCCTCTATTAACCTGTAATTAAAATCACTTACCGGTATGTTCAGTAGCAATGTCAGAATGCTGTAGACAGCTCATTAGGAGTTCATATTAGATGCTATTGCCATTAATAATACATTAGCATTTACACACTACTGTGTACACAACAGCATTCCTGTATTGTGTTCATTCTTTAAAATGCAAAAATGAGGATTCTGCATGTTCAGTAACATGTATATTTATTAATAAGAGAAGATTCTATAATTCCAAGAGTGATGTGAGTAGTTATGTTCAAGTTGGTATATTTTTATCCTGAAGAGTCAGGAAATAGAACTGTTAAAGTAACCTTTTCCAGTGGGAAGCTGACTACTTCTAGAAGTTTCATTGAGGTGGAGTATTACTGTAGCTGTTGTTTTGATTAACTTATATTTCAGGCTTCTTATATCCTCTGATTAGAAGTTCAACTGTAAAGACTGCATTTATTGGTGGTGGTGGTGTAGTGGTCTAAAGCATATAACTGGTAATCTGATAATCAGAAGGTCGCTGGTTCAATCCCCACAGTCACCACCATTGTGTCCTTGAGCAAGGCACTTAACTCCAGGTTGCTCCGGGGGGATTGTCCCTGTAATAAGGGCTCTGTAAGTCGCTTTGGATAAAAGCGTCTTCCAAATGCATAAATGTAAATGTATTGATCTCAGCACATCCCTAGTTTCAGACACCTGAATAATATGTTTATTATTCACTCCTTAAAATGTCTTTCTTAGACTAAGGCCAGGAACATATTTTACGCAAGTAGCCAGTGCAAACACAGACAACAATATTTTGGCCAATTGCATTGCAAGAGTGCATTTTTGTTGTTCGTAGAATGTTTTCTTGCATTGCAATATCTAGCAATAATCATGCAACAGTTTTGCTGACTTGAACTAACTTGCTTTTACTAACTTTCTCCACAATGTCTTTAGTAGACCTGAAACAGAAAACTGAGCATAGAAGTCTGTTCTGCTAATGCTCGCTATTGAGCCCCTTGTGGCAATGATAAGAACGCAATGCAAGTTATGATTCATTTTGGAACGCAACGATACTTAGTAGCTGGAAGCATTTCCATTCACTTACTTGTGTATAGTATGTGTTGTTACTGTTCTGGTAGACGCTAATCAAGAATGTGTATTGAGTTGCAATGATTTATTAATTTTACTAATGTTTAAAGACCCTTTGAAATGGCTTGACGAGCACAGTTTCTTTACTGTGTTGACAATGATCAAACTTTGGGCAGGACATATCGAAGGGCATGTCCCTTTTTATATCTTTTTTGCAATAGCTTATGGCAGGGGTACTCAATTAAAGTTCCATGAGGTCCAGTCTCTACATTTCCTTCCCAGCAGATAATAATACATAGATTACACTGTCCTATGGCTATGAAATTATATAATATGTATTTTTGAATAGTTTTTATAACTTACCACGTTGGCAGCAATAGTAAAAAAATATATAAAATAATTCCTAAACAAAATAGTCAAAATAATCTCTTCAAAAACTGGACAGGGGAGAGAGGCAACACATGGAGAGCATGAATAAAAGTGTGTTCAGAACTAGAGAATACTCACGTAGCGATGGACGCGCTTTATTCACGCTCTAAAGAGAATTATTTCTCTTTAGCGCTGAGCACTATTTATTCCATGTTCCACATTTACACGTATGCTTACACAATCACTGTGCCAGGTGTCAGATAACTATCAGTGGCCTATGGCTTTAATTTACGTCATAACAGTTAACCATGATTTGATCATTGATATTGAAGGTGGCATTAGGGGGAGGGACATTCTCATCCTAAAGAGCATTTTGTTGAACAAAAATGTGGAGACACCCCTGACTACAAGATTTTTTGGTCCATTTTCCAGGAAGGGAAAGACTTTACATTTTTAAGGTATTTATCTGTTTTAAGTTCATTTAGTCAACTTTTAAAAGTACACTAGCTTATGGACAACTCAAAGCTAACAGAGACCGTCTAAAAGCCATGAAACTCAAATTCTGATTTGATGTGGATTTCTTTATGGCCAAAAAAATGCCTTATGGATTGTGATGTGTTCCCCTGCAGTGCTTTTCTGTGATTGTAGGCAAATGCTTAAAGAGGTACAGAATACTGTAAGACTAAGTACATGTGATGTATGAAGCCATGCACAGACTGTGAGAGCAGAACAGGTATACTACAAAGCACAGGAGAGGGCTGGCATTCAGCCCATATACAAGAGTAACACACTTTACAGAGTGGTTTGGGGTTAGTGTAAAAAACATATGGAGGGGGATCTATGGTTTCTTCTTTCGTCATCAAATTAACACAACCCTGTAATGAAAGAGAGAGGATATGAGTTAATTCATGAGTGCAATGCAGGTGGTTGCTACTCTTCATTTAGTATGTGACATCTTAGAGGTGTCAAATCATAAAAAAGATACATTTCCTAGGTCTTTTGAAATAAAAGAGTTCTTTGTACTATGTAAACATACTGTACATTTCAGAACATAAAACTCCTTAGTCCAAAAAGACTATTTATTGAAACAAAGCTGCAAAAATGGCTTGTGCCCATTTATTTCTAAAGGTGAGCGAGAGGGTGGAAAACTAAATTATGACTGTTTTAGGTGCAGGAAACCTTCACTGACATTTTGACTGGACCTTATGTCAAGGAATTGTACACCCAAAAATGAAGATTCTCACACTTATGCGATCCCAGATGATCTCTTTCTTCTGCTGAACACAAACAAAGATTTTTAGAAGAATATTTTGGCTCTGTAAGTCCTCACAATGCAGGTGAAAGTGGTTAAATCTATATCTTCAGAAGCAATAGTATAGGTGTGGGTGAGAAACAGATCAATATTTAAGTCCTTTTTTACTGTAAATTCTCCTCCCTTACCTGTAGGTGGTGATATGCATGAAGAGTGCAAATCAAGTCAATTTTATTTGTATAGTGCCTTTCACAACACACATCGTTTCAAAGCAGCTTTACTGAACATCAGGCATTAACAGACGATAAAACTGTAATATCTATAATGTCTTAAGAGTCATCATTGTGTAATTAGATAAAATGCAATTGTGAATTGTGTTTAAAAATAAGTAATTCAATAATAATTGTATTATAACCCCAGTGAGCAAGCCGAAGGCGACTGTGTCCAAAATCTCCAAAAACAAAACAAGAATGTGAAAGTGAATCTGGAGATTTATAGTAAATAAGTACTGTGACAGGGCAGAGGGCAGGGCCAGGTTGTGATTCTACACACCTGGCCCCTTATCCGAGAGGGATAAAGGCCGACTGCGGATGGTGGTACGAGAGAGAGAGAGAGCGTTTACGGGCAGCTGTCTGTCATGTGAGTGTTTGTGTCTTTTGGTTTATGTTCTTAATTAAATATAATTTATTTTATCAAGCCAGTTCTCGCAACCTTTCCACAATACCTTTACAAGTACTTAAATATGTATCTGTTTCTCATCCTCACTTGTATTGCTTCTGAAGATATGTAATTAACAAATAGAGATGTACAGATTGTATGCTGCATTTATGTGCTTTTGGAGCTTAAACATTTTGGAATGGACCTTGCATTGAATGGATCTACAGAGCTGAAATGTTCTTTTAAAAATCGTTGTTTGTGTTCAGCAGAAGAAAGTCACACATCTGGGATGGCATGAGGGTGAGTAAATGATGAGAGAATTTTCATTTTACATGAAATATCTCTTTAAACAATATATATATATATATTAGTACTGTGCAAATGTTTTAGGCACTAAAGATGTTTCACAAAAATGTTTGTCTTAAGATGGTTATTTATATCTTCAGCTTTAGTGTGTCAATAGGAAAAATACATTTTAGACTCAAACATTACTTTTGCAAATAGAAAAGATTAGAATAGAAGAACACCCCAGAGAACATCATGTCAGTCTTTGATTACATAAAGAGACGGATGCAATTGAGACCAACAACCAAGAAAAACTGAAGAACTGGGGCTGTTATAAAGGCAAAGTTGGCCACACCAAAGCTATTTTTGCTTTTTATGTTTACTGGACTTTGTATGATGTTAACTGATAAATGAAAACTATTTATGGCATAATTCTGAAGACATCCTCACTATGCAACATTTTTCACAAGTGCCTAAAATATTTGCACAGCTCTGTCTGTCTATCTGTCTGTCTGTCTGTCTATCGATCGATCGACCGACTGACCGATCAGCCACAACATTAAAACCACTTACCTAATATTGTGTAGTTCCCCCTCGTGCTGCCAAAACATCACCAACCAATAGTATATTCTTCTCACCACAATTGTACAGTGCGGTTATCTGAGTTGCCATAGGCTTTTTCAGTTCGAACCAACTCGGTTGACCTCTCTCATCAACAAATCATTTCCATCCACAGAACTGCCACTCACTGGATGTTTTTGGTTTTTGGCACCATTCAGAATAAATTCTAGAGACTGTTGTGTGTGAAAATCCCTGGAAAATTCAGTAGTTACAGAAAAACTCAAACCAGCCCATCTGGCACCAACAATCATGCCATGGTCCATCACTGAAATCAAAAATGTTTCCCATTCTGATGGTTTATGTGAACATTAACTGAAGCTCCTGACCTGTGTCTGCATGATTTTATGCACTGCACTGATGCCACACAATTGGCTGATTAGATACTCGCATGGATGATTGTTGGTGCCAGAGCTGGTTGGAGTATTTCTGTAACTGCTGATCTCCTGGGATTTTCACACACAACAGTCTCTAGAATTTTCTCAGAATGGTGCCAAAAACAAAACACATCCAGTGAGTGGCAGTTCTGTGGAAAAAAATGCTTTGTTGATGAGAGAGGTCAACAGAGAATGGCCAGACTGGTTCAAACTGACAAAGTTTACAGTAACTCCGATAACTGCTCTGTACAATTGTGGTGAGAAGAACATCATCTTAGAATGCTATTCTGAGATGCAGGTTGGCGCTGTTTTGGCAGCACGGGACCTACAAAATATTAGGCAGGTGGTTTTAATGTTGTTGCTGATCGGTGTGTGTGTGTGTATATATATATATATATATATATATATATATATATATATATATATATATACAGCATTTATACATGTATATATATGACCACTTTAAGGCCCTAATATAACATTTACAATTTTTACTTTGCTGTCATAGGATAACTAAGCTCTGCAACATTCACATTACCTTCACACTCAAAAGCCTTCAGTATGGTGGTGTAACTGGGCCCCAACCAGGAGGTGTAGGTTCCCATTACACGCAGCAGCTTTTTGGTGGAATCGCTAAAAAGCACATCAGGTTGTCCATAACCCACAGAGCTGAACAAAGAGAATCCTTCTGTGGCATTGGCAAATGCATTCTAGAGGAGAGAAACATGTAACATGTAAATGGTTTGTAGAAAAGTTATCAAATAGATTAAATACATGGGGGGGTGGGGGGGTACATTGAAACATGTGTGTGCATATTTTATTTAATATGCAAATACTGGATCATATCTGCAATCTTTGTGTGCATGTGCGTGCGTGCGTGTGTGTGTGTGCATGTGTGTGTGGTTTCGGTTTCATTAATTGTGTCTTGCTCTGGGCTTTTATGACAGAGCTCAGTGTAGTGTCATCCTCCCCTAATGACAAATTGTAATGTTAGTCAGTGTCTTGTGAAAATCAATGAGCACCACAAGGCTTAGGTTGGCTGTATTGAACACATAAGTCAGCCCGATGTAATCTGTGTAATACTCGAGAAGTTGTTAAAATAGGCTTTGGCAGGTTATCATTCCAATGATCGCTAATGTGCAGAAACAATGTTTTCAATAAGATGTTCATGCTCTCTATTGTACCAAAGGGATTACATTTTTTAGTTTTAGTGTTATTAGATTATTTCACGGATATTATCGTCGGAAATGGAATCAAACATAATATCCATAGACTGTGTACTGTAAATATTTAGAAGTATAAATGTCATTATATAAGCTAAGGCATTTCTGTGTGTGAGTGTGGGTGGGTTTAGGTGGTTTACGAGGACATTATTTTAGGTTACAAACTGGTAATTACAAGGATATTATGCTATAATTGTGGTTTATGAGGAAATTTCTAGTGTCCCCATAATTCAAATCACTTAGAAAACATACTAAATAATGTTTTTGTTTTTTTTAAATGTATAATGCAGAATGTTTTTATGAGGGCTAGGTTTAGGGTTAGGGGATATAATCTATAGTTAGTACAGTATAAAAATCAGTACAGTATTGTGTCTATGGAGAGTCCTCATAAGGATAGCCATGTGTGTGTGTGTGTGTGTGTGTGTGTGTGTGTGTGTGTGTGTGTGTGTGTGTGTGTGTGTGTGTGTGTGTGTGTGTGTGTGTGTGTGTTTGAAAGTCTGAGACCACTAGAAAAAAAAAATGCATATATTTTGCATATATTTTGCATTAATACAGATATTTCACACACAAGTTATATTGACAGTATAACATTTTTATTAAAACATTGAATAAAAGTTAGTATTTGGGATGTCCCCTTTTGCATGGACTCGAGATGTCATGGACTCTATAACTCACAAAAAATGTCTAAAATCACTATTTTTTAAAACCCTTATGACTTTCTCTCTGCTGCAGAACACAAAGGGAGATTAGGCAGAATGTTAGCTTCAGTGCCCATTCACTTTCATTGTACTGTATGTAAAAAGAGCAGTAAAAATATTTCTCCACTTGTGTTCCATGGAACAAAGAAAGACATACAGCTTTGGAATGGCATGAGGGTGAGTAAATTATATCAGAATTCTCATCTTCAGGTGAACTAATCCTTTAACATGATCAATTTCACAAAGTTTTGTTCCAATTTGATTAGTGACTAAGAATAGTGCATAATCTTAAATGGATAGGCCACCCAAAAATGAAAATTCTGTCATAATTTACTTACCCTCATGTTGTTCCAAACCTGTGACTTTCTTTTGTGGAATTAAAAAGGAGATGTTAGGCAGAATGTTAGCTTCACTGTTGTCACCATTCACTTTCATTGTATATGTAAAAATAAAATGCAGTGAAAGTGAAGGGGGACTGAGGGAAATATTCTGTCTAGCATCTATCTCTGTGTTCCACATAAGAAGGAAAATGATTGACAGAATTGTAATTTTTTGGATGAAATACCTTTAAATACATTCTGCCTATTTGCAGGTTTGAATGGAAAAAAAAGGAAAAAAGAGAAAGAAAGAAAATCCCAGATTTTCATTGTGGTCCCAGACTTTTGGACGCCAGTGCTAGGTGTGACTATGTGGCTGTCTCTCCTGACCTGCACACGTTCCAAGAACTTGTAAACGCGACATTTGTCCTCCAAGCGCACTACCACAGCATTGGTTGGCACCACAGCCAGGTGGCAGCGCTCATGCTGGAACAGGTCGGTTTCGCTCCCATCAGGACACAAGAGCTTCAAGTCCTCCAGTTCCAGGTCCAGAGCCCATGACTCCTGGTTCTTACCTTGCATGCATAATACCCATACAAAAGTTTTATTTCTGAGGGAAACAGAACTTATTTTCTGTTGTTGTTGTTGTTGTTGTTGTTGTTGTTGTTGTTGTTTTTTGTCCAGATATTTGTCCGGATAACTAATTTAGAGGCTTAGTAATTTACTTACACTTAAGTTGTTCCAAACTTGTACACCTTTCTGTCTTCCATGAAACACAAAGCAGATGTTATCCTCAGTCACAATTCATTGCATACATTGAAAGTGAATAGTGACTGAGGCTGTCATTCTGCATGACACATTTTTTGTGTTCCACAGAAGAAAGAAAATCATAAGTGTTTGGAATGACATGATGGTGAATAAATGAAGACAGAATTAACATTTTTGGGTGAACTATCCATTTAAATATAAAAGTAAGAAAGCTAGTCCAGTCACACAGGTATTATTAACTATGTCACCATTAATCTACCACCAAGAATGCCTGAACTAAGCTTATATGTTGTACTGAGTCTGTTCAAGGGTTTCACAGATAACAGCAGGCAACAAAGAGACACATTGTTGTGAAATACTGCCCCCCTGTGTGTGTGTCACCAAGTGAAATGTGATATTTTTGGACAGGTGAAAGCTACAATTGTCCTCCTTCACTCCCTTAAAAATGTCATTTAATGAAATGCATTAAATTTTTTTTCCCCTCCCTGCACTTTATGGACTATACTTTTACTTACCCTGCATGTTGTCAAAGATTGTAGTGTGCTTCACAAAAGCAACATCACCGAGATTCTCTGCAACACATCTGCAAATTACAACAACCAATAATTGAAATGTTTGCAGTAGTACTGCTTTAATACTAGTTTAATTTTAGCTGCCAGTTGAAGTAATCCTCAAAACACATTATACTGATATTCTGTAATAATATTATAATAAATTGTATGGGAATGGTGAGAAATATTTAAATGTCAAATGTATATGTTAAAATCATAGTATATATGTAAAAATGTGTATATGTGTGTGCATTTTCAACATAAAAGTAGTAAAGACTTAGTCACAAGCCTAACAGTTTTCACTTAATGAATTTGCTATGTTAAATAACATTTTACAAAACGTTTGTTTCCTTTACATTTCCATTATGTAGAAACTGTTATAAAAGCAATTAGACACTCAAGGTCATGCTATTTTGTGAATATAGTCAATGCTGAAGTGTTCCACTGCACATCATGCCTAACAACATGATTTATCTGCAATATATTTACAATAATACAAGCCAAATGTATTGCATTAAGCATACCGATGTTATGGCTACACAAAGCAAATGCTTGTTTTGAATGAATGATGGATCACTGTAGGGGCTAGACATTCTCCCATATCTCTGATCATGCAGTACCTGAGAGCTCCAGCCTCCCCAAAGTGCCTTTCCCGGGGGTTGTTGGCACAGATGTGGTGGTCGTTGTCGTCCCCAATGCAGGCCTCACACAGGTTCCTCGGGTTGTTTCCCTTGGGATCGTGTTCTGAGTCCTTTACTCCAGGGACACAACTGTAGCCAAAGAAATCCCCCACCGCTGGAAACCATAAGGAGAACATTACAGTGCATGTATGTTTTTCACTTCTATGAACTTAACGTCTGTACTGTACATGCCTGATATCAAAAGATGAAAGTGCTATTTCCAGAATTTTTAATCACAGAGACATAAGTTTTTTTATATGTGGGTAGTTGTAAAATGCTTATGGAAAGTTGACATCCTATATGGTATGGCATGATAATTGAGAAACTACAAGGAGTATTTGTACAGGTGAAAACTTAAAAGAAATGGTGACCAGTTAAAGGACCTAAAATATTCACTTTCCCTTATACATTCATATAAATGTTCATCTAAAATCTTGATGTTGATTTAAAAAAAGTCTAAGGACATGTTATGCATCAACTACCCAAATGCAGCTAAGCAACAGATCAAGTCGAGTCAATTTTATTGAATAGCACTTTTCAGAATACATGCTGTTTTAAAGCAGCTATACAGAAGATTGTGTTTTATTGGCCCTAGTGAGCAAGTCAAATGTCACTGTGGCAAGGAAAAAAATTAATCTGCCAAAACTATAAATATAAAATAATTTAAACCCAACTCAGCATCATAAAATCTCACCATGGGGAAAGTTACACTGTTCATTCACACTGATCTGTGATGTGTTGACCAGGTAGCCGATGGGAACAGTCCAGCCCACTGTTGTCCTCATCCCAGGGTGACAGGAGCTGCGCTCATGCATCTCCAACAGTGACAGATCGCTGGATGATGTCCGTGCCAGGGCAACCACGTAGTAATTAATGCCATCTGTAGTACACGTTAGTAAAAAAAGGATACATGCATGGACATCAAACTATTTGAAGTTATGCCGCATTGAGACATCTGAGGTTTGTGAAAAACCTTGACTGTGAAAAATCTAATTTGCAGCCTACTAGCTCTGGTCTTCAGTATATCTGAAGAATAAAAATATATATATATTGTTGAAATAAAACATAAAACACACTAAAACTAAAATAAAAATCTAAATAACCTAAATAAAATATTTTAAAATTGTGATTTGTTCATGTGAACCTACACATACTCACCCACACCATTATAAGACTCTCCTACAGCCACATCTAAACCATAGCAAAATCCAGCTGTATAGATCTCATCAGCATACATAGTGGAGGCATCTGCTGTGCCGTTCTGTTTGAAGCACAGACAAAAAATATACTGACCCATATTTTGAGCATTTTTTATTTATTTATTGTTGTTTAGTAACATTATGTACAGTTGAATGGCAAGTTGAGAAGGGGAGTGTTTGTAACAGGGAAGTAAAAATGAACACAATCGGAAATTCAATCTAAAATCTATGAGGTTTAAAAAAATAAATTTTCACTTTCATGCACCATATCTGATTTGATTTGTTTCTTTCATCTTGGGAAGAAGTTTCCAATTACCTTAATTTGCTTCATACATTCTGTCGGACTTTGGCCCCTCACACACAATAGTTGTCCGCGAATATTCCTGGCTGTGGCATTCTCGGCTAAATCCAAACACTTCTGCTCTTCAGCATCGGACACTGTACACCATTTGACTGCAAAGAAGAAAAAAAACAGAGCAATGCAACCTTTAATATGAAAACTATACTGTGGGCATAAATGGAAAAGAAAAATAGGGGGTAGTTGTCACAGAGGTCAGCAAGTGCTGAATGAACTGTTTATTTTTTTAGGGCAACTATGATGTTCAGTTTTTGTTGCCAAGACTCTAAGGTATGTGTCTATACAGAAATTTAATCCAAACTAAACCTACCTAGGAAGGTATTTACTGGAATAAAAAGTGTTACAACTTGCCCCAGTCTCCCTTAAATTTTAGAATAAGCATTTGTTCATTAGACTATGAATTATTATAAACCTAAAAGCAGTCAAGCAAGACACTACTGCACCACGTAGTTACATGAGATATCACTGCAACCTGTTTATATCTGTGTAATGCTGCATTTTTTCCCTATCCTGGATGTTCTATTGATACGGTTGCCCAAGCAAGGTGTATCCTTGGTTAATTTTAACTCCAAAGGAATGAAGCCCAGAAGGCCAATCCAAATAAGAACAAATCATGTTACATTTTGTAAATTTCATAATGATGTCACTAAGCTGAGAAAGTAGGAAGATGGCACTTACTAATGTTGTTTTCTGTGGAGAATGAGACCAGAACAAGCAGAAGCAGAGCCACAGCAAGGTGTCCACCTGTATGATCCATGCTGACTTTGAACTGCAAGCTCCCAAATGGGCTCAGGCTCGCAGGGGTGGTGTGGGAAGTAAAGTTGAAAAAAGAGGAAAGTTAAAAGAATGAAAAAAGTCTTGGAGCATATATTGCTCCCTGTTCGGGTATCTAGAAATCTCAGAAACCCAGAGGGGAGGGAGAACCAGAGGAGAAACTTTCCATTAGGTTTTTAGAAGAGTTTCACTGCTGTTGTTTGTTTGTTTGTTTGTAATACAGATCTAACATAGGTTTTTTCTAGTGTTTCTTTCCTTATCCAATGGGACCTCATGGCATGCAAGCTTTGGCACACTTCACTGCACCTGACACCGGGCAAGCCAGATCATTTCAGAGATTATAATTAAATTAGATACAATCGCTTTTTTGTTGACAGCTTCTAAAGCTCCATGAGATTAAACCAAAGGACCGACACAAGCCAAGATTGATTTGAGATATGAATGAAGGGGCAACAGGAAATTCCTTTGTCTTAGAATGCAGTTGAGGAAACATATGGGCAACTTAATACCTTCTATGTATTCTAATTCTCATGTCGCCTTCCCCTGGATTAAAGGAGACACAAGTCATCTGTGAGATAGGAGATAGCATTTCAGAGCCAAAAACAGAGAGATACAGATACATACATACTCTAATTTATTTGCAGTATCTATTTGAGGTCAAAATCCTTGTATTCATACAATCAGACTCAACAGTAGGAATTTTTTTTATGTAGGCCGAGTTGGGCCATTAGTTCAGATTTTTACTTGCCCTGCCAACATTTTCACTGATCCCAACACAGACATACACACATAGATTAATAATAGGTTAACATAGGTTTATACTTGTTTAACAAACAAAAACAATCCATAATTTAGGATATTCGCTAACTTGGCTACAATGTTATGCAACCAGGTATGTTCCATTTTTTAATGGTGTTTTTCCCATTGGTGCAATTGCATTTTTATCAACATTGACGTCAGTGTCATATATCAAAACAGCATATCCAAAAACATGCACTGATTACAAGTGAAAATTATATTTAGTGGAATAAAATTGTGGCAACTCACCTGAGAGCTGTCAGGCATCTTATCTCTCTGCCCTTCTGTGACCCTGACTTCCTAACCTTTTTTTAACCACATTGAAAATGACAGACATTAATCAACAAGCTATTTTAAGGGGGAAAAAACTGTCAAAGCCACAGGCTCCTTGACTCCTATCGTTGGCAAGGACATCTGACTAAAGTTATGTGTGCATATTTCTACAATACTTTGTAAATAATGCTACAGAATAAATGTCCACACAGTTATAGGTACATTACTACATAACATGGCTGAACTATAATCTGTTTAATAAAATTCCTTTTGCATTATGATATTTGTATTGCTAAAACTTTGAGCTTTGTCTATGCAGACCTACTGTATGTGTATCCTCAACTACCTGCTGAAGTCATCATCATACACGTTTTATTAC
Organism: Xyrauchen texanus; assembly: GCF_025860055.1. NCBI lineage: Eukaryota > Metazoa > Chordata > Actinopteri > Cypriniformes > Catostomidae > Xyrauchen > Xyrauchen texanus. Next base: position 11,280,835 of record NC_068281.1, on the reverse strand, counting down.
TATTTAGCTACTTTAGTATCTGGTACAGTGTAAATATTTGAACAAACAAACAAAAACATCCATCACTACAAATTACATTTATTGTCACAATTTATTACATAAATGAATGATTTAAAAATGTCTAGAGAAAGGAGACCTAAAGAAGAAAACAGAATGTGCAGTTACACAAAAACAAAATCCTTTCCATTACTTCATAGAAACAGTTTCAAACTATTCATATCATGCATAATTACTGCAGCAGGACATTCACAAATACACTTTAAGAGATGTTGGTAAACAAGAGTTTAAATAAGAAACCCTGCAAGTCCATGACATTGAGTTTTCAAACAAATAATATGGAGCTATATTTGTGCCACAATTATAGCAACGAAATATAACAAAAATATTTCTTAATTTAAATTACACTTAAAACAACACAAAAATATATGAAAAGTGGTCAATATTTTTATTAAAAGTGAAAATTAATAGAAATTTGGTTCTACCTGGTCATTGCAATAAAGCGCTTTTTCATTTGAATTATTTTGTCTGTCGGCGCTGTTTTTCAAATGTTTCTAGGTATAACTCTCTCTCTCTCTCATTGAAAATAAATATGGAAAGTGCAGTGACCGCGTCCCATGTAAAATCGCCTTTCTTTACAATTCAGAATTTTGCGCGCACAAAAAGTAATTACGATTGTCAAAAGAGAGTATAATTTACCATATTTTGAACACCTGCTACTCTACTAATGTTTGTTAAACAACCTTTAATATAATGTAATGTAGGAATTTTACTAATTTATCTATATTATTTATTAAAAGTGAATGTTTGTCACTTATTTTGTAAATCTTCCTGGGTTCCGACAAGATTGTGTGAAGTCAAGCACCTGCATTTCGTCAAAATCGGAGTTTAAAATTTCCACACTGTTTCCAAGTTGTAATTACAACTTCAATTGGCATTGTTTTTTTTTTTTTGCAAGATTTGTTCTTGCAAATTATATCTTGCACAGCAAAATAAAATAAAAAATCATTTATTAATTTACTGTATTTTCCGGAAATAAAGTCGCACCTTACCATAAGTCGCACTAGGTCAAAATTGCATTGTTGATGGAGAGAAAAAAAACACATAAGTGGCACTGACAGAGGTTGGATCCGGTAGGCACTAGAACCCGGGACCAGCCGCCAGACATCCCTTAAGCGGTTCAGATGTCAAACACGCTCTGTTAAGTTTAGAGTAGGCTACCTCAGAATCTACACATCTTATCACTGTGTTTTTGGGCTTGTTTAAAATGGCAGAATTTGCTTTTAGTAATCGTACGTAACAGTTTCTCATATTCTTTTTATGTTTCATGAGAGAAACGCGACAAGTAAGCCACATGTGTTCATATCATCTGTAACTCTATGCTGCTGTGCACAAATAAACAGCTTTTAGTCTTTGAGTAAAACAATACACCTGTTGTATTCAATTAATTCATTCGGTTCATTGACTGAATGTATTTACTACAAGTGTGATGATGAAGCATTACTTTATGGACATGTGATAAGTTGCGTTTGACAGCGGACTAGTTTGTTAGAACAATAATGTTATGATGATGGACAAAATATTTAAACTGGTTGCATAAAATACTTTCTAATGGAAAATATACTGAATTGGCAACTTTAAAACCGTCAATCAAATCAAATTGATGTTGTTTTAATGATTTTTAGATATTTTTACAGGAAAAATATTATGAAGAATAAAATGTTTGCCCTAATATCAAAGGTCTAACTTGAAAAAAAGAAATTATGATCCAACGTGAATTTCCTTGATAAAAAAAAATATGATCGTGACTGGTGATATGTGCATGTAAAATGGCTTGAAGTAGCATTTTAGCTTAGCGTAAAGCTGACAATTTACACAAGGTTTATTTCTATTTCTTCTATTCCAAACTTACTTCAAACTTAATTCTCTGTCTGCTCGTATGAATGTAACACATCATAAGAAAGTGTTTCACCGCTGTTTAAATGCACTTTGGATCGCATCATTTATATGTATCAATGTTTTCCATCTGAAAGGACTAAATATTAAATGAAACAAATTACATTAAAATGCAAAGTAATCTCTTCAGTTATCAAAATACATTTGAATGTAACTGTATTCTAAATATCAGTGATTTAAACTGTAATTGTAGTGGGATACAGTTACTAATATTTTGTATTTTAAATACATAATCTTGTTACATGTATTCCGTTACTCCCCAACCCTGCCAATAAAAATATTAAGTAACATGCATTCAGTTTCTTTAGTCATCAAATGTGGAGACAGGTGGCAAGACACCATCAATAAGCTGGAACTGTACACTTCCAGAGTGAGGAAAAAGGCTGGAAAAATCACTCTGGACCACATTCACCCAGCCCAATTCCATTTTGAACTTTTGCCTTCTGGACCGCGCTACAGAGCACCAGAACCGTCAGGCACTGGAACCGTTTTTACCCTCAGGCTATCCATCTCATGAACAATTAAAACTGCCCCATTGAGCAATAATTATGTGCAATACACAGTTTAGTCTATTTATATCCATCCAACAATTCCTACCTCTTCTCCCATACTTCTCCCTTATATCTGTATATAACATATTTGTATTTGTGCATACTTACACACACACAGACATAAATATATGTGTGTGTGTGTGTGTGTGTGTGTGTGTGTGTGTGTGTGTGTGTGTGTGTGTGTGTGTGTGTGTGTGTGTGTGTGTTAATATAAAAATAGCTTATTACAATATTTATAGTTATAAAAATATTTATGAAACAATTATTGGAATTTTATTTGAGTGCAATCACTTGGATGAAAACTGCTGCAATATTTACAGTAATCGCCTCATAGACGCAGTAACTGAGCTGAACAGTGGGTGGCATTATAGCCCTTCTACTGGCGCGTTTCGCACAGCTTCTTGTGTGAATGGGGGAAAAAACGCCAGAAGAGGCAAGATCGCAAGCAAAGCCTGTCGCCCACCGCGTCCCGTGTAAAACCGCCTGACCTGTGGCACAAATATAACGCCACAACTCAAAACGCAGCAGTTTCTTGTCCTTATGATTAGGCGGACTGTGCTATCCCATAATGCACGTGCGCGTCGACTTGTTTATGGTGACGTCTGTTGCAGGCTTTTCTGTGTCTATGGGTGGTGGCAAACTGTCTTTCTACACTTAAAACACGACTTCAAATAAAACACTAAAAACACGCAACGTTAGCACAAACACGAGGCAGCTTTGCTGCTAAAGGTAAGAAAGCTCTTAAATCTTGCTTTGAAGCGCTTGAAATCAATTCGCAGAGTAAATAGTGGTCGTAGTTAGCAGCCAGCAAAACGACCAGCTTCAGCAAACAGGCCGATTATTATTATGAGTTAGAATAATAGACAGATTCTGTTTGTGTGTGTTATTTTTCATATTTTACTCTTTATGTTGTTGTTGTTGTTTGTGTTCGTCAAATCATATAATCTGAGTTATTGTCTTAAATACTAAGCCTTATTTACAATACTGTATGTGCTAACGACTCTGGTAGGCAACACAATTAAATGTCAGACAGTTGCATGCTTTTGTTGTCTTGCCTGTTATGCTTTTTTATTATTTTTTTAGATGTATAACAAAGATGAAATATTTAAAGGTTTGCACAATTCCTAGATCACTGATCTAATGTAAAAAGATTACAAAATGTATTAAATTGGCCATGTTAATTTCCGACGTACAAAATGTCAGACTTTCCATTAAAGCACAAAATATATTGTTTTGAACATTCTCAAGTCATGCTAGGATAACATGGACCATCAGGTTTTGCACAAATATGAGAAGTTCTTGCCAGTTGGGTGTAAACTATCATTAAAACAAATGAAAATATACTAAATACTAAGATATTTAGACATTTTTGTTAATTATTCAAGGCAACTTTTCACTCATTTTTATGCTGATAATATTATTATTTTTAATGCTATGAAAAAATTGGATGAAGAACGCAAAATATCAGTGTTTTTTTATAGAGATCGAATGATACTGATTTTAAATGACTGATACAATACTGATTATTTTTGTGTTTAAGTGTCCGATATGCATAACCAATTTTTAATTCTTGTTTTATTTCGGCTTTTAAGTACATTATGAACTTAAGCATTTATCACTAACTTCTGGTAAACTGCTTTACAAATCTAGCATTGCACATAGTCTACAAAGAATTATATGACTAGTTTCTGTTGCAATTATACACATGGTCAAAGCGGCTAACCAGATATTAAAGAACTGATATCCGTTGTGCTTGAAAGATTTTGGCATTCTTTAAGTACTGGAAAAAATAAAATGGGTTGTCATTTTGCAGCTGTACAGAATTTTGGTCCGCTCTCGGCTAGATTATGGGAGTATAGTTTACGGTTTGGCCAGAAAATCATACCTATAAATGCTGGATACTGTACATCAAGGATTGAGACTTGCTTTGGGAGCCTTCAGGACTTCTCCTAAACACATTTTTTACACAGAAGTAAATGAAGCACCTCTTCAAATTAGATGCCTGAAATTGGCTCTTCAATACGCAGCTAAGATAAAGACAAATCAACACAACCCAGCTTACATGCCTATCTTCCAGCTACAGTATTTGCATTTGTATGAGACCAGACTAAACCCAGCTAAATCAGACTGTTTGAAATGCGCATCAGACCACATCGAGAAAACCTGGACATAAATCTTGATATTTTAAGCCAGACTACCTTCTGCCCAATTCCACCTTGGAGTTTAAATAAATTATGCATCCTGCTAGATATCAGCTTGATAAGAAGGCTGAAACCCCTCCCACATATATTTCAACAGCATGTCCTTGATGACAGAAACCTTCACCCCTGCCATAAACCTATATGAACAAATAGACTGATGTTGTTACTTAGTTAGAAAATAGACAATCAGGTATCTGCAGCAGCAGTGATACTATACTATGGCAATCACATCCCAGACCAAAGTTCCTTTTTTACAGCAGAGGCCAGTGCTCTACTTCTTGCTCTGGAATATATTGAAAACGCAAAAGAGCGGAACTTGTACTCACTCAAAATCCTTTCTTTAAGCACTGGAATCTTTGAAGATATTGTTGATATTTTGATGAAAGCAAATCAGCTGCAGAGAAACAATTAGAGCCCAACCGATATGGGAGTTTTGAGGCCGATAACGATTTTAAAGGGGGAAAATTTATTGATTACCAGTATGCTGGCCGATATAGTTAATTTTTGTGCTGGAATGAAAACAGGCCTTTTCTATGTGGATTGTTCACTTATTTTGCACCGATATGATTATGCAAATGTACTCCGAAGGCTGCTTTCTTAAATATTTTTATCAAAGAATATTTGACATTATTGTTATACACAGTCAACAAATTCTAGAAATGAACAGTGAGAAAATAAAGAATAAATAAAAATACAATAAATAGCTAAATAAACATCAGTACTGTATGTTCAGTATGTCAATTGCTGACCATTTAAATAGACTTAATAAAAATACAAAAAATAGCTAAATAAATATCAGTATTGTATGTTTAGTATCAGTCAATTGCTGACCATTAAAATAAAGAATAAACTCGACTCAGAGTCAAGATATAAACAGTGGCAGCTATGTTACACTGTATTCTGCTATACAAGTTCAGGAGAATCTTTCAAAGGTGGAAAACCAGACTTTTAGATATTACATTTTATATATGCAGTGACTGGAATTGTTCTGTTGAATGGGGTGCCAGACTGTGAATCCTGAACAAAACCGTTTGGTGAATACATGTTTACACATTAGCTTCTACTCATCTGACAAGGTATGAAAGTTGCTACGTGGTTAGTTAGTTAGCTATAAGCTCATTGTCATGGAGAGTAAATGATGGACCAGCATTGCGTCTCACCAACTAAGTAACAACATAGCGTGAAATCAACACTCAACAGACACAATCCACCACTGCACCGTTGTCTGCTGAGCTGCAAAAGATGCTCTGATGTTTACCTTTCAATCTGTTACAATGCTTAGCTTATTGCACTGACAAACTAAAGCTGGCTAACACAGCAAACAGATGTGATAAACATGAGTGACATGGTTGTCAGGGACAGTGTTAACGTTATATTGAAAAGGGTAAATTATGGGGTCATTGTTTATTAACTTTTCAGTATGTATTTCACAAACTAGTTAGCAACTTACTGAGAAGACACCGCTTGACTCCGCACCGTTCTCAGAGCCACTGTCGCGCTCTGCTCATTATGACACCAATTCTAAAGCATTGGTTTGCGCATTATATGTTCTTTAAAAAGTTTTCGTATCTGCGCATATTGGTAAATGTATACAGCGATACAGATATATTGGTGAAAGGCTAATATCGGCCGATGATATCGGCACTAGATACAATTACAGCATAATCTTTTGTTGTATCCTGGGACATAGCAGTCTTCTTGAAAATGAGCAAGAAGACACGGTCGCTAAAAAGCTCTCACGGAAAGAATTCCAAAACAAATGCCAAACAGAATGATAAGGATGTCTTGATAACAAACTATTCAATGCAATAAAATCTGTGGTTGGAATAAGATATTTTATCCCTTCAAATCTAGACATGACCAAGTGGTTTACACAAGGTGTCATAGAGGCCACACTAATCTGACCCACGGGTATTTATTAAAAGATGAAGAACCACCAAAATTTCAATATTTTAACACCCCTTTGACTGTGAAGCATGTGCTCCTGATCTGCCCTATTTTTAAAGTCATGATACAATGCTTTTTATCTGGAAAAACCTTGAATGACTTGATTTGTAAGATGTGCCCAGGACAACTCATGGGGAAAAAGTGCAACTAAAGGATCTTTTATAGAATTGATTTACTGTACTGGATTGAATAGTCTTCCTTTTTTTCTGTGTATTGTTTTTGCAAGACATGTTGTATTTATAAATTGTTTGATTGCCAACTGCATTTGCCATGAAGTAGCCATTGTTGCTGATATGGCAATAAACACCAACCAATCAAAACAAACTGATAACCGATGTAAATATCAGTTAAAAGTATCAGTCAAACCGATTATGATTCTATCCCTAATTTTTACTACCCACTTTACTAAACCATAACTTTGTTAATATGGTGACTCTGGTATTTTTACACAACGGCAGGGACTCAAAGCTCATCACAGTCCCAGCTCTATGGCTATCAGTGTGCAGACTTTCAGGCACCTCTCTTATCCTGTTACTCACTCCTTCCTCCAGAAATGACCATGGGAAAAACACTGCTGTGGAAAAAGTCTGACATGCTGCTTCGGTCTTGTTTTTAGGATCCAATGGGAAGACAGAGTCTGGCTAGGAGCATACTGAAAGGCAGTGTTGAGAGTCACATGAAGATTTGTACAAGTAAGAGTGTCCACTGATATATTCTGTGCCTATGTCCGTCAAGCTATTTTCCTGGAGAAAAGATTTTTTGAACATAATATTTATGTATTTGAATTGAAAAGAAAGGGCAGAAATGATTCTACACAATTAAAAGTGATGTTTTGAAGGACTCCTTGTCTGTAATAATTAGTCATAGTCATACCGTCTTCTTGAAGGAAAAATTGTATGGTAATTGTAAACTTAATGGTGAGTCCTTCATCCCCAAAATGCTATTTCCTTTCTGCCTCTCCTGAAGTGCTCCTCCACTCTCTTTGATGCCTCTCACTAATGGGCATCTCTCACTCCTCGGTTACCATGGTGACTGGCCTCGTCTGACATACAATGGTAGTGTATGTGGAAGTATTTGTGGCAGGAAAGAGTGAGGCAGGGCACAGCTGCACTTTCTAAAAAATGTAATTATGTAGTCATCTTTGCTGTTCAGTCTGCGTTTGGAGTTTTGTGAGGTTGATTGATTTGACTTTATACTTTGATGTTGGCCTTATTTGAATCCAGCTAGGCAAAAGCAATGTGTGATGTATTTAGGTGTAAATCTGCTTGTGTAGAACCTCTTGTCACTTTCCTTTCAGTGCAGTGAACCAAATGGGGCATTGCAGTACCCAAATCATCTTCCTCATCCTGCTTCAGATCTTACGGACATCAGCTAAAGGTAAAAAGGTTCTGAGCTTTGTTTGTCTATTTTGTTGTGGAATGTTTTATTGTTGTTTTTATTATTTTTAGCAGTAGTCTCAAATGGTCAGACATTTGATAATCAGCAATTAAAGTCTGGTCCATGTTGCAGATTATTCTGGCCATCACCTGCACATATACAGCAAAGTGACTGGACATGGACTGTTCTGCCTCCCACTTTTTTAATAGTCTTTTAAGTAGGGCTGGGAAATAATACAGATTTTCTGGTTAATCTTAATTATTTATGATATTGAATCTTAAAATCCCAAGGTTGCTTTTTACCTTTACTTTAAAGTTTACCTCAGTTTTGTGTTGAGTATTATATCTGTCAAATAAATAGCAGTTTAACTGCATAGTTTGAGCCTTTTTACAGGGTTCAATACAAGTTAAGCTTAAGCATTTGTGGCATAAAATTGATTACCATGTAAATTAATTCTGATTTTCCCCTCCTTTTCTTTAAAAAAAAAAGCTAAAATTTGGGTTACAGTGTGGCACTGACAATGGAAGTGAATGGGGCCAATTTTTGAACGTTACTCACTTTTTCAAAAGTGTAGTCACAAGTCAAAAAACAATATTTATCTAAACATGATAATAGTGTGATGAAAATCACATACTAACCTTTTCTATGTAATGTCAACAAACCCTTAAATGACTAAAAATGACAAAACGACTTTACAGCTCAAATAATATACAAGTTTTAACAGAATTAATGTTGTGCTTTTATAAAATTAATACGCTTCACATGTCTGCCTTGCAATTTTTAAAGAAAAGGAAGCACAAGTCAAAATCAATTTTGTGGTAATCAGCATAATGCCACAAATGCTATCAATTGACCTTAACTTGTATTGAACCCAGAATAGTCATTTAATATTTTCTAGAGTTGTCTTTAAAGCAATTAACGCATTTACCAATTTTCACATTTCAGTCTGACATTTCATTTAGCTCTGTGTGAGTTCTGAACTTTGGAGTAGGCTGGAATCACATAATAGTAATTCTGTGTCAGTGATCAAGTGTTGGAGAACGGACCTCTTAACCATTTTTTTTATACAAAACAAACTCTGATGGGACATGGGTAATGTTGCATTCACATGACTCACTGGAGTGAAGCATCAGCGGAAGCTTCTTACTGGGCAATTCGGATAAAGTATAATTTACACGCTCTGTGCGAAACAAGACATTCTTTGCCGCACTTTTCGTGTAGTGTTCAGAAGTTGCAAATCATGTGAATATGACTTCACGGTTGCTGTAGCAAAGTGGATAGCCACAATTAATATTGAGGAGGACAAGGATTTAAGAGGTTTAATGTACATTACAATGAATACTCAACCTATGGGAACTTCATTTTGTCAACGTCCCACTCTGACTTTAGGAAACGTTTAATTTTTCTTGAAGTTGTGCTGTTTCAGTGTATTTCTATCTTTATGCTTAGTTTGAAAAATGTTAATAGAAAAGAAAACAATGTTATAATAATTTTTAAGAAGAAACTAAATGCATTTTGACAGGAAACAAACAATATACTGTATAGTCAAGTTTAAGCACTTTAAAAATTTGCGATTTAACAATTAAAAATAATTTGATTTAATATTTTATTTGACCTACACCACTATTTGTTTCTAAATGTAACGAGTTAGAAGGCACCTTGTATAATTTGTAGAATTATTTTAGAGAATTTCTATCATGCAAACAAAATGGACATTAGAACTCAAATATGCCCAAATGAATTGGAATCGAATCAAGAGCTTGTGAAATTATTATTTTAAAAACCCCTTATCCATTGATAATGAACAACTGGATAAGTTAGGGAATAGGTGTGGGAACCTTGAATAGTTCATAGTCAAACTTCCAACCACACATCTTATTTTGTTTATTTGTCTTGCTTTCATTAGGTCATTCTGTGTCCTATCCAGTTAGCGTGTCTTACAGAGAGTATAAAACATGAATGCTGATTTAATTGATCTGTCACTGATGCTCTTTGGCCCTCTTTTGTCCCCCCGTGTAGTCAATTTGTAAACTCGTCAGAGTCACAGGAAATTAAGGCAATGAGAAGTGAAGAAAACCGTCTCAGTTATCCGTCTGTGAGATCTGACATCAAGCTGGTCTTCATTCATTTCTTTTTTCCCAGAATTGTTACAGCTGTTGGATCCCTGTTCTTAAAGGGTCATGGCATAACTTTTTTTATTATTTCAATATGTTCTTTGAGGTCCACATATGATAATAAAGTCAGCATGAAACGGAATTTGCGACTGAATTTACTTCAATATTGTGATGTATTTCCAAGTGAAACAGCTTATCAAACAATAGAAAAATGTAGCGCAGGGACTTGATTTTATCCATCAGTTGTTGATTAGATTTTGAAAAGTGGGCGTTGCATACTGAAGTGGAGGCAGATGTGAATGCGAGTTTGCAGTAGACTCAAACACACACCCTGGACACACCATGCTGCTCAAGCCAGAGCCTGTAATCTGTGAAAGTTAGCAGTGATGTCAACACATTGATGATCAAATTGACAACATAAATGCACAAGCACATCATGGTCTTTGCTTACGATGAGGCTGTAGTCACTGAAAAGTTAGTGAGTAAAAGATAACAATATTTTAACGTTTTGAATCACACTACACTAATTATAAAGGGAATAAAACATGTACTCGTGTTGTACGTCCCAAGATACCTGCATTAAAAAAATATGAATAAACTCCAGAGGCATCCGAAGCGTTGAATTCAGTATGATCACATCAGCAGTTCAGGCGTGAAATATCTCAAACACATCCGCAAATTCACCATTATTCATCCTCATTCAAAATGTAAATTCAAGCCATCTGGCCCATAACCAAGGCAGTTTGGAGTAAGGAACTAGAGTTTTGTAAGAAAAAAGCCCCCCCAAAAAACTTTTTGTCTCTGCATTAGCTGCTTTGACTGCAAGTTTGTTTATACTCTTGAAGGGGCTTGGTTAAAACTGAGTACCACTTGCATACGTCAGCAGAGCAGAGTCAGTCATTTTACCGAAGTTATGACATTTTGATTAAAGATTATGATGTAAAAAAAAAATGTATTAAATGGCCAATATGCATGGGAGAATCATTCATAATAAGACCAGTTGCATGTATTAATAAAATAAATATGGTCTATTTTGATTTCATGCCAACGTTTAAGTTTTTGCTAAAAAAAAATTTTTTTAAAAAAGGTAAAAAATTTGAAAGACATGAAAATCATTTTCCTCCCTTATTCTTACACTCTGTCAGAAACACTCCGTTTTGGTGCTGCTGCTGCTACTTTAAGATTTGACAGTTAGTAAGTCCACTGTTATGATTAGTTCTACCTCTTTAATGTGAAAAGATCAAGGTAAATTTAATTCCTCATCATTCTCTTGAACACAAAATGAAATGTTATATAGAATGACTGCCTCTGTCACCATTCTCTTTGATTTCATGTTTTGCTATTGTTTTTGCCCTTTTTTATGTTTTTGGTGAACTAACCCTTTAATTTATGCTTTAACTCTCTCACGTTCTATTCTCACTCCAGATGTTTCCATCGGCTGCATGTGTGTTGGCAGTGACTGTAATGAGCAGCAGTGTACTGGAGACCAGTGTTACACATCTGTTATCATTAGTAGTGATGTGACGACATTCAAACGAGGTTGCCTGATTGGAACGGAGAGCAAGCGCATGACGTGTTATGCAACGCCCTCTGCTAGTCACGTCGTAGAATGTTGCTCCCAACACATGTGCAATGCCAACGTCTCGAAAGAGACCCTTCTTCGACTGCTGCTGACAAGTGAGTCAATACAGTCCATCTAAACATTACCAGTATATAGACAGTTTGAGGTTAGAATAAAGCAGTAAGCCAGCGTTTTCAGGGTCGTGTTATGGATGATGCAAAATCTTACAATATACTATTCAACTGCCAAATAAGGAAGTTCATATTTTGTGCTGGACGCTGTTTACTAGGCAACTTCGTGCAATAATATAAAACTTTTTTTTATACTGTATATATAATTTTACCTGCAATTCTGATGGATTTCATTCAATCTTTTATTCAAGAATTTAGTGTTGCGTTTTGGTTTGAAGTCAATTTAGATTTTTTTTCTTCTGTATAATTGTGTTGGTGTCTTTGAGAAGGTCCAGATGATGAGAAGGCTGTGCAGTACCATATGAAGATGCTGTTTCTCTTTGTGCTGGGACCATTCGTGGTGCTGGGACTGCTGTCTGTGCTGGCTGTGCTCGTGTGCCGTAGACTCCATCATGGGCGTTTGGAAAGACTACATGACTTTGACACGGAACAGGGGGCCATAGATGGGCTCATTGCAACAAATGTCGGGGACAGCACCCTTGCGGTATGATATTTCTGTAAACTATAAAACATTCCTTAGATGCCTGAAAATATGAGGAAAGCTGGGCCTTGTAACATGTCTTTTAGACAGAGGTGGGTAGTAACATGCTACATTTACTCCGTTACATGTACTTGAGTACATTTTTGAAGAAAATTAACTTTTACTTGAAGAGTTAAAAGTACCCATAATTTTTACCTACTCTTAAATGTCTAATGAAAAGAACATACTTTTAATTTGTTACAATGGGTGACTCCTTTCATTATATTACTGGTTTTAATTAAATAGGTTTTAATAAATGCTTATCTTATTGAGAGATTTTTGGGACTTTTACGACAGCGGAGCTTTACAGCAGGGATTTGTCACTAGTCCGAGTTCACCACTGCAGCAGCAAGCGTTCAAAACAAACACTTGTTTTAAACGCTTTGACAGTGCCCACACTTTCAGTCATAGCGAACGTTCAAAGAGGGAGCAGTGTGTTCCTGAGGTAATGACAGAAAAACAGCATCTGATGTTATTCACACAAAGTAATAACAAACCTAGACATGACATGTATTATAATGGGCTTGTGTGACCATTTTTACAGGCTTATTTAAATTCAGAGGTGTTAAAGCATTGATAATGATCTTTAATCCTTGTTAATAAATGATATCCTTATGAAAACTACCTATATGTAGTAATATTGTATTAACCATGAATAATAACCACAACTGTAGTAACCATGTTTATTTTTGTTTTTTTGGTAGTAACCATGGTTTTGCTACAACGTTACAGTAGTATCCATATGTTAACTTGTTTTAGTAATAGTAGCCATATAATAATATCTATATACCTCTATATAATCTATATATATATACACACACACGCACGCGCACACACACTGATCAGCCACAATATTAAAACCATCTGCCTAATATTGCGTAGGTCCCCCTCATGCCGCCAAAACAGTGCCAACCGGCAATAGCATTCTAAAATGATGTTCTTCTCACCACAATTGTACAGAGCGGTTACCTGAGTTACCTTTGACTTTGGCCAGACTGGTTCAAAATGACATTCTCTGTTGACCTCTCTCATCAACACAGCATTTCTGTCCACAGAACTGCCACTCACTGGATGTGTTTTGTTTTTGGCACCTTTCTGAGTAAATTCTTGAGACTGTTGTGTGTGAAAATCCCAGGAGATCAGCAGTTACAGAAATACTTAAACCAGCCCATCTGGAACCAACAGTCATCCATGCGATTATCTAATCAGCCAATCGTTTGGCAGCAGTGCAGTGCATAAAAACATGCAGATATGAGTCAGGAACTTCAGTTAATTTTCATATCAACCATCAGAATGGGGAAAAAGTGTACGATTGTGAAGAGAAGAATATCATCTCTGAATGCTATTCTGAGATGCGGGTTGGCGTTGTTTTGGCGTTGGTTTTAATGTTGTGACTGATCTGTGTATATATAAAATCAAGCTTTTGACACTTATGACAATTGAGGGACACACAACCATTACATGAGGTGCAAACATTCATTGGTGCTCAAGAAGACAACACACTACTATATGCGTACTATATGTAAATAGCTGTAATGTAGATTCTGAAGAGCAGTACTAAATTCTTTTTTATCTCTTATATTTCTATAAATTGTGAAAGGGGTCTGAAAATTTAAGAGACAAAAGGGAATGCAAACTTATCTCTCAACTATATATACTGTTTATTAAACCTTCGAATAATGGGTTATCAGCCATCTTCCTTTCCTTTGGCTGTCTATCTTATTTCTAAACAGCAAAAACAGCTATTTGGCTCTTCTACATGACAGATTATTTCAAATCTGACAAGCGACTTTAAAGTTAGTTCATAGTTTAGCCATATTAATGTTTCTGTCATCATTTCCCCACCCACATGTTGTTCCAAACCTGTGACTTTCTGTATTTTGTGGAACCCAAAAGATGTTTAACAATGTTAGAGACTCACCATTCGCTTTTAAAATATGGAGGGAAAAAACATGCAGTGAACGTAAATGGTGACTGAGGATACCATTCTGTCTTACATCTCCTTAATTGTTGCATTGATGAAAGAAAGTCATACAGGTTTGGAACAACATGAGGGTGAATCAAATTTCCAATAATAATTATCATTTTTATTAAATTCTTATTCTGTAATTAATTTTAAATATGTTATGGAATATTGGGGAGTAAATGTCCATTATGTTACATATGACAGTAACTAGTTAATCACTACTTGAGTATTCTTTTAGTTGGATACTTTTTACTGTTACTCAAGTAATTATTAACATAATTACTTCTTCTCAAGGAATCATTTTTTCAAGTAATTGTACTTTTACTTGAGTACAGTTTTTGGCTACTCTACCCACCTCTGCTCTTTATGCTGCGTTCACACCGGACGCGAATAGCGCGTCAAATTCGCGCCTACCGCTTCTAGTTATACGCTTGACCACTTTGAATCCATTCGCGCGTCAAGAGCGAAATTGACGCGCGTAAAAAACAAAAGTTTGAAGCGAAATTTACACGCGTGATGCGCGTCGGAGGCGAAATCCGATGAAACTCCGGAGGTGAAACCCGTTGACGGCCATCTTTTTACAAGATGGCTGATGTTGATCGAGCATTCGTGGAGAGAGTCACCGCTCTGTATTTGCTCTGGAGAGCAGAACAGCGGCGTATGGGTCGTCGTCGCCGTACTTGGGTCCACCAGCGAGGGGCGCGGGACATGCTGGAGAGGAGCCACTGCCAGGTCTGGGTCGGGTTGCGGCCAACAACTCCTCCAGAGAGGCACTCCGGGTGAGGGATGTGTTCATGGCACACTTCTCGGCGGAGGGAGCAGTACCATGGCAGCCGACGGAGTAGCGTTTGAAGTCCTCCTCATGACTTCCCCACAACGGCTCTTTTAAGAGCCACCCACAAACCTATAAAGAGCTAAAATATCTAAAAATAGTCCATTATTATTATATTTTGTATTTTTTTTCCCAGGTTGTCAGCCCCAGTTCCAGGATGTCAGGTCCACAACATGCACATTTATTAAGTTGAGACTTTTTAAAAATGTCAGGTTTTCCATGGTAGTATATCAGGTTAAATTATTTATTTATTTTTGTTTTGATGATAAATGGAGCCAGCCTCCAAAAGTAGTTAACCTGTCCTGTGTTTTTTTCCTTATTCAACACTGTCCAGACACTAATGTTGGTTGTCTTTACATTACAATAATAATGAAAGATTCCGAGCGGAGTTTACGTCGCTTTACCTCCTGAGTGACAGCAGGCAGCTAGGCTCCTGATTGGTTAACGCGGCGCGAATTGACGCCAAAGTTCAGATTTTTCAACTCGGGCGGCAGACGCGAATTCGCGTCAAACGCGTGAATGCACAAAATGCACCATTCGCGACCGCGCCGCGCTCTACGCCTCATTGCTGCGCAGGAAATTTTTACGCGCGTAACGCGTCTTTGCATTGACTTAACATTGAAATCACTCGCGCCTTACGCGCTATTCGCGTCCGGTGTGAACGCAGCATCTTCTGCAAAATGGTCCCCTCAGCCCTTGGGGCACTCTTACAAATCCTCACTGTAATAATGTTATATTGTATTTTGGCTGTTGGTGAGTACAGTCGTTCCCAAGCCACTGATGGAAAAGTACCAGCAGTACAGAGAACTGACTGTTTGTCTACACTTGGCTGCTTTCAAATGCTCATATGTCTGTGTGTGCTCTATAGAGCACTTGTGTCTCATAGTGAATGCAGCTGCGCATGAACAATCAAATGCGCTTCTTGGGAAAAAAGCCCCTCTTGACATGATATTTATATAAACACAGCCGTTAATGCATTACAAGAGTGTGAGCAGACAGGACAGAAATCTACACTGTCTTTGTGTGATCTTAATGTAAATACAGCCGTCAATGTATATGCATATTCACGGTTTGTAGAAAGTGAAGAGTCAAATACAGACTGAAATTGAGATATCCATGAATCAAAAACAACAAACAAAAACAATCGGTTCCCGTAAACAAGAACAATGATACAAAATCCAATACAAGTGACCCGTTAGGAATACTCAGAGAGGGCATAAACACAACTCAAACCAAGGTCTATATCTACACAGATGTAACAAAAGAGAAAGCAATAGGCAGGCGAGGGTGATCATGCAAACTAAATGAGGGGAGTCTAGACACAACACAGAGCACATGGGCAGAAAATATATACAAGCCAAATCAAAACTGAATGACAGGATCCCGACACTAAATAAAAACTGAACATAAATTTCGGGAACCTGACAGTATTACGTGAAGATAAGGAGACAGGACAAAAATATTATACTTCATAATAATTTGTCCAGTGTGTGTGTGTGTGTATCCAGCCATAGACCTGCAGCTGTTTATAGGTGTAACATTTAATATTAATCAAAATGATATTGACAAGAAAAAGAGAAATGTACTCACAGTCCTTGACTGGATAACTTTAGTAGCTGTAAGCCCAGAATCAGTATGTATACAGTGAATTCAGACCACAGACTTATTGGGGGGTTTTCCACATCAACCTACAGTCCATACTCCATAATAAACTTTGCAAATTTATTAAAAAACAAAAAATATATAAATATCACATTGACATAATTATTCAGACCCTTTGCTGTTACATTTAAAATTAAGCTTGGGTGCATCCCATTTCTCTGGATTATCTTTTAGATGTTTCTACACTTTGATTGGAGTCCACCTGTTGCAAATTCTGTTGACTGGACATGATTTGAAAAGGTAACCACCTGTCTATATAAGGTCTTGCAGCTGAAAATACATATCAGAGCAGAAACCAAGCCATGAGGTCAAAGGAACTGCCTGCAGAAATCATAGACAGGATTGTATTGAGGCACAAATCTGGGGAAGGCTACAAAAATGTTCTGATGCATTGAAAGAGCACAGTGGCCTCCATAATTAAATGGAAGAACTTTGAAACAACCAGGACGCTTCTTAGAGCTGGGTGCCTAGCCAAACTGACCAATCGGGGGAGAAGGGAATTGGGAAGAGAGGTGACCAAGAACCGGATGGTCACTCTGGTTGAGCTCCAGAGATCATGTGTGGAGATGGGAGACACTTGCAGAAGGACGACCTTCACTGCAACACTCCACCGATCTGGGCTTTATGGCAGAGTGAAGCCTCTCCTCAGTGCAAGACACATGAAAGCCTGCTTGGAGTTTGCAAAATGACTTGGACCATAAGAAATCTCTGAACAACTAAAAGCTAAAAACTTTGAATTGAGTTGAAATTATTTTATTAGCTTACTTGTAGAGATCATGCAGTGAGCCGAGAAGCAGGAACGATGACTCGCAATACTCGGATGAGCGGTCTGCTATGTGGATGTGCGGTTGTTACAGAAAAATATCAGACCACTAGATGGTGCCGTTGACCAATCAGAATTGAGTAATCCAGAGAGCAGTGTAGTAAAAAGGGGGTCCATAGTTAAAAAAAAAAAAAAAAGTACTGGGTTTTTAGTAGATCGCTTTAGGTTGTGTAATAGGCACTTGTGAGGACCCTGTTTTACCATAAATTTACAATTGGAACAACCTATAGTCTTGTGGACCCCTCAGATATGCATAAATATCCAAATGTGATAGAGTAATGATAAAACTTACCCATGAAACCAGTTGCTGTGGTTTAGCATTAGTAATTCTGCATTTACTTTTGTGCAGCTCACATAATGCCTGATATGTCTTATGTTGTTTTCTAGGATCTGATGGATCACACTTGCACATCTGGCAGTGGTTCAGGTCTTCCCTTCCTGGTGCAGAGGACAGTTGCACGGCAGATCAGCCTGGTAGAGTGTGTTGGTAAGGCAGCAGATTTTAACGCTAAGCCTTGTAGGACCTCCTCCTTTTGCATTAAACACAGAAGAGATGCTGCCTACTCCACTAGCTGAGTATTTTGTAATAATACTATTAATGTTTGCTGAGAAAGGCTTCCAAATAAAAATAACTTAGTATGTAGTGACTAATTATTAAAAAAAAATAGTAAATATAATATAATTGTTCAGTTAATTATAATATTTACATGCTTGTGGCCGACAAGTAAAGCAATGACACTCTTAGACATTACAAAATGTATTGACTGTTAGCCTATCATTGGCCTACAGTCCACAACAATCCATTTTACAATTAAATTTGTCATTCTGTCCGAGGTAGAGTTATAATAAGGGCTTTTCTAAGGACATATCGGTGTCACGTGTTTCAGATGAATGCTTTTGGAGCATCTCACTTTGCGTTGCTATATGAAAACAGCATTTTTTGGGCACTGTTAAGTTAAACGTAGTTTGAAACATAGAAAAACACATCTTAAGTCCCCTGCATTTGGAGTTGTGCTCCATCCAGCTTTGTTTGAACGCAAGAACTGTGATGTCTATTGTCACTAAAGTGTGGTTTGCTCCTGCACGTACGATGGGAGAAAGGTGCCTCGAGTTGTTCCTAGCAGGCTACTCAGCCTTACAGGCTCCATTTGGTTAGGATTAGGGATGGCTGGGGTTTAGGGCTTCTTCCTGCCAGGAACAGTTCAAGGAACTATTGTACAATAGGCTCCTTTACTTGGGTTGTGTGTTGCCTGTACAGCTAAAGTTGGCATACTGCCCTCTACTATCTGGGATTCATAAAAACATGAATTTTGTATTTCAAATGTGAATTGCTCCAATGGTACAAATATTGGTAATGAGTAATTGCATAATTTGTTATAAAATTATTTGCACATGATTATCACGATAAAATACATTTTCAACCCTAGTAATTTCTTGTTTGGAAAACGTAAATTTCAGATGGTGATATGTATTGATATCTGTGAGTGCTATTTTCATAGGTAAGGGACGTTATGGGGAAGTGTGGAGAGGACAGTGGCAAGGGGAGAATGTAGCTGTAAAGATCTTCTCTTCCAGAGATGAGAAGTCATGGTTTAGAGAGACGGAAATATACAACACTGTTCTATTACGACATGAAAATATATTAGGTGAGTCTGACCTCTTTGTTTCTGTCTGTATCAGTTAAAAGGAAAATGTAAATTATTGTTTTGTTTTTTAATAAATGTTATAAAGAAATAAACTCCTTTTTTGCAGGGTTCATGGCATCTGACATGACCTCCCGAAACTCTAGCACTCAGCTGTGGCTCATCACACACTACCATGAAAACGGCTCTCTCTATGACTACCTGCAGCGTGTTGCAGTGGAGATGGCAGATGGCCTGCACATGGCAGGGTCGGTTGCAAGTGGGCTGGTGCACCTGCACACAGAGATCTTTGGCACTGAAGGCAAACCAGCCATTGCTCACAGAGACCTGAAGAGCAAGAACATATTAGTGAAGAAAGATCTGCAGTGCTGCATCGCTGACCTGGGTACTTTCTTACAAATCTCTGCTCTTGTCCTCTTTAATTTTAACAGTCATTCAGATATGGGTCCTATTGATTTTTTTTTTTTTTTTAATTGTCTTTGTTTTTCTACTTTTGCTTCTGAATATGTGTGCATCGTTTTGTAAAACAAATGTATGCCTAGCTTTTCACAAATTTGCTTCTTTTCCTTGTTAATCCTATTTCCCTGTGTCCTTCTGTCTCTCTGTAGGTCTGGCAGTAACTCACTCTCAGTCAGATAATCAGCTGGATGTGGGAAATAATCCCAAAGTGGGAACCAAGCGCTACATGGCTCCAGAGGTGCTGGATGAGACCATTCAGACAGACTGCTTTGATGCCTATAAGAGGGTGGACATCTGGGCCTTTGGGTTGGTGCTGTGGGAGATCGCTCGCCGAACCATCAGTAATGGTCAGCTCACTAGACTCACTCAAACTAGCTGCATTTCACATCAGAAATATTCCACCTTTGCAGTACTGTTGATATTTAAGAACAACACCGATTTAGTGCAAGTTCACATTCGTTAGTGAAATACTTGAGAAGCATTTAGATATTACACCTTGTACAATTCGATTAATGAATGTTCAGTAATATTTTTAATCATCTGTTGTGATCATATAGGAATTGTAGAGGAGTATAAGCCACCGTTCTATGACCTGGTGCCTAATGACCCTAGTTTTGATGACATGAGAAAGGTGGTTTGTGTGGAGCAGCAAAGGCCATTCATTCCAAACCGCTGGTTTTCAGATCCTGTAAGTACTGACAAGACACCTGTTTAACTAGTGTAGGATGTAACTTGCATATACAGGTGAAACTCGAAAAATTAGAATATCGTGCAAAAGTTCATTAATTTCAGTAATTCAACTTAAAAGGTGAAACTAATATATTATATAGACTCATTACAAACAAAGTAAGATATTTCAAGCCTTTAGTTGATATAATTTTTATGATTATGGCTTACAGCTTATAAAAACCCCAAATTCAGAATCTCAGAAAATTAGAATATTGCATGAAATCAATAAAAAAAAAAGGATTTTAAATACAGAAATGTCTGCCCTCTGAAAAGTATAATCATGCATATGTACTCAGTACTTGGTTTGGGCCCCTTTTGCATTAATTACTGCCTCAATGCGGCGTGGCATGGATGCTATCAGCCTGTGGCACTGCTGAGCTGTTATGGAAGACCAAGATGCTTCAATAGTGGCCTTCAGCTCTTCTGCATTGTTTGGTCTCATGTCTCTCATCTTTCTCTTGGCAATGCCCCATAGATTCTCTATGGGGTTCAGGTCAGGCGAGTTTGCTGGCCAATCAAGCACAGTGATACCATGGTCATTGAACCAGGTTTTGGTACTTTTGGCAGTGTGGGCAGGTGCCAAGTCCTGCTGGAAAATGAAGTCAGCATCTCCATAAAGCTTGTCTGCTGAAGGAAGCATGAAGTGCTCTAAAATGTCCCGGTAGACGGCTGCATTGACTCTGGACTTAATAAAGCACAGTGGACCAACACCAGCCGATGACATGGCTCCCCAAACCAACACAGACTGTGGAAACTTCACACTGGACTTCAAGCATCTTGGATTGTGTGCCTCTCCATTCTTCCTCCAGACTCTGGGACCTTGGTTTCCAAATGAGATGCAAAATTTGCTCTCATCAGAAAAGAGGACTTTGGACCACTGAGCAACAGACCAGTTCTTTTTTTCTTTAGCCCAGGTAAGACGTTTGACATTTGAAGCCCATGTCCAGGACCCGGCTGTGTGTGGTGGCTCTTGATGCAGTAACTCCAGCCTCAGTCCACTCCTTGTGAAGCTCCCCACACATTTGAATGGCCTTTTCCTGACAATCCTCTCCAGGCTACGGTCATCCCTGCTGCTTGTGCACCTTTTTCTTCCACACTTTTCCATTCCACTTAACTTTCTATTAATGTGCTTTGATACAGCACTTTGAGAACATCCAACTTCTTTTGCAATTACCTTTTGAGGCTTTCCCTCCTTGTGGAGGGTGTCAATGATGGTTTTCTGCACAACTGTCAGGTCAGCAGTCTTCCCCATGATTGTGAATTCAACTGAACCAGACTGAGAGACCATTTAAAGGCTCAGGAACCCTTTGCAGGTGTTTAGCTGATTAGAGTGTGACACTTTGAGCCTACAATACTGAACTTTTTCACAATATTCTAATTTTCTGAGATTCTGAATTTGGGGTTTTCATAAGCTGTAAGCCATAATCATAAAAATTATATCAAATAAAGGCTTGAAATATCTTACTTTGCTTGTAATGAGTCTATATAATATATTAGTTTCACCTTTTAAGTTGAATTACTGAAATTAATGAACTTTTGCATGATATTCTAATTTTTCGAGTTTCACCTGTAGTCCAATCATGTGGCAGAAACGGAGATGGTTTAAATTTTACAGCCATATTAAAGGAGTAGTTCACCCAAAAATGTTCTCTTGACGTTCAAAACCATATGATTTATTTTTTTCTGTGGAACATAAAAGGAGTTATTTTACAAAATGTCCTAGCTGTCCTTTTTTAACCCAATAAAAATGAATGAGAAGGGGTCCTGTCTTAAGCTTAAGCTGTCCTAAACTTTTATTCTCAACATGCAGTGAAAGGATCTCACTGCTGAATACTTCACCACTTTACTACACAATCTCTGGTATGTGAAATCTAAACATTTACCTGCCAGTTGGCTAATAAATACATTTTAGTCACATAGCGTGACATTTGTTTGCAAATGTGAGTGATTCTCTCCCACTGTAGTAGAGGTTTGTGCACAGAGTAAAAGATCGATCTTGGGATTTAAGAATCAATACCGAGATCGTTCAAATGAAGATCATGATGCATTGGAAAATCAATATTTTTCATTTTTGGGTGAACTATACTTTTAATGGTAACCTCTAAACACTTGAATCAAACTATCCCATAATCATTCCCTTAATGCACTCCGCATTCCCAAGACATTCTATAAAGTCATCTGCCTCTAGAGAGCGCAATATCGCTTTCGAGCTGCATGTCACGTCTTGTCCGCAACACTGAAGAAAAACCACACAGAAGCACATCCCTTACTTCTCTTGTTTGGGAGGGATTGTCCCTGTAATACGTGCACTGTAAAGTCACTTTGGATAAAAGCGTCTGCCAAATGCATAAATGTAAATTCCGAAAGCTGATTTGAAAACAATTCCGTTCAGTGGTGCTAGTTTCACAGAAATAACGTTTTTCAGCTTTAAGATGAAAATTCCAATACTTGCACTTCTTAAGTGTATCCATTATATAAATTTTATTCAAACAGTATACTACATGCACATATTATTTGGAGTCCTCCACTTTCGTTTTGCGGAATTAACTTTAACAATTAACTGATGAATTTATCGTTAATTTCCACGACAATCAATTATGAAAATGTCTGAGGATTGACATCCATTGACCAAATGACTCTACAAATACAGTAAAACCTATAAAAACTTGATTGTGGATCTACCTTGTGGTAAAGAAAAACCGCTTCTCAAAATGTCAAGATAATGTCTTATTGAACTATAGTTATTATATTTATTTTAATTTAAGATCATTACAAGTCATCACCATGATGGAAGAAACAATGTATTTTTGTGTGTGTGGTTACAGACCCTGTCTGCTCTGGTGAAGCTGATGAAAGAGTGCTGGTACCAAAACCCTTCAGCTCGACTCACTGCCCTGCGCATCAAAAAGACTCTGGATAAAATCCACAGCTCACTAGAGAAGGGTAAAACTGACTACTGAAGAGAGAAAACTGCAGAACTACTGACCCACTCATTAAACACACACGCTGTGTGTAACCAGACCTTTAGATTCAAGCGTTGGCATCCGTCCCAACTTCGTCATGTTGTTTAATCACTTTTTGTTCTTCCTGTCCATTGGCCTTAAAACATATTTATTGGAGAATTACATTCTCTTCCGTGGGTTGTTCTGTGTTTCCCTACTGAACCCTGTGGGAGCTTACATAAATGAGATGAAAACTTCAAAATGATTAAGACCTTTTATCTTCAAGGAATTTAGTTCTACGTGGCTTGCCTGACAGGCCTTGGATTGAACACTCTATCATGGATTTGTTTTCTTAAAACAATCAGATTTGCCTATTTAACCATTGGCGAACCTTTTAAGGTTTTTAACAAAGAGAACAGATACACACTAAAATGCAATCAGTTCCCATAGTGTGTGCATGTTTCTTAATAGCGCTGGAAGAACTTCATAGATGTGATATCATTTTTGGAGATTGCTTTTAGATCTCTGATGGCTTGTAAGCTTCTCAAAGGTCGTTGTTACGTTAACGCTTGTATAGAAGTTGACATCTGCTACTCTGAACAAGTCATGGTAAGAGTTTCTGAATTTACTTTAGCGGTCGTGGGATTTTGGGTGTACTTTAAAACTGCAACATGCCACTATGTACAGTAGAAAACTTGAGACTAACATCTTTAATTTGGCTCTTTTGATACGCAATGGTTTAAGGAATATAAAAATGGTCACCTTTTACCCTCATGTTGTGTCAGACCCATACATTTTCTTCCATGGGAACACAAGGAGATGTTTTGAAGAATGTGTGCACCAATGTTTTTCCATACAATGAAAGTATATAGTGACCATGGACTGTCAAGTTTTAAAAAAGAATGAAGCAGCACCTGAAAAATTGTCTGTATGATGTTTGTGCTTTGTTCTAAATCTCTTCATGAGAAGAACAGATTGAAATGTAATCATTATTTACTGAAAAACTTCACAACTCTCAAATCTCATTCACACTTCATACTGTATTGTGTTCTACTAAATTGGATGTGCATCGTGAATGAGATTTGAGAGTACAAATTTTGGTCTGTTCCTCGCACAAAGCTATCAAATGTCTTTAGAAGACTTTGAGTATTGCGGAAGATTTTTATGTTGCTTTCTTTTGTCCTTGTGCTCCCTAGTTGTGTATTTAATTGAATGGGAAAGAAATGAGTTGAGAATTCCTTAATCTCATCTGTTGTGCTCAACAGAAGAAAAGCAGTCATATAAGTTGACATGAGAGTGAGTAAATGACAGAATTAACATGTTTGTGTGAACTTTTCCTTTAATCATAGTCTGGTCATGTTCAAAGCACCCAATGAGGGCTTCCTCTGACAACAACGCCTTTCTGACCTCCATAATTTTCATGCCTTTATGCTTGCATGACAAAAAGCCATCGTAGCACTTGTGTGTTTTTGTAGCTGGTTTCTCTCCTTGTTTGACACGCTCTCTTTTCTCTTATCTGATATGTTCTGTCTCTTTTGCCCTCGCTGGCATGCATACTTGAGATGTTTCTTCACTGACAATCAAGCTGTCCGGTAGGGCCTGAATTTTTTGCAAATGTGATGTTTGAATGCTTAATTTTGAGTTTTCAAGGTGACGTATCTACACAATTAACAAAGCTAGTCAACGTAAATAGATTAAGATTTTGTGAATTTGCATATTTGTTTACCCTCATGTTTTTTTGTATCCTAGCTTCAACGGAGCCATGAACTGTGAGAATGCAGATGATTTTTCTAACAACTTTGACAAATATTTAAAAGTGCAATTTCACTCTTGCGTAGGATTTGTGTTTTACAAGGAAAATATTATCTTGGTTTACATGTCCCAAGTACATAACTTTTGAGTTGAGTGGAATTGTACGATTTAAAGTTTTTCATTGGGAATGTTTTGAAGAATGTTTTATAAAGCTTAGGAAATAGTTTTAAACGCTATGTGAGATGGCTTACGTCTGCTTAATGCTGGTAACTTTTGCTTCCCCAAAAAGACTGAAACGTTTACATATTTGTGTTCTACTGAGGAACATGTAGGAATTCAACTGCAGTAATTGTTTGCATTGTGAACTGTGAATATAGACCGATCAGCCACAACATTAAAACCACCTGCCTAGTATTGTGTAGGTCACCCTCGTGCCGCCAAATCGGCACCAAGCTGCATCAGAATTTACTCCAAATGGTGCCAAAAACAAAAAACATCCAGTGAGCGGCAGTTCAGCGGCGATTCGAACTGACAAAGTCTACAGTAACTCCGATAACTTCTCTGTACAATTGTGGTGAGAAGAATATCATCTCTGAATGCTATTGTGAGATGCGGGTTGGCACTCTTTTGGCGGCACGTGGGGGACCTACACAATATTAGACAGCCGGTTTTAATGTTGTGGCTGATCGGTTTTTGCTATAATGAAGAACCCATATGTATGACATAATAGGAACATAAAACATAAGATGCAGTCATACATATTTCAGCATCTTTGTTTTGGAGTGTAAGGGCACCCCAGATATAATTTTATAGTGTTCTTCATCATGTCCTAACTACTGAAGTCCTTTTGCTATACAAAAGGTTATCCATGCTGAAAGAATGCTTTCTTTTTAACCAGAAATTACAAGAACCATATTGGGGTATGTCATGCATCTTGAGTTTTTTTGTTTAGGGAAACAAGCTAAATGAGGCTTTATGAAAGGTTTCCCATGGCCTGAATCTGCTGGCAATCACCTCCTTATCTGTAGTGATGTTTACAGGAGATCTCCAGCCTCTGATAAACTAGTGCTTTATACCTGCTACTGACAAATGAGTGTAAATGCCACATAGGCGACAGACACTTAATCCATTTTGTACCCTTTTAGTAGCTATCTTACAAAAAAGAAAAGAAAAAAACAGACGTTGAAATAAACGTAGAAGTTTCATAACTTTCTTCCAAGAGCTACAATTTTCTTCTTGAACTGGAAAGGATCCCAAAAGGAATTTGACACTTACATTTAGTAGGCTTTTATTAATTTTAATGAATTTATTTGTAAAGGAGGTATATAAAAAAAAAAAAATGTATGCTCTTATTTTATTCTAGTAAATAGGCATCAGCCATACTGTTAACCAAAATCATCTTTGTTGGACAAAATCTGATGTATTGGCATGAAAAAATAAATAAAATCTCATGCTGGGCTTTTATTGGAACAATTCAGTGCTTTCTTGTCTCCATCTATTTTTCTTTTGTCTATTTTCTCATTTAATGCTCAATCATTAACAACCCTCTCAAATTCTACAAAACTTTGTACCATTGGTTACTGTTCATTACAGGCCAACATCAATACTGTTCCAGGGTATTCATACATTTTATTTATTTTATAAAAATTCATTATATTAAACTGTTGCATTTCATCTTGAATTTGATCATATTTAGACAGGTTTTTTTCTATATATCTATATAAAATAATTTGTATTTTATATCAATTTCATTTCTGTAAAAACAAACTTCATTAATCTGACAAAATAAGAAAATATGAGAGGTGTGGGTGGATTTTGGAGCATTTTCTGCCATCTGGTAAAAAATAAATAAAATACATGACATAAAATAACACTTAAAAGCCAGCAAGGGGGGCCTCAGTGATCCATTGATTTGGATGGGCATAGTCTCTAATCTGTTGAAACAAAATTAGTTTCTAGATGTATTTCACAAGTTATGAATTTGGATATATATTAAGACACCATCAAAGATTATTATTTGTCAAAGTTGAGCTTTTTATAAGATAATTTTGAAGTGTCAGTTTTTGCGATAATGCTACATTATACTTACTACACTTTTTTTATTTTTTATTATTTGGTCATATATCAAAATTCATTAGTTCAGAGTAAATGAATAAAAATGTAAATAAAACAACCCGCAATGAATTTGTGTACAAACAGAAGACTTTGCAGTGGGAAACTTGCAATTTTATGCAAACCTCAAAATTCAAATCGGTGACGTGAACAGCAATAATAGGGTCAGAATTTGATCTTTTGATCTGTATGTGTCTGTGTGCTGCATTATGGCTGATTGATTTTTATTAATCAAGAATCAAAATAAAAATGCTCTGCATTATAGTATCATAAATTATTTTAATTGTGTGGATGTGTTGAGTCTCACACGATCATTTCTGTGTGGGTGTGTTCTGCATTGTGGCTGATTAATTTTATTTTACAAATATCTGTGATCATTTCTACAAACTTATCTGTGTTATAGTCTCAGCCATTCATTTCCTATGCGGGTCAAATTTGACCTGGAACAATAGGAGTGTCACACTTTAATTATTTATCTATTTATTTGTTTTTTGCAACCATTTAGACTCATCAAATCAGTTACTGTTTTGTGTGTGTGTTCAGATGGCAAGTGGAGGAAAAGTCACCAACCTTGTACAGCACTAATGAAGGAAACCATTTTTTTTAATATCAAATACCTAAAAAAAAAAAAAAAAAAACCCTGAACAGAAACAGAGGGTTAAATTAGATATTGAGCTTGATCCATTACTTTCCATTCAATCTGTTCATATGGTGTGGATACAATAATATACAAAAACAAAACAAAAAAAAAAAAAGTCAGACACTGATCCTTTGAAAGATTCTTTAATTGAGATCAAAGAGTATCCACACAAAACTAGGTTGGACTGAGGCTATTAATGTAGGTCTCATACGGGTTGAGAATTCCTTTAGGATGTAGCATGTTTCCCATCAGGGCAACTGCTTCTGAGGGTTTACTGTAGTAAATATAGTTTCTCTTCTTAAAATCCAGTCCATGTTCTTCACTGATGCTGCCTTTCCATTCTGATGTCCACTCGTACACAAGGCTCAATGGCAGCCAGTAGGGCAGGGTCTTTAGAAGAGGATGTGATGTTCAGATGAAGAAGCAAACAAGCAGAAATATTGAAATCAAAATGTTTCAGCTTTAATCACCATTCACTTTCATCGTATGGAGAGAAAAAAGTTGCAAAGAAAGTGAATGGTGACTGAGGCTTTCTTTCTTTTTTTTTTTTTTTTACATTCTGCCAAACATCTGCTTTTGTTCTGAAAGAAAGGTGTTTGGAACAGCATAAGAGGGAGTAAATTATGACAGAATTTAAATTTTTGGATAACCTATCCCTTTTGGACACTGCCACATCTAGCTAAAGCATTAGGATCATAAAATGGCTTTAGGATCAACACAGACTTTAGATTAGTAAAGCATTATGTGAAAGAAAAAAGCCATACCAACATGTCCATAGCCAACAACATTATTTTGGGTGACACCAATCTTTAGACAATAGTATGGGAGTTCAATAAAACTGGACTGAAGATTATCTAATGTCTTTTTAAATATTTCTAACCTTGTTGCCAATCATAATCGTGATCCAGTACATAGACGAATGTACCCAAAGCCTTATATTGTCCTCCATGTCACTGCTTCCTAACCTGGGGGTCACCAAAGCTTCACGGGGGGTCGCCAAGAAAAACATAAGTGGTAAAAAGCTCATCAATTTCCAAATGTTCTGGATTTTTTAAGTTAAAATAGGGGTCCCCTGGAGACCTCTGGAAAAAGGTTGTGAACCACTGCTCTATGTAGCAATAATGACTCTTAACCTGTTAACCTGCACCCCCACTCAGGGGCTCACAGCTGAAAATGACATACCTGAATTAAAATAAATATAGCTCCTGAGAACAGTGTACCACAGGCACAATTAAGGTCTCTTTGGAAAGAAGACACTTGGCACTCTACTAACAATAAATCAGAGTTGATAATGCTCAAACAAATAAAAGTTATAAAAGTTGAAGTGCCTCATAAATAATGTGAACTTCAAAAAATGTTTTATTATTTCATGTACAAATATATAAAAATAGACCTGGAGGAATCCAATTAGGTAAATAATTGAAAGCCACAAGTCTCATCAGTTTATATTTCAAATTTGAGGAAGATATAATGAAAAATGGGGTTCCTGCAAGCTTTTTCCAAGACTATGTCAGTTCCCTTTCTCCCTCCCCTGCCTGAGGCACATCCCCAGAAATGACATCCCCAAACTAAAATAATTGTAGTTACTGAACAATTTGCTCTACATGCACAATTTAGACATATTTAAAAAGAAGACACTTTGGAGTTTATTACCCAAATGTAAAAGTTGAAAAAACTTACACAGACAAAAATTTATAGAATTTAAAGTGTCTTGAAGATAATTTGTACTGCAAGTAACATTTCATTATTTTATGAAAAAATAAATGAAAACAAACCTGGAGGAATCCAGTTAGGCAATTGATTGAAAGCCACAAGTCTCATCAGTTTATATTTCACATTTGAGGAAGATATTATGAAAAATGAGATTTCTGCAATATTTTTTCCAAGACTATGTCCAGGTACCAAGAAGCCTCCTTGGATACCTCAAAAAGCAACCTAATGAACAATATGTTATGAAGGGTACTGCAAGCTATTTTAGTCATCATATACACTGTTCCATGCTTTTTCAATTATAAAATAATCCACACAACCATAAGACTTTATATAAGTGATTTATTTGCACAACAGAACAATAAAAATATAAGTAAAATATTATGAAATATTTAAAAAAATAAATGTATAAAAATAACTGAATTTCTTTGCAACAGAAAAGGCAAAGAAAAAAAATTCAAAAATGCTGTTGTCTCTGGCAAAATGCTAAGTCCTGTTTAGTCAGTGCTGGTCATGCCAAACGTCCTCGTCAGTTGAACAGTTCCACTTTTCTTTAGGGGTGCTTGGGGACACAGCGGGTATGGACTTGGTTTTTCTGCTGCTCTTTTTGCCTCTCCCTTTTACTGGTCGATTCAGGTCTAAAACAGCAAGTGCAGATCTTGAAGAATTTGAGAGCTTGCATCTCTTTTCTACTGGTTGGCTGGTGCTTGGATGCCACTCTTCATCTGAAGATTCAACTTGATGGCTGTTGCATGGGAAAGAATGGAAAGATAATTAGCACCGCATGTCAAGTAAATAATTCTGTATAGTTTTTATGTGGCTGGCCATTCAATCAACAATCAAACTGATGGGCAGTCGTTTAGACAGCATGGTGATGGCCAGTGATACAGACAGCATTCATATGGATGGTCAGACATAGAACCAACAATCACACTGATGGCCAGCCATCAGACAGGCCATTTGTTTTATAAGGTAAATGCATTGTGGTCTGAAAAGATGATGCTACTTTATTTCTATTTATTTCTATTTGTATATATTGGACAATTGTAAAGTTGTTTAGTTATTTCTGTAATTTTTCCTAGCACAAACACACTATATATATATATATCAAATGGGAAAACAAACACACACACACACTCTCTCTCTCTCTCTCTCTCTCTCTCTACACACACACACACACACACACACACACACACACACACACACACACACACACACACACACACACACACACGTATAATGTGTGCATGTTACATAGCAACTCACCGATGTAAAATTGGACCATCTTTTCCGTCCTCAAGCATATCACCCTCGGCGCTGTCTTCACTCTCCTCAATTTCGTCATCGCTGCTTCGAAGTGATCTCAAATAAAACATCTTCAGCAGAAAAAAACTTCTTTTGACGATCCATTTGATGAGATAATCCGTCCAGTAAGACGCGAAAACAGATGTTTTCCGTCTTTTTACTATGGCTCGCTTTGTTGTCAAATGACGGGGTGTGGTCACAGCCTAATTCGCAGGTTAGAGTGGCTGATTCAAATAAATAAAAAACATCTTGTTCAGCGAGGAATTTAAACTTCCCGGGTATCGTTGGAATCGTGCACTGCTTGGCTACATTTTCTATCAGTCATATCATTTCAATTCTTTCATTGGCTTTCGTTGTAAAGACAAAACAATAGGATCAGCATATCATGACGCCAAAAAACTGACCGCAGTGTTTGGATATTTTGACCTATATATTGCCTATCTTTGTATTTGTGTGTGTGTGTGCGGTCATAATTTGTTCATTACACTCTAAGCAACACACACATATAACGCTCGCTACCGGGAGTCTGTTTTTATGCATAATTTTATTGCATAACCGACAAGTATGATACTTCACCCTGAAGAAACTCGATGTAAACAAAGGAATAACCATCGATGTTACAACGTTATTGTTTCTTTGGACTAAAAATGCTCTATGGGATGTTATTCAGTGGACCCTCACCTTTCCATCCAATCTGGAACTTTTAGCAGTGGATGCGTGTGTGGCTCGTTATTACGACACTACTGGTATGTACTCCGTTTTTGATTACGTGTGTTTTGATCTGTATTGCTTATATAAATGCAAGAAATACATTCGTTATAAGCTTTTCATCGAAAAACAGAGCTCTATCATCGATGCTTGAGGCTTACACCTTTAAAATGATATATAGTTTGCCAAGATTAATGATGTTCTTTCACGTTAAATCTATTCATAAACATGAAACTAGTGGGGGAAAAAAACTCTTCAGTGCGCTGGCGCACTGGCAAAGGTTAACAGGTTAATTATGTTCATACTTGTGATGGGTTGGTGAGTTTCAAATATATGTGGCATGGAATTGACTCCATAATCTCCCCCAGCATCCATCTGCAACACTGAATTGTTTCTAGCAGGTGCTGGAACTGGAAGCTGGAGCACCCTGCAGGACACATGAGGCACTACATTTAATGTGCAACTTTACCTAAAAATGCTACATTAGTATGGGTTTGCGTGGACACAGGATGAATATGACAGTAATGACTCCTAATGTCCCCAATGAGCCAATGAAAAGCTGCATGAATAGCCAGTTATCCTTGCAAAGTGTGGCCAGACAGATTAAAACCCACCCATCTGCCAGAACCTACACATGCAAAATGTGCAACAATACATATTAACCATTAGTTCAATACATATAAAGACTGATCGAAACTTAAAGCAGATCAAAGGCCTTTTGTAGGTTTGTTTACATTAAAATTTTTGACAGTTGGTGTTTGAATTAACATGAATTCCGTTGGCCCATTTGAGCAATGTTAATGGAAGTCTATGGGATTTTTTCTGATATTAGTTTGTTCGCTTGGCGAAAACTTGAAGTCTGATCAGTTAGAAATATAAAGCACACAATTTCAGAACAGTCTGAAGGTCTGTGCTGAGTTTGGTGGATGTAGCGTGAAAGCTCTAGTAAGAGTTAAGTGTTAGAAATGTGAGGGTGAGTAAATGATTTGAGAATTTTCATTTTGGGGTGAAATATTCTATTATGCAATTATTTCATACAAGCTCTAACAAATTATATTTTCTAGAAAGAATATCAAACATCAAAATCAAAATGTTCTCATTTTATTTTTATTAATAATCCATATGTTGCTCTATACAATCTATGTTTCCTTACAAGCAGTAATAAGCTTACAAATGGTAGTAATGTCACTGAATAGTTTTCAAAACCCAAAATGGTCTTCTGATGTTTATTCTGGGTTAGCACATTATTGTATCTCCAAATATCTAGAGAAAGATTTTTTTTACTCCTACACTACTTTTTTAAAGTATCATATTCCATCTTTATACACACAACACATTTTTATTTCCAATTTTTACATCAGCAGCAGCATAACACGTTTTATTTGAACGAGCATATTCAAGTTCATATCTTAGAACAGGACTTGTGCTCTGAAATGGGTCTGTTTGGTGGTGTTGTTGTTCATGCCCATCTTCAGCATCCACTTGGACTTCATTCTCTGCACATACTGCATGTCCTTCTGCTGCTGGCTCACAAAGCCCTTTCCTGAGAGACAGAATACAAGTTTACTTATAAATTCAAGTTACTTGTGCAGAAATTAAGCTAAACCACCAGACAAGGACTGAAAACAGTGTGATGTTCTTTTAAGAGAAATATGATCTGGCATATCAACAGAACAAACATTTCAGTCTATGTTGTCCAATTATTATTATTATCATTATTATTAACCTTCCTCAAGAATTTAAAGATCTTCCCAAAGTAATACAACAAAGAAAATAATAGGTTACATAAGGAAAAACACATCTTGCAGAAAATATCCGAAATTATGTAAACACTTACAAATACATTTCAATTAATTACAAACCCTTCTTGCAAAAACATACATGACGGAAATAATGCGTGTGCATCTTTTGGCTTTCATAATGTTCTTTTGTGTGGATCATTTTGAGGAGATAAAACAGATTAATCCCACACCAGATGTTGCACCTGTTTTAATAACAATTATGATTTTTGTAATTGTAATATTTTTTTGTTAAAAGATCTGTGGCAAATTTTATTTAGCTTTTTTGCTTTGTCCACTTTTGCTCCCTGTAGAATGCTATTTTTTAATTAGACGCAAATAACTTTTTGAATAGAAAACCAGCTAGCCTATACAGAACAAACATTTACCATTTATTTTCTGTCATTATTATATTACATTATTATGCATAGTCCATTGCGTTATAAACACAGAAATGGGATTTTTCCAATTTGTCATCATGATACGATCCTGTATCGATTCTCTTAGCCAGTGATCCATTGTTTACCAATACCACAAAGTCTGCCGCGATGTGATTTTGATTCGATTCAGGTGCCTGAGATCGATATTATGTGCCTATTTTACACAATCCGGGACATTTATTATCTCACCAAAGCAACCAAAATATAATTGGAATATTTTATAGAGCTCTCTGAAATGTGCAAATTTAGTATACACATTGGGAGATCCACAACAAAATAATGTACTTGAGTTGTTGAAAAAATTATATAAAAACAAATACATGGGATCATCAATCGTCAACTTCCACAAGACAACTCATTGCCTTGTGGAATGAGGGAAACACTACATTGATGATATCATCTCTACAACAGTCAAGCAAGTCTTTCAATGCAAAATACCCACGACAGGAGAGAACATCTGTGTTTTTCTTGCCTGCAACTTCCACAGCTGTATTAAATTCTATTAGAGTCAACTGTTATAAATATTAGTAATTGTGCTGATGTTTAGATGTGAAAAGTCTTGTAATTGATTTTGGTGCAGGGCAGGTGTTTTCTCTTTCCCTCATCAGCACTGTTCAGAGTTTCGGGGCTGTTTAGCCATTTTACATGGTTGAATTGCTCCATAGCACTCTAAAACAGAAAATTCTCATGTAGAATTCAAATGGGTCGCATGCCCCCCAATATCGAGGGATGCCCGATTTAATTGCATATCCTGTCACCGGAGCTCGTAGCCCTGTTGACGGCATGCACACGGATAGAGCAGAGTGCAACTTCAGGATTCAGTCACTTCGTGCACATCCGTGTCCCACATAAGAACAAAATTTAGCACTAATAAAGCAAAGGTTTCTGCATCGCAGGGCCTAGGTAGCTCAGCGAGTATTGACGCTGACTACCATCCCTGGAGTTGCAAGTTGGAATCCAGGGCATGCTGAGTGACTCCAGCCGTGTCTCCCAAGCAACCAAATTGGCCCGGTTGCTAAGGATGGTAGTCAACTGGGGTAATCTCCTCATGGTCCCTGTAATGTGGTTCTCGCTCTCGGTGGGGCGCGTGGTGACATGTGCGTGGATGCTGTGGAGAATAGCGTAGGCCTCCACACGCGCTACGTCTCAGTGGTAACACGCTCAACAAGCCACATGATAAGATGCACAGATTGACGTCTCAGACGTGGAGACAACTGAGATTCATCCTCCGCCACCCGGATTGAGTCACTATGCCACCATGAGGACTTAAGAGTGCATTGGGAATTGGGCATTCCAAATTGGGGAGAAAAGCGAGAAAATAAAAAAGGATGCTGCATCGCCTGACAGAAATACGTATTAATGTGGCGGGCATGAGAATGTCAAAATAAAGGGACCTCTTAAAAAAAATCATACATGTCTACATGTTGAATTGATAATATTGCATTGTTGGAGATTTGATTGTTGCATAGATCCAGATCTATGGATCATTACACCAGTTAGTTTTAGCGCTAACATCTACTTTTGTCTTTGGCATAAGACAGTAATATGGGTTTTGAATGATGACGGAATTTTCATTATTGAACTATTCCTTTAATTTCTGCACACCATCCTCAATGACGAGCAAACTTACCAAAGTCTCCTCCCCAGCCAAGTGCTCTGTATTGTTTAAGGACTCGACCTACAGCCTTTTGGTTACGAGCTGGAACCAGTGCCCTCTGAACCCCAAACCTCTGCTTATAGTACCTCATCAGAGAGCGATGGCCAATCTTGGCACCTATAAAACAGCAGTTTTTGAATTGCACTTTAGTCGACATGTATCGTTGACAGGAGACTGGTGATGCGTGAAATAAACACTCAAGTGGAAAGGAATTACATTTTCAGAAGGTCAAATCCCTTCGACTGAGTGATTCTGAGATTGAGAGATTTCTTAGTATGCTCAATAGACGAGCAACAGACTGGAGTTAAAACTAATCCAAGATAAGCACTTCATCTAAACAGCAAATGTCATAATTTGACATCATAACTCTTCTACAGAAACATTTCATAAATGCTGCTAATAGGTACCTGAGGGTAAAGTGAGCTCCAGCGTTTCGTCATCAACCTCTACTGTCTTTTCATCAGGTAGATCGCCATCCTTCATCTCCATATCATCTCCATCTTTAGCATCAGGATAACTACTCCTGAACATTTTTAGAGACAAAGATTATTGCTCACATTCATATCAATTATATATATTGTTTTTTATTATTCCTATATACTAGATAACACTAGGAAGTGTGATCCAGCCTAAAATCATGATCGCCAAGGAGACTGCTGATGTCAAAAATTATATTTTGGTCTATTCTCGCCCAAAACAGACTGGATCATTTCGGAAGACATGGATTAAACCACTGGAGCTTTATGGGTTACTTTCATACTCCCTTTAGTGTGCTTTTTCACTTGCATTGTATGGACCTACAGAGCTGAAATATTCTTCTAAAACTATTTGTGTTCAGCAGACGAAAGAATGTCATACACTTCTGAGATGGCATGAGTAAATTATGAGAATTTTCATTTTTGGATGAACTATCCCTTTAAGGGGCTTCTTGCAACTGGCTGCATGTCTTTAACAGCAATACTACATTGCTCAAGGAGTCAACCACCAGCATCTGGAAGTTTTTCATACATCATCTTCATACACAAATGTCTCCATACCTGAAGTCGAAGAAGTCTGCAAACTCAAGTGCAGCATCTCCATCTGTGAAGAGCTTACAGTGACTCTTGTCGGTCATGTGTGCCTGAACTGCTTCCGTAGAGTAGAATGATTTGCCTTTCTCATTACACCATAAGCACACTTTGCCCAAACCGACCTTCTCTCCTACAGAGCAATAAAGAGAGAAACACACAAATTAAAGGGATTGTTAACCCAAAAATGTAAATTCTCTCATTTTCTCACCCTCATGCCAGTCGAGATGTGTATTATGACTTTTAGAAGAATATATAGTAATATTTAGTATAAAATGTTGGCATCCATTCACTTGCATTGTATGGACCTACAGAGCCGAAATATTCTTCTAAAAATATTTGTGTTCAGCAGATGAAAGAAAGTCATACACATCTGGGATGGCATGAGTGTGAGTAAATGATGAGAGAATTACAAATGTTTTGGTAAACTACTACTTTAATGACATATTAAAGGATCAGGTTCTAAAAAATAAATAAAACAGACATACACAATTCCCTCACAGTTTTAATCTACTACACACAATTCAATTGATTTGAACACACACACACACACACACACGGGATCTACACGTTAAACCCAAAAAGCACCGTCTTACCCAGATATGAAATAAGTCCTTTGAGGTCGACCAGATACTCAATATCTGGGAGGAAGAAGCTGTGTGTTTTGGTCATGTGTGCTACATTTCGTGTCAGTGAGCGCGAGTGATGCCCACAGAACATACAATCTGTAACTGGGATTGAACCAGGGGCCTGAGCAGCTCCGGACGCAGAGTCCTCCTCCTCCATCTCCTCTTCTTCATCTCCGTCCATATCCTCCTCATCATCATCAACAACAACATCCTCCCACTCTGTAAACAGAGAAACAGTCTCTTAATAGAAAATCCAAATATGACACATTGAATTTATATTTCGATCTAAAAGATTATGCTTTAAATTAGTTTTGTACAAAAATTTGGAATGATATATTTTGTGTATATTATATTTAGTTGGAATGGATAGTGAAGAAAAAGCAACCGACAAGTGCCCAGCATACATGGGAACTCTATCAATACGGTTTATAAAGCATCCAATGTG
Organism: Xyrauchen texanus; assembly: GCF_025860055.1. Lineage (NCBI taxonomy): Eukaryota > Metazoa > Chordata > Actinopteri > Cypriniformes > Catostomidae > Xyrauchen > Xyrauchen texanus. The sequence goes on along the minus strand of NC_068281.1, from coordinate 11,243,121 downwards.
GCACCTCTTGAAGTTTGATATGAATGCAGTGTGCTACAGTTGATGACTCCAAATATATGTTTTCGTTATCAGATTCACTCAAAACCATCACTGCCCTGCACTCTTACCCTCCTCCTCCACATTCTCGCCCTCCTCAAGCTTCTTGGCCTGCTGCTCGAACCACTGCAGCCGAGGTGGTTTGTCCGGCCACTGTCGAACCTGCCTCTCTGTAGGTGTGGCTTCAGAGGGGGTGTGTCTCTGCTGCTCTTTGAGTGCCTTCTGAAGAGCTTCATTCTGTGCATCCTTGTCAATCTCCACCCCTTTCTCCAGATTCTTCTCATTCATTCGCTGGACAGTCTTCTGGGCGGCAGTCAGGGCTTTCCTCTCTGCCTGCTGGTGTTTATTGGACTGGATGTGATTTGTGTAGGCATTATCACTGGAGAAATTTTTGTTGCAGGTGGCACAGTACACAGAGCCATGCCCGCTGCCCTGGATCTGCTGTTCTGCTGATGCCCGCTGTACCAGCACTCGTTCATGGAAGTTTTCCGCAGTGACTGGAGGCATGTCTGCCACCTTCCTTTTCAGATTGTAGCGATGCCAATCTTCTTTATAATGAGCCCGCTGAACATCCCCATCAGAGAACTGTACACGGCAGCTGATGCAGGTGTACGACATGACTACAAAAAACAAAACAAAAAAACATCCTTTATCATTCAGTTTGTGCTTTCTACATTTTACCCCTATGAGTGTTTAGGTAAAAAATACCTCAACTTCATCAAAATTACAAAATGTACCATGTTAATGAAGTTTTTTTTAAATGAAAATACTATAAATACTATAATTATTGTTACAACATATCTGCAAAAATATATGGTCCTACACTCTTAATACCATTGCTCCTTTTTGCTTCTTTACAACTATTCTTTTACAATTTATTTCCATTTAAACCTTCTTCAATGGTGGGCTTGAAGAACATTGTGAATGTTCCAACATTGTACAAAGATTCACTCTAAACGTGCACGGCGCAGCTGGAGTACTGAGATGAAGGCACAGGTCAGATAGTGTTGCCAGGTTTTTGATGAGAAACAAGCAATTTAGGCTGAAAAAACAAGCCCAAAATAAGTGACCCGTAGTTTTTCAGCAGGGGCCCAGGGGTGGGGCAAATCATATTTTATTTATTTTTTTCCATAGGGGACACCAAAGCTAGTTGTTACACTTTTTACTACAGTGAATATCTCGTGTTAAGCTATTCAACACAAATCAACAAATAAAAAAGCACATCAAGAATAAATGTCAAACCATTTTTGCAATCTAATATTTGAATTGATAGAATGGCTAATTATTTATGACATTACGTGATTTTATATATATTTTTTATTTAACTGTTTTTGGTTTATCTGACAGGGACAATACAGAATAACATTGCTACACAAGTTGAGCAGCATAATACATGCTTCTGTCAATCAACTATGATAAATGCTCTTACAATATGAGACTGCAATTATTTAGTCTAAAATTGTGCTTTCAATGTCTGTCAAAGTCTGGTAATCTCTACATATCTCTATATAAACAGCTAATTGTTGTTGTATTGGTAAATGCACAAAAATGTGCTCATGAAACAGTGGTTTCAAAAGAGTTTTCTGGACTAAAAATACTTCAGATGAAAACTGCTTTTTAAAAAGAACTTTAACATGGGAATCCACTGTTTGTCTAAAAAAAAAAACCATGGCTTTACAAATATTTAAAAGGAGCACATGATCTTCTACTGAGCAGTTGAGATCGGTGGCTCTTCAGTAAACAAATAAAATCATCTCTTGATTTTTTTCAACCTCTCTTGACTTCTCCCTCTCCATCTCAATGTCCTTCTCCTCAGGGTTGGAGTCTCCATTCAAAACCTTGTTATCACTATGTTCTTTGGTTTGTTCTGTTTGTTTCAGAACTCCTTTCTTGGCTTCTTCAAACTGTCTCTGTTCAGCCAGACTTTTATTTAACACTTGACTGAGCACTGACTCCCCCTCTCCCATCAAAAACTTGCTCTTGAACTTATTATACAGCATTGAGGCTTTGTCCATTACATCCTGGCTGGCCTTGAACTTGCGGATCTTTTTAAGTGTGGCTATGAGTTCACAGTGCCTCTGAAGGTGTTGAGTCGTGACCTGCAATGAGCTCAGCTCATCTAGCGCACCTAGACACTTTTTCACATCAGGGTTATCGATCTTCAATGATGTCTTAATGTCCCCATGTAACTTCAGGAGTCTGGATTCTGTTGAAACTTCCTTTCTCTTGTCATATTTTCTGTTATCTCTCTTTTCACCTTTTCCTAATTCTTTCTGTTGGTCTGGTTTGCCAGCATGCTTCTCTTGGTCTGCGTCTACAGAGTCTGAAGAGCTCTCCCCACTGCTTTGCCTCTTTCTCTTCCCTTCCGATTCCTTTTTTCCATCTTTGCTCTCGTCCTTCCTTTTTTTTCCCGTCTGTCTTCTTGCTCTCTCCCTCTCCTGATGCTTTGGTTTTGTCCTTAATATCAGCTATGCTCCCCAATGGCTCTTTTGAAGCCTGTTGCTGCAGCAGTTTCTCAATTTTAGGTTTCCTTCCTCTGCGCTTTAGTGATGGAGGTCCACCTGGATGGCCCGAAGTGGTGTTTTCAGTATCCAAATCCTGCTCAGCTTCATCCTTCTTCCTTACTCTTTTAGCTTACTCAGAGACATCTGTACCATCTTTCTGTAATGGGTCCTGGGGACCAGGAACAACAAATTCCGATGTCAGATTAACCTGATCAGAAACCTCCATGTTACCACTACCATCCTCCTCCTCCTCCTCCTCCTCCTCCTCCTCAATACCAGCCACTTCAACTGACTTTCTCCTCTTCTCCTTTGTTTCCTCATCATCCCCTTTTTTACTGCTGCTCAAGTACTTATCTGAACCTGCTTCAACATCCATTACCTTATGTCCGTTAAGCTCCGCTTTAGGGTTTTTCTCAATCTCCCACAAGCCTTCATTGAAGCCTTTCCTTTTATTAGGTTTGCCATATTTGTCTTTGTTAGGCAAGTAAGGAAACATGTCTTTTGGACCCAAGAATGCTGTTTCATGAGTGCCAAAGTTCATATTTGACGGCTTGACAGCTCCATCTGGAATCTCATCAATCCTTGCGGGCCAGTGGGGATAACCCTTCATCTAAGCAAAGATCAGATCTCCAGGTTTGAAATCTAGAGCCATGTCGAGACAGTGGTCTAACACTGAAAAAAAATTATTTGTTGGCTCAACAACCATAGCATATGAAAGTAAATAGCTTTTCTTCATAAACTAACATATACAACTTTAAGCTTTAGTTTTGTATTAATGTGTACAACACAAAATAACAATTATATGGTAAACTTAGTGTAATTTATATATGTCAAGTAATTTCCTTGAACTTCTTTGGCTTAAAAAAATCTATTAAATTAAGATTTTAAGTACTACTAACTCAAACGTTCCAGCACAAAACTGAGGTTGTGAGGAATACCAATGAGCCCCTTCACAATAATAATTTAAGCATTTTTGCTTAATAGACAGTCCTACTCAACTGGGCAACCCATCAAAACATTCATTTCAACTGATATGGAATATTCGCAAACAAATTACACTTTCCGTTTCAGTAAGCGGACATTTCTAGTGTCTACATTGAAATGCTGATGCTCCAGGTGCGCTAGAGTGGTCATAATTTGCGGAGTAAAATTTACTTCGCTGCTTAACGTGAATATATTTATGCGCTTAAATTCAACTTTGCTATTAAACTTTGTGAAAGTAAAGTACTGACTGCACCTGCGCTAATTTTTGATGCTCTTCGCAGATGCTGGCCAAGTTATTGGAGTTGTCCAGTAATACCAAATGTCATTTTTTTTTTCTGCCTTCTACCTCTGTCAGTGGAGCTTTATCACAATATCAAATAATTTCTTAGAAAGAAAACAATGTCACTTTACTAAACACAGATAAGCATATTAAAGTAAACTTAAACTAAAAATGTAATCGTATGTAGTAGTAATATAAGATAACATTACAACAATCATTTTAGCTACACTGCTTAGTTTATGTATTATCTTATGTACTGTATTAGTTTATTAATTGGAATTCATATTTTACTCTTAATAAAATGAATTACTAGTAATAAAAAGAACATGTAATTAAGCCTATTAATTTAAATAGATATTCCAAGCTAGTTGTGTACTGTACACCATGCCTTTTTTTGTTTGTAAATGTGTATTTAATGGTGCTATATGTAAGAATGACAAGTATTTGAAATGGGTACTGCAGTCCAAATTTAAAACATTGGAGAGTTGTCTGCCCCACCCCAGTCTCTTAAGCTCATGTGGGTTGCCAGAATGTTGAGAGGCAAACTAGCCAACTCGGCATCCGTTTTAAAGGATTTCTGGGCTTTAAGATGTCTCCATCTTCCAATGGCATCTCCAATATTTATCCTTGTTTTACTACGCCTCTGGTCATGGTGGTTTTAGACAGATGGCGAGGCTTTTTAGTTCGGGTGGAATCTGTTATCTCTGATCCAGTTCGTTTGCTGGTTTTCATGGCTGTAGCACGCAGTGTTGTTTGCCTGCAAACTTGTTCAAATCTGGCTACCCGACGGTGTCGGTGTGAGTGGGCAGTGGGCGGGATCACACAGGCCAAAACATAAACAGAAATTCCGTCCGGGAATGGAAACTTAAAAGTAGTTTATATTGGCTGTAGCATTGTTATTGGAGAAGCTAGTATTTCAGCTTAGCATGTTTCCTAATTCTCTAATGACATATTATGGTCATTTTATGATTTAGTACAGTAAAAATATCACATATGGCACCTTTAAGGAGCCAAATTCACAATATGCCCACCTATTTAGTCACCACTACAGCGCTGTCTGAAAGGCTTTATCGTAGTAACAATGAATGTAGTAATTATGGTAATTAGGCACAAAAAATCGATCAATACCATGGTCAGGGCCGGACTGGCCATAGGGAGAACCGGAAAGGACAGTGACACCCCCCCCCCAACAACTTTTGGGCCAGTTTCTATGTAAAATCCAGGGCCGATTTCTCTTCCCAGTCCGCCCTGACCATGGTCCATGAATCATACACATTAAATGGGTCAGGTCAATTTAGATAAACAAATGAAACAACTGACACGAGAGCTAAAACGTGACATTTTGAGGCAAATTAATAATAAAATCACAATTTTAATCACAAATCTGATACTCTGATATTTTAATTTACAGTATCATAACAGTGTTATCTAACCATAAAATGTAAGCTTTAAATATATAACCCACTGATATGATTTCTATATTACTGACCAGTAATATAATTCAATAAGATACACACTATGTGATTCACCATTATTAATTGTTCAATATATGTGGCAGCGGGAACTTACCTGTTTTAACGATACTCCCTTGTAAAACTTGACAGTGTGCGTGCTCTCCTATGCTCTCCTCCACCAACAACAGGAAGACAGTAAATGACCTTTGAACCTCATCACAAGCGATCACACAGACACACTCACACACACACACACACAGCGTCTTCCTGTGGTCTGGAGGACCAGCGACGATACTTACAGTAAATGCCACGCATCATTCTCCAGGTTACAGCCAGTTCTGATAACTAACAATCTCAGTTATTTGGTTGGAACAAATGTGTGACTTTAAGGTGGTGTTGAGGAGGTTGAGATGTAATCGAATTATGTTTCTCCCTATAAAAAAAAATTATAAAATAAAATAAAAAAGCATTGAAAGTGTGCCTAGTAATGTGTTATAAATCTGAACTTTACAGAGTGGTGAACCGTGTTTAAGGTAATTGTGCAGCAAGCAAAGGTACTGCAATAAACACATTCTTAGAAAATAGTGATTTTAATTTTAAAGCATTTATTTTAATTGTTTTTCATCAATAAAAGCCAATTTGTATGTCCCATTACATTGAATGGGTTGTATAGAATTAAAAGCATCTAATATAGAATTAAAAACATCTAATTCTACTTAAATGTTTGTTTTAGTTTTTTGCCATTAAAACACAGTGCAATGATTGTCCATGTATCTTTTAAAAAAATGATTAACTTTTTATGTTTTACTATCCTTATGGGGACATTTGTTACACACAAAGTGATAAATACACACACACACTGCATTTAGAATGTATTCAGACCCCTTCATTATTTTCATATTTTGTTATGCTGCAGCCTTATGCTTAAATGCTTCAAATTATTTGTATTGATTTTTTCCATGTCAATCTACATTCCATACCCCATAATGACAAAGCAAAAAACAGGTTTTTCATTACTTTAAAAATGTATTAAAATGAAAAGACTTAAGTATCACATTGACATAAGTATTGAGACCCTTAACTCAGTACTTAATTGAAGCACCTTTGGCTGCGATTACAGCCTTGAGTCTTTTTGGGTATGATGCGACAAGCTTTGCACAATTGGATTTAGGGATTTTCTGCAATTCTCTCAAGCTCTGTGAGGTTGGATGGGAACTGTCGGTGGACAGACATGTTCAGGTCTCTCCAGAGATGTTGGATTGGGTTCAAGTCCAGGCTCTGGCTGGACAACTCAAGGACATTCACAGAGTAGTCCCTAAGCCACTCTTACATTGTCTTGGCTGTGTGTTTAGGGCCATTGTCCTGTTGGAAGATGAACCTTCTGAGATGAGGTCCTGGGTGCTCTGGGCCAGGTTTTCATTAAGGACATCTCTGTATTTTGCTGCATTCAGCTTTCCTTTAACCCTGACCAGTCTCCCAGTCCCTGCCGCTGAAAAACACACTCACAGCATGATGCTACCACCACTATGCTTCACCACTGGGATGGTAACAGTTCAATCTTCATTTCATCAGACAAGAGAACCTTGTTTCTCACAGTCTGAGAGTCCTTTAGGTACTTTTTTGAAAAATTCCAAGCAGGCTTTCCGGTGTCTTGCACTGAGGAGAGGCTTCACTCTGGTCACTCTGCCATAAAGTCCAGATTGGTGGACTGTTGCAGTGATGGTTGTCCTTCTGCAAGTTTCACCCATCTCCACACATGATCTCTGGAGCTCAACCAGAGTAACCATCCGGTTCTTGATTACCTCTCTTATGAAGGCCCTTCTCCCCGATTGCTCTGTTTAGCTCTAGGAAGAGGTTGTTCCAATCTTCTTCCATTTAAGAATTATGGAGGCCACTTTGGTCGGGGAAACCTTAAATGCAGTCGAATATGCTCTGATATGCATTTTCAGTTGTGAGACCTTATATAGACAGGTGTGTGCCTTTCCAAATCGTGTCCAATCAACTGAATTTGCCACAAGTGGACTCCAATCAAAGTGTAAAAACATCTCAAAGATAATCCAGAGAAATGGGATGCATATGAGCACATTTTCAAGTCCTATAGCAAAGGGTCTGAATACTCATGCCAATGTGATATTTCAGTTATGTCTTTTTAATACATTTGCAAAGTTATGAAAAATCTGTTTTTTGCTTTGTCATTATGGGGTATGAAGTGTAGATTGATGTGAAAAAAAATATTTAAAGCATTTTACCATAAGGTTATATACATACTGTATATATACACTCACCTAAAGGATTATTAGGAACACCTGTTCAATTTCTCATTAATGCAATTATCTAATCAACCAATCACATGGCAGTTGCTTCAATGCATTTAGGGGTGTGGTCCTGGTCAAGACAATCTCCTGAACTCCAAACTGAATGTCAGAATGGGAAAGAAAGGTGATTTAAGCAATTTTGAGCGTGGCATGGTTGTTGGTGCCAGACGGGCCGGTCTGAGTATTTCACAATCTGCTCAGTTACTGGGATTTTCACGCACAACCATTTCTAGGGTTTACAAAGAATGGTGTGAAAAGGGAAAACCATCCAGTATGCGGCAGTCCTGTGGGCGAAAATGCCTTGTTGATGCTAGAGGTCAGAGGAGAATGGGCCGACTGATTCAAGCTGATAGAAGAGCAACTTTGCCTGAAATAACCACTCGTTACAACCGAGGTATGCAGCAAAGCATTTGTGAAGCCACAACATGCACAACCTTAAGGCGGATGGGCTACAACAGCAGAAGACCCCACCGGGTACCACTCATCTCCACTACAAATAGGAAAAAGAGGCTACAATTTGCAAGAGCTCACCAAAATTGGACAGTTGAAGACTGGAAAAATGTTGCCTGGTCTGATGAGTCTTGATTTCTGTTGAGACATTCAGATGGTAGAGTCAGAATTTGGTGTAAACAGAATGAGAACATGGATCCATCATGCCTTGTTACCACTGTGCAGGCTGGTGGTGGTGGTGTAATGGTGTGGGGGAGGTTTTCTTGGCACACTTTAGGCCCCTTAGTGCCAATTGGGCATCGTTTAAATGCCACGGCCTACCTGAGCATTGTTTCTGACCATGTCCATCCCTTTATGGCCACCATGTACCCATCCTCTGATGGCTACTTCCAGCAGGATAATGCACCATGTCACAAAACTCGAATCATTTCAAATTGGTTTCTTGAACATGACAATGAGTTCACTGTACTAAAATGGCCCCCACAGTCACCAGATCTCAACCCAATAGAGCATCTGTGGGATGTGGTGGAATGGAAGCTTCATGCCCTGGATGTGCATCCCACAAATCTCCATCAACTGCAAGATGCTATCCTATCAATATGGGCCAACATTTCTAAAGAATGCTTTCAGCACCTTGTTGAATCAATGCCACATAGAATTAAGGCAGTTCTGAAGGCGAAAGGGGGTCAAACACAGTATTAGTAGATGTAATATATACAAATAAATAAATATATACTTGCTAATAATAATAATATTAATGTAATAATATTAATTTTCATATAATATTCTACTAATAATATTTGATATTTTAATTTATTTTGTTTATAAATACAAATATTAAATATTCTTATTAGAATACTAAATTATTATTATTATTATTATTATTATTATATAATTAAATAATGTAATGAATGACAAGGCACACAAGAAACTGAGTGATACTACCTGAAGGTCACGATAAAGAACTAGTAGGTACATTGCAAATCTGTTACCACTTCAAATCAAATCACTTTTATTGTCACACTCAGAGGCGGCGGCAGCCGATTTTGCCGGGGCTTCAGCCCCGAATGTTTTGAGTGTAGCCCTGAATGTATTTTGAAAAGTTGACTGACAAATATGAAACCGGATAAAAGCCTATGTAAACCCCCGAAATCATAAGTTGCCTTATTTCATTGTGCTTTGGCTTTGCACATACTGCATACAGCCTGTAAAAATAGACATAGGCATAATCTAGCCTATAGAATAAGGCTGCGTCTCATTTCTCCCCCTTACCCCTCCCCCTCGGTTTTGCGCGTTCATGTGAGGTGAAGTGGCGTCTCAATTCTCATTTTGATTAAGGGCTAGGGCCAAGGCGTAGGGCTACATAGCTCTTGAAACGAAGTTTGCGGAGGACTACACTTCAAAGAGAGGGGTTACAACGTATGAATTTCTCAATAGTGCCGGCATCAAACTTTTTTCATTGCTGAACGGCGAACTGAGTCGCACAAATGTAAGTATTTTCAGCAGTTTAATTGATATTATAATTATGACACTCGTGTTTTATGATACTTTTAATAAAATGTTCAAGCGGTTTTAATTGTAATGTTTTTGTTTTGAATCGCTATTTAACTGCCAGCTAGCAGTTATGCGCTATTTGTCGAGCTGAGCTATCTGATAATCCTTGACATGACACTTCATATTATGTTTTTTAGTTGAAATCAGTGTGAAGTGAATTTGCTTGACATTACATTTACTTGATTGATTTTACCGGTGGACTGGTTTGATATTGGTAGAGCTAGCTTACCTATGCTATGTGATTCACCTAGCAAGTTACGGAACATAACGTGAACGTATATTTTCCTTTTCCCTCAGGGACACAAGCGTGCAAAGATAAAGAGAGCCCAGGCAATCGATATCACAACCTGAGATGTCAGCATCTTCGTTTGTTTATGTCAGCGCTTGTCGCCTCTGTTGACGTAGCAGCCTGCTAGCGGCAAGGGAAGATGACGCAAACAGTAATCAAGTGGCGTCTCATTTCTTAGAGTACGTGATGTATTCGTCTTATTTTTGGACTTTAAGAAGGCCTTTGACATGATAGAGCATGTTTTTCTCTTTAATTCCCTACAGAATTTTGGTTTTGGTGAACAATTAATTAGTGTTATAAAAATTATTTACAAAGATATGAATAGCTTAGTTTCTCTTCCGTTTGGTACCACACAAAGATTTCCGATTAGTCGTGGAATAAGGCAGGGCTGCCCACTATCCCCTCTTTTATTCATTTTGGCGACAGATATGTTGTCCACTTTGGTTAGGCATGATTTATCGGTAAAGAAATTAAATGTATTTGGGGAAACTTTAGCAATCAGTCAGCTAGATACAACATTATTTTTAAAAAACAAAGACCAAATCCCTCTGGCTATTTCTCTAGTTAATTCCTTCTCTAAGGCATCAGGCCTTCATTTAAATTTGAATAAATGTGAGCTTATGGCACTACACCCCAATCAAGTTACTTCTTTGTTTAATATTCCGGTGAAAGAAAACGTGAAATATTTAGGTATTTTAATTACCAGAGACTTGAAAGTCAGTATGAAGTAAAATTTTGAAAACAAGTTACAAAAAGCCAATAGAATCTTGAATTGCTGGTTGCAGAGAGATCTCTCAATTTTTGGGAGAATTTTTCTATCCAAAGTTGAATGCTTATCTAGATTGATTTATTCTGCCTCTGCTTTGGCTCCCTCTTCAGCTATTATAAAAACAAGTAATAAAAAAAATCTATGAATTTATTTGGAAGCACAAGACGCATTATATAAAAAAAATTAGATATTATCAAGTCATATGAACAAGGCGGTTTGAACGTGATTGATTTTGAGAATATGAATATTCTGTTAAAGATAAAATGGCTACAAATGTTTTTATGTAACACTAATAGCTTTTGGTATGTCATTCCTTCAGCTTTGTTTTGTAAACTGGGTGGAATTCACTTTCTACTCAAATGTGATTTACTCAAACTCCCGGTGAAACTATCAGCATTCCACCAACAAATTCTATTATTTTGGAAACTGGCGCACACACATAATTTTACACCCCACAATACTACTTTGTGGAATAACAGATATATTCTACATAGAAACAGGTCTCTATTGTACGAGAACTGGTTAAGCCAGTGCCGGCGCTACCTATAGGCGAACTAGGCAGTTGCCTAGGGCCTCGGCCTTGGAGGCGGGGCCTCCAAAACATACACATGCTTATCCACCAATCAAGAGCAGCAAAATACTATGCTGTTTGTCCATTGGATATAACAATTGTCTTTCACCTGTAGTTAAACCAATTAATATCACCATTTACATGCGAGTCACTCCCAACCTCTGAATTTATGAATGAAGAGATTGTAGATGAATAAAATCCAACTTTTCTGCAAATTTATCTGATGGCGCCGAAGTGAACTCATCCTTCAGGGGCTGTTAAGCGTAAGGCTGAGCAGGCACGCAAAGAAAGTGCAGCTCGTGATTCTGGTATCATCTATTTTTGAGTGATTGTAATGTATTGTAAAAATAAACTGATTCTAACGATCAGCGTCATTTTGAGATAGATCATTTGATCGGTTATTTCCAGTTCAAAAGAGCGCGAGCACCGTTGATGGACTGAATTCACTTCTGACACTTTGAATCCGAGCGTATGTAGCTACAATCGATTTCCAGCCCTAGTCAGGAGCTGACTCGCAAAACACTACAGAAAAAGTAAAGTTTGTCAGTCAAAGAGCAAACGCACTATACTAAAGCATTGTTTATTATGTTTTAAAACAGTCTGTATATCTTCTAAAACGCAGATGTTTAGCCTACATTAACTGCTCTAGTCTATCATAATAGACTATAGACCATAATAGACTTCATTTTTTTCGTTTTCCAATCATAAATACTGTTGCAATATTTATTGAAAATAAGTATGCAATCTTAAGCATATGAATAAGCACACAATTACAGTTGACTGAAATTAACTTGTCTTTTCACTTCCACTAGCAGCTGATTTGTGTATCATAAGGTATTTCTCTACAATACATACCTAATATGACTATATTTAGTCTATCAAAAACAAAACTGTTCATTATCCCAAATAGTGGGTTAGTGTGTTACCATAAATAAATTACTGAACAAATTACTGCAAAAAACTTCCTGACTGCTAAAAAAAAAAAAAGATGACTTTTCAGATTATTATTTTTTTGTTTACGTTAATTAAAGTTACATTAATATGCACATTTAAGTAAAAATATAAAAATACTGATAACAGGTTTTGTTTAAATAAAATGGTTAGGAATCATATTTGTTTTCAAGTCTTTTTTATTAAATGATGTTTTATTAACAAAGTTCGGGAGGAGCACATTCAGATAACCAACGAGATAAGAGGTATATATACTGCAGACTTACCTCTGTTCATTGACAGTTTATCAGCATCCCTCCACCACCCCCATCTCCTCACTTTGATTTTTTATAATCTCTTATTGGATGTAAACAACACAATCCAAAATACAATGCAATCCAATGTAATACTGTGTAAATCTGGCCAAAATTCAGAGCCTGGAGCCCTCCCCTGGACAGCATGCCAAATACGCATAATCTTTACTCTATTTAATTTGATGTAAGTGTGAACTCGTGAATTCTGAAAGGTGCAGGGGAGGAGGGCATGGCGTGGGGCCTCCAACATACATTTTGCCTAGGGCCTCCAAATGTCTAGAACCGGCCCTGGGTTAAGCAGAAATATTTGGTCTGTAATGGACTTAATGGATGATCATGGTAATATCTTGGATTACAATGCCTTCACGCTAAAACTTCTTCTGTTGTAGACCGTTCACAAGATACAGATGCAAGACAAAATGCAACCCACACAACCTACGGCCGCTTTGCACTTCAACACCTGCTCCACTCTCGTTCTCAGTGGGACTCTGGAACTGCCAGTCTGCTGTGAACAAAGCTGCCTTCATTCCAGCTTTCGCCACGCAGTCCACCCTCAGCATCCTGGCACTGACAGAGACATGGATACGTCCTGAGGATACAGCAACACCTGCTGCTCTCTCTAACAACTTCTCCTTCTCCCACACCCCTCGACATACTGGTAGGGGTGGGGGAACAGGTTTGCTCATTCATAATAACTGGACTTTTTCACCACATGCTTCACTATGTAACAATACATCTTTTGAATTCCATGCCATTACTACAATGCAACCCACAAAATTACATGTTGTTGTCATCTATCAGCCCCCAGGTCAGCTGACAAGCTTTCTTGAGGAATTGGATGTCCTGCTGTCCTCCTTGCCTGAGGATGGCAGGCCACTTGTGGTTCTTGGTGATTTCAACATACACCAGGACAAACCCCAGGCCATTGAACTGAATACTCTTCTGGCCTCATTTGACTTGGAAAGACTACACACCACAGCAACTCACAGGTCGGGCAACCAGCTGGACCTCATTTTTACACGTAACTGTACCACCTCTAATATTCTTGTTACACCTTTACATGTCTCTGATCACTACTTTGTTCAATTCAACATGATTCTCCCATCCATTATAAAACCGACCCCACCTTTGGTTTCCTTTCGCCGTAACCTCCGTTCCCTCTCACCCTCTCGCCTTTCCACTGATGTCTCTGCCTCTCTTCCCACAATAAATGTATTTTCCATGCTTGATGTGAACACTGCCACAGACACACTTAGCTCTACTTTAACAACCTGTCTAGACAACATCTGTCCTCTCTCTTCTAGACCAGCACGGACTACACCACCCAGCCCTTGGCTGTCTGACGTCCTTCGTGAACATCGGACTGATCTCAGGGCAGCTGAGCGGAGATGGCGGAAAACTAAAGATCCAGCTGATCTAGGTAAATATCAGCTTCTGCTCGCAACTTTTTCAAATAACGTTAAAACTGCAAAAACTTCATATTACCAGACCAAGATCAACAGCACCACAGACACTCGTAGCTTGTTTAGAACATTTAACACACTTCTCTGCCCTTCTCCTCCACCACCTGACACATCACTGACAGCAGATATATTCGCCACATTTTTTACTGATAAGGTTACAGCCATCAGCAATACATTCACAGCACCACACCCTGTCAAACACCTGGCTCCTGTATGCAACCCTTCTTTCCCTATGTTCTCTCCTTTAACTGACACTGAGGTCTCTAAACTCCTCCTCTCCAACCACCCCACAACCTGTTCCCTTGACCCCATTCCATCACACCTTCTCCAGGCCATCTCTCCGTCCATCCTACCGGCACATTTAAGCAGGCTCGAGTAACCCCACTGCTGAAAAAACCTGCACTTAACCCCACACAGATAGAACACTACAGACCAGTCTCTCTCATCCCATTCATGGCAAAAACACTTGAAAGGGCAGTTTTCAATCAGATCTCTGCCTATCTCTCACAGAACAAGCTGCTGGATGACAATCAGTCGGGCTTCAAAAGTGGACACTCCACTGAGACTGCCCTGCTGTCTGTCATCGAGTCGCTGAGACAGGCGAGAGCTGAATCGAGATCATCCGTTCTGATTTTGCTGGACCTTTCTGCTGCCTTTGACACAGTCAACCATCAGATCCTACTCTCCACCCTCTCTAAACTGGGTATCACTGGAACTGTGCTTGACTGGTTCAACTCTTATCCCTCAGAAAGGTCCTTTGAGGTAGCATGGAGAGGGGAAGTATCCAAGCCACACAACTTACTTACTGGGGTACCTCAGGGATCAGTGCTTGGGCCACTTCTTTTCTCCATATACACAACATCACTGGGACCCATCATCCAGTCACATGGTTTCTCTTACCACTGCTACGCTGATGACACGCAACTCTACTTGTCTTTCCAGCCCAACGACACCACAGTGACCGTTCGAATCGCTGCCTGTCTGGCAGACATCTCGGCCTGGATGAAGGAACACCACCTTCAACTCAACCCTGCCAAGACCGAACTCCTTGTGTTTCCAGCCAACCCGGCTGTTGAACACAACATCACCGTGCAGCTGGGTCCAACTACAGTTTCGCCTTCCAAAACGGTCAGAAATCTAGGGGTAACCATTGATGATGAGCTAAATTTCACAGACCACATTTCAAAAACTGCAAGATCTTGTAGATTTACACTCTACAATATCAGGAAGATAAGACCCTTCCTCTCTGTACATGCCACACAACTGCTCGTTCAGTCCCTTGTCATAACTAGACTGGACTACTGTAATGCTCTCATTGCAGGCCTTCCTGCATGTGCTATTAGACCTCTCCAAATGATCCAGAATGCAGCAGCACGTCTGGTCTTTAATGAACCTAAGAGAGCACATGTTACACCACTCTTTGTCTCTCTCCACTGGCTGCCGGTTCATGCATGTTTTAAATTCAAGGCCCTGATGCTGGCATATAAAACAGTCACTGGGTCTGCTCCAGCATACCTAAAAACATTTATGCAGAGCTACGTTACCATCAAAAGCCTGCGGTCGGCTAAGGAACGTCGCCTTGTCGTACCAAAACAAAGAGGCACCAAAACACTTTCCGGACTTTCAGTTTCATCATATCACGGTGGTGGAATGACCTTCCCAACTCAATCCGGGAAGCTAACTCACTCTCTATCTTCAAAAAACGGCTAAAAACACATCTTTTCCAAAAGCAATTAACCGGTCACTAAAAAAAAATATATATATATATATATATATATTTACATTTCTTGTTGCACTTAAATCTGTTTTGTATACTATTATGATGATAGTGAAACTTTGTAATATGGCACTTTTGGTCTCCCTAAGATGATTCGCTGATGTTCTTCCTCTTTTGTAAGTCGCTTTGGATAAAAGCGTCTGCCAAATGAATAAATGTAAATGTAAATGTAAAACATGGATTTGCCTGTCATCCAAAACTATTTTTTACAATTATTAATGCAATACCCTCTGGGGGAGAAATGAGATTGGCCCTAAGTTCCTTTGCTGTCGGTAGCCGATGGGCGACTCGTTTCTTCCTCTCTGTTGAATATGCAGCAGGTAGAGGAAGAGCTTGCACAGTCGTTGACATCAACTAATGTTACTTAGTGGCGAGTTAACAGCAGTTAGCAGGAAAGACAGCAAAAATTAAGCAAATGAGGCTTTGGGGATTTTTCCGAAAGAAGTCAGTGGGTAAGAATTCACATTTGTTTTTGTCCTTAAAGTCTGAAGATCATCATCTAGCTGGCTTTCACCCACAGTAGTCTAAACCTCAAGAGTTGTAGCCTCTAACCTCCTTGTATAGATTGATGCAACTTGGTAGCTCTGTATTAAAGCATGCGCCTCTCACGCCGGAGACCGCGTATCGAGGCTCGTTCTTTTCTTGTTTATCAGGTGTTGTTTTCGCTAAGGATAACCAATAAGCATTAACATAAAATGTATGTGTGACTTGTTTTGTGATATTAGTTTGTAGTAAATATACACTTTGATTTGATTAAATGGTTTTGTAGAGGGTAGCAAAGATGAGCTACAGACTGAGGAGCAGCAGCTGTGCCAGAATCAGGCATGGAAACTGGTAACAATTAATCAGTCACTTTACTTTAGAGAAAGTTAAAAGTGAAACATTGTTTATCCCAATGATCCTAATGAAAGGATTTTGACAGATGAACATGGATAATTATATACAGTTTGATGCCATGGTGTGCCAATGAACTTAGACTAAAGTCATTCATGTATAGCTTTAACTTAGGATCTTATACATAATTTTGACTATTTATGTCAAAAAATATAAATTATTTATATTCAATGTTTTTTTACCTCACTTTACTCACTATAATATAACTCTTTTGTGATGAATTTATGGTAATGTTCATGAAAATTCAAGAATCATGATAGATCTTAGGGCAATCCCACTGATCTGCTCTTCCCAATACATTTTCTTCAATGGTATTGGTCCACAATTTGAAATATGTAGCACTTGATGAATTAGTTGTTTGAAGCTGATTTGCAATAAGTTATGTGCTGTATCTGTTCTTTTGCATCACAGATGATTCAGGGAGGAGAGAGGATGTTGAGGATAGTACTAGAGTGGAAGATTTAGGAACTGTAGAAACAGGCCCAGCAAGAGCAAAACTCAAAGAATACCCTCTCACCAGCTTTGGACTACAGAGTAATGGTTGCTAGTGTGAAAATAAAATGGTCTGGGCTAAGCCCTGGATGTCCTTCAATGCTGGAAACGTCTCTGGTCACACTACCATGTACACAAGTGCAACAGTAGGTGAAATTCTTGTGTGCAGTTCTGAGCAACATAGCGGTCATGACAGTGACGAGACATATACCAGATTACAATAAACAACAAACTTACACAACACAATTTACATATCAAATTAACATATAATTACACAACACAATAATAATATACAATGTACAGTAAACAATAAACACAATATAGAGTGCACATACAATAAAAAATAAAAAGTATATATATATAAAAAATTATAAATATATATGCTGTAGTTGTATTGAGGAGCATATATTTGACAGTCCAGTGTGAGATAATAAGATTAATAAAGTGCAGTGCTAATTACTGATCGTGAGAGATCAAGTGTTCAGAAGTCAGATTGCTTGGGGGAAGAAGCTGCCATGTAGTCGGCTGGTGCGGGTCCTGATGCTGCGATACCGCCTGCCTGATGGTAGCAGAGAGAGCAGCCCATGACTCGGGTGGCTGGAGTCTCTGATGATCCTCCGAGCTTTTTTCACACACCGCCTGTTATATATGTTCTGAAGGGAGGGAAGCTCACCTCTGATGATGTGTCTGGCAGTTCGCACCACCCTTTGCAGGGCTTTGCGGTTGTGGGCGGTGCTATTGCCGTACCAGGCGGTGATGCAGCCAGTCAGGATGCTCCCTACAGTACTGGTGTAGAACCGTGTGAGGATGTGGTGGTTCATTCCAAACTTCCTCAGCCGTCTCAGGAAGAAGAGGCGCTGGTGAGCCTTCTTCACAACGACCTCAGTGTGGACGGACCATGTGAGTTCCTCAGTGATGTGGACACCGAGGATCTTGAAACTGCTGACTCTCTCTACCGGTGCTCCATTAATGGTGAAGGGGCTGTGTTTTCTGTCTTTCCTCCTGAAATCCACCACAAGCTCCTTGGTTTTACTGACGTTAAGGGAGAGGTTGTGCTCCTGACACCAGCGTGTCAGAGTGTGCACCTCCTCTCTGTAGGCTCTTTCATCATTGTCAGTGATCAGACCTACCACCGTCGTATCGTCAGCAAACTTAATGATGGCATTGGAGCTATGTGTTGCCACACAGTCATGCGTGTATAGGGAATACAGGAGTGGGCTGTTCTCAGCCCAATGTCACAAACTTGGAGACACACTTTTATTTAGGATTGTGGTTATAGTTTAAGAAACAGTGATAAAATAAATAAATAAAAACAAAAACATACAGTATATGATATCCAGTAATCGGGCATCCCCCCTGGTAAAATACTCAAATTGCAGTTTTAGCTGTTCTACTTTGGGCCTGTGGTGGGAAAATATGATTTTTTGGAAGTTAAGTTTTTCAAATGAAAAAAACCCCAAAAACATATATATATATATATATATATATATATATATATATATATATATATATATATATATATATATATAATAATATTCCAGAAATTCCCAGGCACAAAAGGCACCGTTTAATGCAACCAAGACAAAGGAAGTACAATATAAAGATCAGTCAAAGATGTGGTCTACAGTATATAATGTGCTATCAATTAGATAAGCATCTGTTAATTGAATAAATGTAAATGATGGTGAGTCCTGCGGTGAAAATGTTTTGAATAAATATGGGGACCTTTGAGTAGCACACTTTGAACATTCAAAAGCAACTTGCTTATTTTATTCTCAGCTCATGCACATCAGTCCAATGAATTCAAACACCTTGTTAATGATTCATTGTAAACCATAATTTATTTGCCCATACATCTCATACTGGTAGATCTGCAAAATAAGAAAGCATGGCTGCAACATGCAATCAGCACCATCAGGTGGCCTTCATTTTCATCATGAGAATAATGTATAAGCTGTGGTTTGGAATGTTTCTATACAGCAGGGATGTCACAAACTTGGAGACTTAATAGCATTAATGCTGTTTGTATGACTCCTTGCTGGCAGAGTTCAATTGGAAATAATTGCGGCCGAAGGGTCACCAATTCACCACATTAATTAATATGCATACACTTCACTATAGGAGAAAAATCAGTGGCAATTCATTACATCTGTAAACTCCCTACACAACTCTCTACTAGGGCACTTCCTGCCCAGCAGTTGTTGATGTTGGTGCTGTACACTCGGTCCTCTGGAGAGAAGAGAGAGTGCATGAAACATGAAACATCTGACAGAGACTTCACAGGGAGGGTCTGTTCAACATCCGCACAACACACACCATGAGAATATGTCTGTCTCTGTGTGAAAGCAAGTCAGCAACATGTTCTTTATGCCTACAGAAGCATGGTTTAAAAATCAGAAATGGGTGTTTGTTCAACTTTGGGCAATTTAATGTCCCAGGGGTTGATTTTTAAAACAAACAGATTTCATCATTTTATTTTTTGTTTTACGAAGGTCACATTAAAACTGATGTGGAAACTTTTTTTTCATAACATTGTCATTTATTTTTGGTATTTTTCAAATGCCTTTTATGTACAGATTTGACTGTTTTTGCAGTGTCCCAGACTCACTCATTCAATATTAAATGATGAAAGCCCATTATAAATATACAAATTGTTACATGCTTAAAAGAGTGAAATAAACACAATCCATTTTATATTGTGTGAAAATTATTTCTATAATTTTTCATATAAATTACTTCTGTCCCACAGGCATTTCCACCACACCAACAATTTTGCCCATGATAGTTTTTTCAACAGTGTACTTGTTAACAAGGTAGACAACAGTGTCAGAGAAGAGCATGCTTGAGATGAAATGATGTCTAAATAAATATAAAAAAAATTAAAGTTTAAATTAAAAATGTTATTTTTTTTATGAGATTTAATAAGATTTAAAAAGTTGTAATGAGACTTTCTAGTAATCCACAGTGCTAAAAGTGCCCTAAGTTGAATAAACACCAAAACATTGTCTTTTAATTACTATAATTATGAAAGAGGATACACTCAAAAATATTTAAGCCCATTTGTAAGATTTAACATTTTCTATTTAATAACAAAATCCCATTAGATTACATTTATTTATTTTTTTTAACATTTTAATTAATACAAATCAGTTCAATTTGAGTTTTGTTGTGAAATTTAAATGCGTAAATCTTAAAATATTTTTTTTGAGTTAATTAAAAAAGAATAATATTTAATATGGACATATAATGTAAAATAAATATTATTTAAAAATTTTTTGTAAATGCACTATTATCAGTTATAATGTCAAAACTATTAGCTTACTAATAAATGTATGTATATATATATATATATATATATATATATATATATATATATATATATATATATATAAACACACTTGACTACATTTGTTTCTCATGACCTTATAAAACAAAGGCTTATGCTAAAAGCTTAACATTTATTTTGTAGACAATTATAAATAAAGCCTGCATTTAAATGTATTCAAAAACTAAATTATATACAGTATTGTGTAAATGTTTTAGGCACTTAAGATGTTTCAAAAAGCATTTGTCTTAAGATGGTTATTTCTATCTTCAGCTTTAGTGTGTCAAAAGGAAAAATACATTTTAGACTCTCAAACATTACTTTTGCAAATAGTAAAGATTAGAATAGAAGAACAGGGAGCCCTGCAACAGATGTCATGTCCCCCACTGAGCATTATGTCAGTCTGAGATTACATAGAGAGACAGAAGCAATTGAGACAGATAGAAGAACTGTGGCAAATTCTCCAAGAAGCTTGGAACATCCTATGTGACAACAACCAAGAAAAACTGTGTCCAGGTGTACCTTGGAGAATGGGCAAGGTGGCCACACCAAATATATACTTCACTTTTTATGTTTACTGGACTTTGTATGATGATAAATGAAAACTATTTTTATGGCATTATTTTTGAACACATCCTCACTATGCAACATTCTTCACAAGTACCCAACATCCATGTGAACTCCTTCAATACGGTTTAAAAGAATCTAGGTGGCACCTCACTAAGCTGCTTGAGAGAACACAGAATGTGCTGAGTTGTAATCTAGGCAAAGGATGGCTACTTTGAAAACTCTAATATGTTTGAATTCTGATTGGCTAAGAAGTTTACCAATGGTCGGAGTGAGTCCAAAAAGTAAACTAAATTACAACCACCAATGTGGCAAAAAAACCTGACTAACATTGTAAGTAGACGTCAAGGAAAAAATATATTGCCACAAAAGTGTTGTATATGCCTAATGTTTGTTGTGCAGCAGGAGGCAAACAGCACACATTAAATAGCACACACATTTATATATATATATATATAAACAATACATTTAGAACATAGGGAGCAGAAAGTCTTTGTAAAAGGGGTTATGTTATTTTATTAGTCTTAAATTTGTATCTACAACGAAGGGACAAGCAAAAAAATAAGCAACAACTCCATGATAAAAAGAAACCGAAAAGAAAGAAATACATTATTGATGCACTTTTCCATCCTTTTTTTTAAGCAACTTTTAAACCTAAAAGAAACTTTACAGAATAAAGAAACATACAAAGAACGGTTTAATTTACTACACAAGACAGAAAGAGTCCCTAAGACAAGGATCCAAACTACCCTAAACATGATATACAAAGCAAACCCAGGAGACAGACTGCTTTATACTCAATACTGCTTTTCATTTGTCAGAAAGAACAATGAACTTTGGAGAATTTATCATTCCCACATTTAAAGCCCCTCCGCACCTCAACTCCTCGCTAAAGTTACAGTATTGTACAGCGTCACAATAGAATTACAGAGATGGCAAACAACATGAGTGGTTTACATACAGAGGACTGGCTGAGGAGAGACTGCAATCTATAAAACACTATATCAAGATAACAGGAAGGACAACTCCCTCCACTCTTTTCCTTTTTTTTTTTTTTTTAATCCGTACTCCGTTATTTTTTAAACCTTTTTTGAGTGTGTTTTTTACTTTAAATAGATAAAAATCTTATCCTTCATAGTAAAGTTTGCAATGTGTGGTCCCTTTTGTATGTAAAGAGACAACTTCCTGTGTTAATGTATTTTAATATAGGACATGTGTTAATAGGTGGGCTGCTATCTGCAAAGTGCAAAGTGAGGACACTAAATGTATCGTGAGGTTTTGGGCCTCCGCATGCGTCCAACACATGATTCTGGTTTTTGAGGTGCGCTTGGTTACGCCGAACATACAACCAGTTCAAACGCCTGATCTTTCCTGTTCTCCCAAACATGAGCTTTCAGAAATCATTTACTAAGTAAAGGCTGACAAAATCTTTACATTTGCATGATTCATTTAGTACATCTGTACAGTGGAGTGTCAAAAGACAGAACAGCGACTCTTTAACTACAAAGATGGGGTCTTCCTTTACACCCCCCCCACAGAAATATAAAACATGTCAATGATATCAAAATGCATTTTACAGTATTTACAACAAACAAAGTAATAAAATAAGATAGACATTTTAAATGTGTTTGTGTACATTGTGTCGTGGAGTTGAGGAGAGCTTGAAAACAGGTTCAATTTCACGTGTTAGAGAAATTAAAGACAGAAATAGTGTATGAATGTAATCAGCACGATGACTGTTGCATTAAGCTCTGATATTTACCTGTTCCTATTCATTCAATGAAAATGTATAACTCCGTTTGAAGTATGAATCCAAACCTGTATGACTTTCTTCTACTGACCACAAATAATATTAGGCAGAATGTTAAGAACTTACAGCCTTATCACTTCACTTCACTTTCATTGCAGCTTTGTAGCATACAACGACAGTAAATGGGAACAAAGGCTGTCAGCCCCTAACATAAAGCCTAACTCCTTTTGTGTTCAATGGAAGTAAGTCAGACTGGTTTGGAATAAAATGAGAGTGAATGAGTGCTTTTTTGGGGGGTAAACTTTCCCTTTGGAAAACCATTTCACACTGAGACCCACAGATAATTTCCAAAAACACATTTTGAAAATACACAATTATTAAACCCCAAAGACATGGAAGACCTAAGTCATTTCAATTGAATTTGCATGAGCTGATAATATGAGGCAATGTCCAAGCACTTACATTTGAAAACTGCAGTGTGTAAGTTCTGCAAAGTTACCAAAATACTAACTTTAACACATTTATTTATCACACTCTCAGTCTTCCATTGTTTGGACAAACAGACAGTTTGCCCCAGCTTATGTTTCTACATCAGGTCACTCAAACATGCAGATTGCAATTCCATTTGGTGTCACTAGTGGTGCAGAAATGACACGCTGTGGTTTTAAAATGAGCGTTGTGAGCCAGAAACTGATCATCCTGTGCATTAACACTAGACCCTATTTTCTGTTCATAGGCTAGTAGATATATGCTGGCATTATGGTGTACTTATAGCTGTTTTTGAGGAGAACAAAACAACCTCTCTTTAACTTAAAAAAACATATATAAACAATCCTTAATATGGAACACAGATAGTACCTTTAAAACTATAATTAACTAAATGTGTTTGAAGAGTCAATTCTATTCCTACGTTTGTAGTTTTCCAATGGGGAGCACCCAGTCAATAGGAACCTCATCAGTACTGAAACATCACATGTCTAGATGCCTGTTCCAAATGTCAACAAGTTTAGAAACAAGCATAAGGGGGAAACGAGCACGAGGGTTGCCAGTGAAGTCAGAGGGCAGGGACAGAACCATAAAAACCTTTAGGAGGTATCTTAGACAGGCATATTTACATGTGTACAGTATGTCCAGAGGGGTTGCATGCAAGACATGTGCACGAAAAATCTATTAATGAACTAAAAAGAAATCAAATAAATAAGGTGAAAATTACTATATGTCCTGATGTGATTCTGTATGAGAAGTTGTCTCTCATCCATAGTCTTTTAGTTGAGTTTAGCACTATGTATAACCACTTTGTACCAAGATAGAATAGCGGTTTTCAGAGGATATCACTATCTCTCTACAAATAACTTGAGATTTTAGTCCAGAATAAAACTTGATGTTTTAAATATTGTGTGGTCATATTCATTGCTGGTTTCTGTCTGATGACTCGATTTCCTTGCCTTAGAGGCTGTTCAGACCGAACGTGATCTTGTGAAAAAAAAAAAGAAGAAAAAAGAAGACAAAAAAAAAGCCTAACACAGCACAACGATTTGGACAGAACTCAAATGTCTTTTGACTTGACAGTGTATTAAAAACATGGCGCTCTTGCGTGAGACACTAAAAAAAAAAAACCCAGCCAGACCGCATGTTTACATAGCAAAATTATAAAGCATTCTTGCACTAAAAAGAACAGAATGCATGTGTTTCGAGATGTTTTTAAAGTTAAAGTTCTTTAAATGTGACACAGAGTCTAAAGAATGCAGTGCCCCTGTGCGAGACGCTGAAAAACCAGCAAGATGCGGCATAATGACCAAAGATGTCTGCTTAGTATGTTTACAAAGCAAAATCATTTAAGACATTGCAGATGGGTGCAAAGCATTCTTGCTATAAGAAATGCTAGACAGCGCAATGAACAGAACAGAACACATATGTCTCAAGACGCGTTTTTAAAGAAGCGATTTTGGAGCGCTACTTGCAATTAAAAAGCTTTTATTTTAATTGGTTCTTCACACTAACAATAAAAAAAGTATAAAATCAGATGGCTCCATTGGCCAAAATGCATCAGAGTGCAGTTACTCATTTTGTACTTTTTTTTTGTTATTTTTTAATGTTTTCAAGAAATTATTTTAAGCAGAAAAAGTTACATCCTTCAGATTTAAAGAACTTCAACTTTTAGAAACACGTCTCGAGACACCCATATACTGTTCTATTCATTCTGCCTTTTTAGTGCAAGAATGCTTTGTGTCCATCTGCACTGTTTTTCTGATCGTAGTTTACTATGTAAACATGCACTAGACGGACATCTTTTACCTTTGTGCCACATCTCGCATTAGAAAATAATACTTCTGCTGTAGTCAATTAATCTAAAGGCTTTTTTATCCGTACAGCAGAAGTATTATTTTTGAATACCCGTTTTATAAGGTTTAAGTTCTTTTAAACATGACTAAGAAAAGTGGTGCTCTAATGCAAGATGTGGCACAACGGTAAAAGATGTCCGTCTAGTGCACATTTACACAGAAAAATAAATTAAAAACAACGTAGATGGACACAAAGCATTCTTGTGCTAAAAAAGCTAAACAGCGCAACGAATAGAACAGAACGCAGGTGTCTAAAGATGCATTTTTTAAACTCGACACCACGTCTAAAGAATGCGGTGCTCATGTGCGAGTCGCTGAAAAACAGCGAGACACAGCGCAATGGTCAAAGTTGTCTGTTCAGCACATGTTAACATACAAAATATCTGATGGAAAGTATTTTTTACGGTGAAAAACTAGACAGTAAAACAAACAGAACAGTCTTGAGACACGTTTTCAAAAGTTACAATTCTTTAAACTTGATACCACAGCTAAAGAATGCAGAGAAGCGGGATGCCGTTCCATGGTCAAAGACGTCCATCTAGTGCATGTTTACATGAAAACCAGCACTGACAAAATACAAAAAAAAGTGTGTTCGGTGTGAATGGCCCCTTATAAATTTAAGATGCTCTCTGAGCTGAGTCACAATACAACTACGTCTCTGGTGACTGCTCCTTATACAGCTGTATTCTAGAGATGTATTCTGAAAGGTATGGCAATAAGACCTAAATCTGCAGGAGGTAAGATTTCACAGCAAACACAAAACATAGCATAGACTTACTGCAAAGTCATGAACTGTTTGTGCATTATGGGTGAGTGTGCTTATTTTGAATGCATGGTTTACATACGATGTGCCCCTTCCAAAACAATTAAAACCTAATCAATAACCATCATTACAAAAAAAACAAAAACAACAATCGATAATACAATACATATACAGAATAATGAAAACATCCTTTGCCAAACCCATTATCATGAGTTTCCAATTGCATTTCAAATGTACACAATAAAATGGAGGATAAAAGTATCGGGTGCAGATATTTTCCACTGTAAAACTGCTGCATCCAACGAAGATTAAAAAAAATAAAAAACAATTAAAAAGTGGAGTGAGTTCACAAAGATGTGAGCAGCCTGATGACACACTGCCTGCTCGGTTGACACTGCACTTACACACACCTGTCCGTGTGTGTTCAGCCCCATCAATGTCCTGAGCCATGGAGAAAGTCCGGGAGGCAGGGAGAATCAGTCAACAAGCTCTTCCTGTGTCTCTGAGGCTGTTTCCTGTTGCCGGCTGCCATTTTGCACAGGATGGGATGGGCCACCTTTATACGAGTCCGGTGCTCAGGGTGTATCCCAGAGGGCTGTGTGGCAAAGCCAGAGGTCCGTGGGCAGAGGGTGCCAGGATTGATAGATGTGAAGGGTTTGGGGTTAAAAAAGGAACAGGGATCAAAGGGGTTTGAAAACAAAACAAAAAAGTAAACCCAAAATAAAAAATACGAAAAATCACACACTCATCGTCATGTTGGGAGAATACTGGAAAGAGAGAAAGGGGAGGGGGGATATATAACGAAGGTGAGATTATGACAACTAATACAAGATGGTTATGTCATCACTGTTCCAAAATACAGCAAGAGGATGCATGATTTTGTGTCGACAAAGCAGTAACCAAGGGACACATAAAGCATCTGTCCAGGAAACTGCTGGTCTTTTATAAAGAAGCCATTTCCAGCACTCACTCTTGGTCTAAATCATGAACAAATCACAGTAGTTTCTCTGCCAATAACATTTATAATTTGTAATAGACATACTGGTCAGTTTTGAGTGGTCAATGTGACCAGTGGGCAGGGCCTCTTGAGTGAACGGCTGGGCAGAACTGTATGATTGGCAGGTTAGGGAAGTGCCAGGACTTTGGGTTTGGATTAGGGTCTACTTACACTTTCACTTTGAAATGGGTTGAGGAAGTTGCCCCCCATCTCTCCGTCATCCCGCGGTGTGCCCGGTGGGTTGTTCATGCCTGCCATATTGTTGGGGGAGTTCTACAGCGAAAGAAAGGTTTGACTAAATTGGTTAAAGATTTGATGTCACTATGATAAATGAAAAAAACTATAGCCGACCAGCAAACAAAGGAAAATTTCTCCTTACCTTTGGCAACCCATCCATATCACCAGATCCTGAGACAAATACAATGATTAAATCTAAATGTAATAAATTCAACCACTCCCAACAAGCAAATCAGATCTGAGAATGTGCCACAAAACGGTCTCTGCATGATTACCTAACGATCCGTTCATATGGTGGGGTTCCATGCCACCCATCCCGCCCATTGGGCCATCAGGACCAGGACCCATGGGGAACTGAGAAGCACAGAGACACATTCATCACTTACAAAAAACCAACACTCATTTTATTTTCAAACATCCTGCATGTAGTGTGAACTTGGAATACATGAACTGTACTGAATAAGAGACAAACACATTGCTAATATGAAATGGATGAACAAACCCCCATTGATTTCTCTTGAAAGCAATGATAATTTGACATACCATATTTTCTGGAATAAAAATCAAGTTTTTTTTTTTATCATCTAAAATAGTCCGAAGCGACTTATATACATAATCCATACGTAATTATTGTCAGCCTTTCAAATACACGCACACCAAAACACACATGCTCATGCTCAAACAGATGAAAATATCCATCATAGAGATGGTAGAAGCGTTTTAAAGTGAACAATTCCGAATATTTCGCCTTTACACGTGAGTGGCAAGTTGAAGGCGGCTGATTCCTGCCGCATGCAATCTCTGTAAGTAAAACATAAAGAGATGTGACTTTTCTGTGTCTTTTTCTCTCAACAATGCTAGTTTGACCAGGAGCGACATATATTTAGGTGCAACTTTATTTCTAGAAAATATGATATTGGATCAATACAAGTAAGGAATAATATAGAGTTGATTATTATTGCATAATAAACCTAAAAGTGTGATCATGACCCAACGCAAAGCAGAGAAATAAAAAGTGCAGCTGTGGTGCTATTCAGACAAAATGTTTTTTGTTTTTTTTTGCGTCCTTACTCAATTTAAGTAAGTTTTTTTTTCAATTTAAGCATGCACTAGACGGACATCTTTGACTGCTGCACCGCACCTCACTGTTGTTTTTTCAGCAACTCGCAGTTGTCAATAAAATTAAATAAAAACAACTACAAATGCGTCAAGACATGTTTGTTCTATTCCATTTGTTTGGCTGCTTCTAGCTTTTTTTTAAAGCAAGAACGTTATTGGTCTGAATAGCCCCTAAGTAGGTAATCATTTACTTGGGACACGTTCACTATACACTTTATCGCTCTGTACACAAAAATGCTGTGATTGACTAATCACAATCAAGTACTGCAAAGTATCTCAACACATGTAATAAGTGTGCTTACAAGCACAGCAATACGTTGGGAACTACCAAAACTTTGGTTTGAAGAAAAAAAAACAACAATGCAGGAAACCTACATTTACATGACACTTGAAATCATTGCGTTATTGTCTGCTTTTGACGTCTAAATGTAAACAGGCTAGCGCCTACTGGGGTAAGAATGTTACATGCAATGCAAAATTGTTTATGCTTAAACCATTAACGACTTTACCCTGAATAAATGAAAACCATTTAAGGTGTATATAAATGGTCGCTTTGTCGGCATACTAAGCATAATCGCGTAATATCATGCATGTAAACACACTGTCTTGCAGTGACTTCATTTAGAAGTCTCTGCTCAACAAATATGTCACAAATGTTATAAATGAATTCAGAGGATATCTTGTTTTTGAAGATAAGTTACAAAATGAAACCAATCCTTACATTCGGTCTGTTGCCTCCAGGTCCGATAGGGTTCATCATTGTGTAGATGTTTTCACTGGAGTTTGTGGAGTCTAGAAGGGCACAGGGTGCAGTTTAAGTTAGTTTCTATTAATCTGACCAGCAAAATTTCTCCCACACCTCCAAAATAAGAGACTAGAGTCTCTTCCAAGCATATTCACATGCCCAGTGCTTACACAACAATCTAGATCAATATAAAACATGGATGGATGGGAGTAGCCACTATAATTTATGTGTCTACTTAATGATTTATAGCTGTTGAGAGAGAAAGAGCAAGAGAGAGCTCACACCCATAATCTGTGGTTCAACATGACAAACAGAAGCATGTGGAGTGGAATTACATTGGTGTAATGGGAGGGGTGGTGATGTAATATGATTTGTTTTCCTGCCAGAGGAAGTGTAGGTAACCTTGCAGTGATATTGGCTGCTGGGTAAAGAGAGGAGGGATAGGGTGTTAAATAGGGTGTTTGTGGAGTGCTGAGCATCTTTCATCCTGGAGAGAGATTAATTGTTTCCGACTGTGCTGACTACAGAGATGAGGTGCTGGAAGCGTGTGTGAGTGTGTGAATGACATGAAAGAGCAGGACTGAACGCATCTACTGTAAGGATTTACTGTACCTCCTGGGCTTGGCATTATAGGAGTTCCTGGTGGCCCACCTCCTCCTGGGGGACCCTGAGGGAGCGAAAACACACGCACAAACACGTGCTTAGCTTTCCAGGGTGTAATAATACTTGCTGCATTATTAAAACTATCAGAGGAGCAATTTTTAAACAAAGACACACTAGGCACCGGGGAGCCATTAAGCCACTTGACTAATGTGCAGATATTTTAGTTTAAATAGAGGAGATGCTAGGGGCAAAACCAAGCAGGATAGTAATTGCTGAAGTAAAATTAATACATTCCGAAACTTTCATATGTGCTTTGTTATGCTTTTAGTTTCCAAAGGAAGCACTACATTTTGCAGCTAACCTTTGAGCTAAAGACAACAGAAAGTTGTCAATTGCCAACAGTAAAGAACAGTAAAAGAGCGCTGCAATCTGCTCTCTGTATTGAATTGCCTTTGGTACTCACTACATAGTTGCCGGGAGACGAGGAAGAGTATGCTATCTGTCAACACAAACGAAAGATAATGAGAAAGGTTTATTTTGAAGTGAAAAGGAATACAACACCATAAAACAAACCACACCCTTGCAAAAAATATGGTACTACCACAGTTTTGTGTACATATTTATAAGTACCATATGGTAGTTTTTTAATTGTAGTACCTTGTAATAAGGGTGGGAATCCAGTTCCTTAAAGGGATAGATCACCCAAAAATGAAAGTCCTCTCATCATTTACTCACACTCATGCCATCCCAGATGTGTATGACATTCTCTCTTCTGCTGAACACAAATTAAGATTTTTAGAAGAATATTTCAGCTCTGTTGTATATTCAATGCAAGAGGCCAAAACTTTGAAGCTCCAAAAAGCACATAAAGACAGCATAAAATTAATCTGTACGACTCTTTTCCTCCCTGCCCACTAGGTGGCGAGGACTTAACCACACCTATCATATCGCTTCTGAAGACATGGATTAAACCACTGCAGTCTTGGATTATTTTATGCTGCATTTATGTGCTTTTTTTTAAGATTGAATGTTCTGGCCACCATTCACTTGCATTGAATGGACCAACAGAGCTGAGATATTCTTCAAAAAATCTTAATTTGTGTTCAATAGAAGAGAGAAAGTTATACACATCTGGGATTGCATGAGGGTGATTCAATTATGAGAACATTTTCATTTTTGGGTGAAATATTCTTTGAACAATTCTCCAAGCACAGATTCCCATTTTTTATATCAGCTATATGTCTTTTAAAAGCAGTCCGTGAAACACTGTCAAAAATATTTGAGTAGTGTTCTTTTGGATGGAAATATTAACATCATAGAAAACCATTTCGTTTTGGTATTTAATACCATATAAATGCCAGGGTGTAATGAATATGACAATCATTTTTTATGATGGAAAATATTTAAGTACTATGGTATTTAATACCATCACTTTTTGTAAGGGTTTTGTAATGCCACAGAGTTGGTCTTGCTGAAAGAAACAAGAACTTTTATGGACTTACCGAGTTAGCGTTTGGGTTTGGCCAGGGGCCGCGTCCTCCAGGACCCCTGTCAAGAGGGGATCAGGAAAAAAAAACAGGAAAAATGTTTAACAGACTAGCTTTAACTGGATTAAAGACACTGTGACAGGGAGTGTTTTCATATTGAAGAACTCACATGTTCATTCCGGGCATGCCTTGACCACCTAGAGAGTTAGGAGGAGGCCTCATACCCCCATAGTTCTACAAAAGACAAAAAAAAAACAAGGGTTATTTTAGGGGTTTGATTTGGCCACCAATCTTTGTCTATAAACGGTGATCGGCTGATCGTGCCTAGGATCAGAGCCAATCTTTTTTGCAGCTCAGGGAATCACACATACACTGCTTTCTCAGCTCTTGATGCATGACAGTGTGGCCTCTGTAGGGTGAATTGTTGGAAATTCTAAGTATTCACGAATTTAAACTTTCAGACATGCTGTTATTCAGGTGAATATGCAGGTTTGTTTTTAAAAATGTGACAAAATCACACATGTAAGTTGCCCATTTTTGAATGAATCGAATCGTTTCCTTGTCCACACAGACTTTGCCTATAACAGAGCATATTTGCATTTCGCAGGCCATTTTTGGGACACTGCATCCACTCCTAGTGGATCTTGGGACTGGAAGTACCAGGGGGGAAAGTGGGCGTTCTCCGCGGAGGCATATAGATTGATCTCTGCTTTTCTGAATTTTTCCCACATCCCCAGGACGGTCTTCATTCGCCCTGCATTGCTACTTGGTGTTACCACAAGTCCACACCACAATTCAAACGGCCTGGGACATATGTAGCCAACATGGAGAGGAGATGGCGCTCACTCTACAGGAGGTGGTGACGTGTCAGTCTCATCATTGGCAGGGAACGAGCGAATCAGAACATGATAATTCGCTATTTCGGATTGAAAAGCGTTCAAGGCATAACAGACTCGTTGACGGGGCCAGTAACAGCCAATCGTCAAGGTAGTTAAAAATGCGCACGCCGCTCAAGTTTCAGAGGGGTGAGTGCCGCTTTGATGCACTTTGTGAATGTGCGAGGAGCCAGGGACAATCCAAAGGGCAGGACTTTGAATTGGTACACAGATCGCTCGAACGCGAATCTCAAAAACATCCTGTGATGTGGTACAATTTTGTACATGAAAATACGAGTCTTTCTGATCTATTGAAGCAAACCAATTGCGTGGGTGGACGTGCGATAAGATCAGTTTCTGAGTAATCATTTTGAACTGCCGCTTCGCAAGTGCATGATTAAAATGTCTCAGATCTAAAATCAGTTGTAGCCCTCCATCTTTCATTGGGATAAGAAAATAGCGGCTGCAAAACCCTTTGCAGGCTTGATAATCTGGAATAACCTGTAAAACGTTCTTTACGAGAAGACTGTGTATTTAGGCTCGTAACACTAGCACATCTTCAGATCGAAGACAGAACACAGTTGAAACGGGGTGGCTGACGTGCAAATTGTATCATATAACCATGTTCAATTGTTTTTAGCATCCAGTCGGAAATGCCCGTAAGAGCTCGCCACACAGATAATTCAGTGAATGATTCATCGCTAATGCACGAGTTTGTGAATCTTTTTGAGCAATTCGTTAATTAGGCACATGAGAGTAATTTGTTCATGAATTAAACTACACTAGTCACACTGTACGCTTTGCAGCCAGTGAAGACAATGCAATATAAAGGTGAGTTGTCTTGACATTATTTCATGGTACACAATCTTTTTTAAACTCACATTTTTCCTTTTTCAGTGGAGCTGTAGATTCAGCAGTGGCATGATGCAGGAAACACTGCCCTTCCAGTGAGGGGATATCATTAAACAGGTTACGAAGCAACTGACTACTCTAACGAAGTTCTGCTCAGGCAGAAGACGACCCACCTGTCTAGCTGCCTATGGGTGGAGGGCAAAGTGTGACAGAGGATTTCAGGCCTCAGGCTGCTTTGCTCTAACCCGAGTCTTTGTTCTGCGCTCTACCCAATTTGTCGAACAGATGCTCCACCAGCTGCCGATTTGTGAACCGCCTTGCTTGCCAAGAACGAGGAGGACAGCCAGAGAAGAGTGAGGATAATGAGAGAACTTTGCATTCGGCACAGGTGGCAAAAGAGTAATAAGGGTGTTCAGGCTGTTTTAATCCTGAGCCGTTTGACCTTGGCATCCAGATGGGGTGGCCGATAATACCAAAATCTTATTGCAAAGGTATATATTACAATAAAGTCTGACCCATTATGCTTTCTAAAGTATATTACATAACCATGTGTCGGTTGCATTATGTGTCTTTTATTCAGCATCTTTTTGCCATTGTCAACATATTTTTATAAGGGCATGTAGTAATAGTTTAACTTTTTTGTGTTTGCCTACCTGAGGGCCCATGCCGCCCATCCCCCTGGGAGGATTCATTCTCATTGGGCCGCCCATGTTAGGATGTCCTGGAAAACATTATACAGAGATATTAAAGGGATAGTTCACCCAAAAATGAAAATTCTCTCATGATTTACTCCGGGCATCCCAGATGTGTATGACTTTCTTTCTTCTGCAGAACACAAAGTAAGTAATATTTCATCTCATTAGGTCCTCACAATGCAAGTGAATTGGTGCCCAAATTTTTAAACTCCAAAATCCACAAAAAGGGAGCATAAAGTAATCCATGACTCCAGTAGTTAAATCCATGTCTTCATGATATGATAGGTGTGGGTGAGAAACAGATACACTTTTAAGTAATTTTTATTATAAATTCTCCTCACTGCCCAGTAGGAACAGAAGAAGGAGAATGTAAATATTGATCTGTTTCTCACCCACACCTATCATATCGCTACTGAAGATATGGATTTAACCACCGGAGTTGTCTGGAGTACTTTTATGTGCTCTAGCATGGAATGGCACCCATATTCACTTACATTGTATGGATCAAAAGAGCTGAGGAATTCTTCTAAAAATCTTTGTTTCTGTTCAGCAGATGAAAGAACATCATACACATCTTGGATGGCATGAGGGTGAGTAAATCATGAGATATTTTAAATTTTCGGGTGAACTAACCCTTTAAGCATCTTAAATTATATGCGTAGCTATAATCTTTGTTTGTGTTCAGCAGATGAAAGAACGCCATACACATCTTTGATTGCATTAGGGTGAGTAAATGATGAGAGAATTTGAATTTTTGGGTGAAATAACCCATTAAGCATGCTATTATATATACGTAGATATTCATCAATTCATCAATCTGTTTGTCAATGGCTCTGTGGATATGATGTTTTGCAAAGAGAGAGGGTTAGAGAGAACCGAGACACTACCTTGTGGTCTGGTTGGGTCCAAACTGTTTGGCAGGAGTGGTTGTGGCCCTGGAACTCCTACAGGAGGCTGAGGAGGACACAAAGAGTAGAGAAATGATGGAAACGTAAGACAATTAACTGTTTTAAGGAAATCATATACACTGAAACATGAAACACCTGGCAGATTGGTGGTGTTTTAAGCCCTAGTGAGCTGCCCACCGAGACAATGTTTTTGGGTATCATAGGGACACTCAAATGTTTGAATCTTATACAGAACCTGAATTTTGATGGTATGGATCACTTATGCTGTCTGGGGTTGAGAACTGAGGAACTGCTCTAATTCAGAATTGGTTAAATGTTTTAATTTTTTGAGAATATAATTATTCATGATGTCTGTTCCATTAACAGCCCAACAACATCGGACATAAAGCAATAATAAAATGGACATAAATTTACAACATACTTATCAGAGCATCTGTAAACTTTCCACAATTAAAATGTTTGTCGCACTTTTGAAGTAAAATGGACCATTTTAAGGACAATTTGTCAATTTAAGGAAGTGATGTCTTTGTCCCTTGAACACTTAACACGATTAACGTTAAGATGATTGTCATAAAATATCTTTATTAAAATGTGGGCAATGTTGTTCTGTGGCTGGATGCTCTCTGGATACCTGGAACTAATGGAAAATAAGAGTTTTGATCTAAGAAAAAGCAACCACAAATGGACAAATGAACCACAACAGTGAAGAGAGACAGCTGAATACGTGCAGTACTAACAACTGTAGCACACATCTTATCTCCGGTGAACGACATTTATGCAAACTAATTTTAAGTTTGATAGGTAGTTTAGCTGGCTTCTATAGTCAGAATATTACTTTACAGGATCTAAAAGTGACTATAGATCGCTCCCATTATAATGAATGAAGCTACAAAAGTCATTTACTTTTACATTTAGTCATTTACTTCTACATTTAGTCATTTAGCAGACACTTTTAATCCAAAACGACTTAAAGCAGGAATATAACAAGCAATTTTTCACACAAAACAACATCTACTGTATCGAAATGCTAAGTTCTCAGAGTAGCAGAAATGTCCACAGGTCATGCAGACAGCTTCATTGAATGGCTTTATTCATTATAGTAGGAGCGATCCACTAAGGAAATAATTGTGAGCATCTAAGCTATGATGCAATTTCATTGCCTCTCTCACGTAGATGCTCAGTATCAACAACACGTCTGCATAAGTCACTTCAGGTAAACGTTTGATGTTCTTTGAGAAAATATATTAACTCAGTGCCTTATTTAAAGGATCCGGTAATGATACCAGAAATGCTTCAGGGTCAGTAGCGTTCTAATTCCTTTGCCACTGTTTACATACTCAAAATGGTCTATATGCCTTTTCGGTGTGCACTGAACATCTGAATGGATAAAAGTCTGCTTTGTCACATGTATAGTATAATAATATGACTTATTTGTGATTTGTCATTATGCCTAGAGGTACACTAGAGGTGTTTTCCAAACATTGCCCATTCTTTCTTTCTTTCTCAAAATTGAGAAAAGGACTGTTGATTGAATCATTAAGGAACCGGAATCGTCAAGTAGAATTGGTACCGGCAAAATTGTTGAACTATTTATGATTTCCATCCCTAATGATGTCCAAAAAGCAAAGAAGCGGGAAGAGATGTGTAAAAATTGACAAATTATTTTAGAAGATTTAATTAAATATCAAAGTGTGACTATACAGTTACTTTTCCATACCTGATTTGGCATGCGAAGAGTCGGCCGTGGTCCACCAGGGTACCGTGGAGACATGAAAGGCTGAAGGAAGGAAAAAACAAACAGAGCAAGAACGTTTGTAATTATCAACATGTAGGTCTATTTAAAATTAAAGCGAGAGCATTGTAAAGACCAGAATGAACGACTGCAGCAGGCCAGGCCATAGCAGATGAAATGGACAGACAGATGCACGAAGAGCACAAGCCAATGCAAGATGACATCAGATATGTACATTGGACATCTCTCTTTCTGTCCATCAAAATAGACTGCTTCCACTCGGCCTTTAATACATTCACACACACTCAAAGTATTTAAAAGGCCCTTAAGCTGTTTCCAAATATTCTGCCGTCAGACCTTAAATGGCTGAGCCGTGCACTTAGTTGCTTCTTTGGTCAGAAAGAAAACGGACCACAACATGTCAAATGGGGGCAGTATTGTGCCTACTCACTGATATACAAACCATTAGCTGTGTGGCTGTGCATTTGAGATGAAAACTGATCCTGCTTCTGTGGTCAAGGCCAGTGGACAGATACCAGAGAGACTTGTGCCGACTTTATGGTCTTTGTAGAGATATATTGCTGCTAAACACTAAACTGCTGTACAACAGTACTGCTCTAATACAGCAGTTTAGTGCAGGTTTGATGGTTTGTCTGTGTATCGGCGCAGACAAACATAATAATTCTATCATCATTTTCTCAACCTCATGTTATTCCAAAACCATAAGGCTTTCTTACTTCAGTGGAACACAAAAAAGAAATGTTAGATAGAATGATGCCTCAGTCACCATTCACTTTCATAGTATGGAAATGAAAATGAACAGTGACTAGAACATCTTCTGTGTTCCATGGAAGAAAGAAAGTCAAAAGGATTTAGAATAACATAAGTAAATAATGACAGAACCTTCATTTTATGGTGAAAAATCCCTTTAAGACTTCATGAAATCAACATTGCAGTTTTGTGACTTAATCCATTGGCTATGCACCTAGGCTAGGCGCAACGACTGTCGCTGCATCTTATTCAATTTATAGGAAAGATTTGTGCCAGTGCAACATGCAAGAGGTTGTGATTTGGAGAGCTTGTGCTATCTGTGGCCATGGACGCAAGCTGTGGGTGTATTGTATGTTACTGAAGTGCTGTAAATCATGATTTGCTATTTCCTGAGAAATTGGTCATTGTGCTAAAGACCCAAGTCTATTCTCATCACAAAGTCTAAACTCAGTTTACAACTCATTTGTACTTTGGGGATTCCACCAGCAAGTGGTAATAAAATTAATGTTCAAACTCTTGAATCCAAAACTTCTGAAGCGATATGATAGTTGGGATGAGAATCAGATCAATATCTGAGTCCTTTTTAACTTTAAATCTCCACCTTTGACCAAACCCGACCAGTAGGTGGCGATATACGAAGAACACGAATCACCAAAACACAAAAGAAGAATGTGGAAGACAGTGAAAGTGGAGATTTATGGTAAAAAAAAAGGACTTAAATATTTATCTGTTATAAATATCTGTTTCACACCTATCCCATCGCTTCACAAGATATGGATTTAACCACAGGGATTTATGGATATCTTTTATGCTGACTTTATGTGATTTTTGGAGATTAAAAATTCTGGTCACCATTCACTTGCATGGACCTACAGTGCTGAGATGTTCTTCTAAAAACTTTGATTTGTATTCTGCTGAAGAAAGAAAGTCACACATCTGGGATGGCATGTGGGTGAGTAAATGATGAGAGATTTTCATTTTTGGGTAAACCATCCCTTTAATATGGTGTTGTGTATCAGTAGATTAATATGATTAATTTGATTTACATTCTCTATAATTTAATGCATTTGCACTCACAAAAAGTATTTCCAATAAAACCACTTACTACTGACTAGAAATAGCAAGTAGCAAAATCATGGTTATCAACTATAATGTAAACTAAACACAGAAAAATAAATAAAGGATGAGCCTTCTGATATGTCCCGCTCAAACTCCCTGTTTCAATAGGAAATACGTCAAAATAGGACAGAAAACGCACTCCTCAAACGATTTCATGGGGTGATTTTCATGATTTGTATCTAAGGGTGTGGATATTCACATGTGAATTCAAGTGGGTATACGTGTGTTTTGTGTGTTTGTGAGGGTGCTGTGTGGCAGTAGGCTCTACAATATTAATGCGCTATAGAAAGGGGGGTCGGGGTGAGGGCCAGGAGAGGAGGCCCATCTCCAAGAACAAGGAGGAGACTGAATTATTTATCCTGTTCACTGGGAGTCAACTCTAGACATAGGGGGGATGGTGGGTATACAATCCCAATACACAAAAACAGAGGAAGAAAGAAAGAAAGAGAAAGAGAAGAGAAAAGAGGAATAGACAGAAAAGTCACACATCAGCTCCAAGTGAAACACTATTCCAGAACAGGACTCTCGGAGACAGTAACTCGGCTACATAAGCGGGTGTAATGGAAGGGTTGGACAGAATTATAAATAACAATCAAATTAAAAAGGGTTTACATTGCCTGAGTGAGTGTGTGCCAGTGTTTCCCACCATTTTCATGTGTGCAAGTGTGTTCAGTGATGATTTGTGAGGGTTGCTGTGTGTCTTACCTGGCCGTGTGGTCCCATCATTGGGTTGCTGGTATTGTGTGGGGGAGGCTGTGCGTGTGGTGACGGCTGCGAGCCGGGAGGCCCCTTTAAGAGAGAAAAGGGAGATGAGAGACGCACAGACGGCCTGCCAGCGAGGCCTGCGGCAACTGAGCCCCTTTACACATACATGACTAACACACAACTAACACAACTAAGACACAAATGCAACTGTCCGTACAAACATTTACTAATACTTAATTCTTTGGGGGAGTGACTCAAAGCTAGTATGTATAGTTTGATGAAAAATGGCAATTTATGAGAACTAAACTGCTAGCTATTATTTCTATTCTCAACAAAACATTGCATGATTTCACAGATCTGGTCAAGAGTTATGTTTTTCAATTATCTAAGACATGAATGACATCTCACATCGTGCGGCTTATGGAACGCAACAGTGCCCGCCCACTTTTCAGCCATCTTGTTTGCGGAAGTATTTTTCCTATTTCAACCTTCCATAGGGATTTCGTAAAGTATTTGATAAACAGAGTTCTAAGCCATGAACCAAACCAACCAGCTCTGACCTTCAGTTTTCTCATCAGACAAATCAAATATGGGCTGCAAACTCCATTGACTACCATTGTTTTTTGAAGTCACACAAAATTCACCCAAAACCAAAATATACCCCCCAAAAAAAGTTCTATTTTTTCTAATAAATGTATTTCTAAAAAACATGTTCAAGGAAGAAATAATGAAATGCATAATCAATCTCTATGCTTGAGTCTCTGAGGTTTAAAGTCATTCATTTTAAGTATACAAATCTATTGCAAATTAAATAAATACATATGTATGTGCGTGTAGTAGTTTGAGAGTGTAGGGAGACAGACTTGATTGTGTCATTCACAGTGAGTTGTGGGAGTGCCCAATTGCTGCATAGCTATTTAGTGTGATTTGTTCGTCTATAGAAAAAACTGTGGGATTTTTTTTCTCTGTAACCCAACTGTTGTGATCTATATTGGAGAGAATTGCTATTACTTTTCTAAGTGATCATCATTCTAATGGTTTTCAGCAGGCAAACAATAAAACGAGCAAAAAATCCCATAGAAATACATTGAAGGAGGGACCTAGGCCATATCTAGGGACCAGAATATTGTAGACACTTGGGGGTGGGCTCTTTTGACTTGGGTCAGTAGGAAACCACTAAGTATGGCAAGCCGTTTTAACATTTAATCATTTTAACCTACTAGTCTCTATTTTCAGGCTACTAGTGCTTATTTTTTAGATACTAGTATCTATTCCATTAAGTACTAGTACTTATTCATTAGCTACTAGTGCTTATTCTTTAGGTACTAGTGCCTTTTCTTTAGATACTAGTACTTATTCATTAGATACTTGTCCTTATTTATTAGATACTTGTGCTTATTCCAATAGTGTCTAGTATTTAATTATACCCAACTTGTTAAGAAAAAATAGAACTAGTGCTTATTTTTTAGTTACTAGTAACATTTTAGATCAAAGATATCCTTACCTTAATAGATACTAGTACTATTTAAATAATCAGTATGCAAATAATATGTTGAATATTAATGAACCAACTGCATATTAAGGGGAGATGACAGGAAACGGAAGGAGAAGAGGAGGAAGAATTAAGGTGCAACATGTCGGAGGTTGTTGAACAAATTCGCAGAAAATGCAGTCATGTAGAAAGAGCACATGGACATGGAATCTTAGGAAGCGCACATCTGAATGCCATTGATTCGACTTTATTGACTTTAAGAAGAATTGAAGGCGTTTATTGCTGTATTTTGGTTAATTTTTGGTGTGCGCCAGAAAGATGTTCAAAGAGACCGAGACGCGCTAAAGCATGTTTTCTTTATTTTTCAAAGGCATGACATGATTTGTAGTCATTTTGAATGTACACAAATAAAAATATACATTTTACTCTTTCGAATGATGTCATATTATCTGTATGACTAATGACAGTGTA
Source organism: Xyrauchen texanus (assembly GCF_025860055.1). Classification (NCBI taxonomy): domain Eukaryota; kingdom Metazoa; phylum Chordata; class Actinopteri; order Cypriniformes; family Catostomidae; genus Xyrauchen; species Xyrauchen texanus. The sequence goes on along the minus strand of NC_068281.1, from coordinate 11,202,490 downwards.
TTAAGTTATTTCCCTGAGGAACAAATCCAGTGATGGCGCAGCGCCGCACGCTCACACAATATTATCAGTTCACTTCTGGCATGGCATTGCAACACGATGTCGAAAGTGCGTAGACTATCTATACCACAACTTTAATTTCTCGTGCCATGTATAGGCCTACGCCAAAATATATATATATTTTTTTTTGCGTGCATATGCTACGCACTGCAAATCTCTTGGGATTAGGGATGTGGAGTGCGTGCGTAGGCTGTATTACAGTAGCCATATCATATGCACGCGAAAACTGCGTATCATATAGCTAGGCCTACATGCAAAAACTATTTTTGGTGTATAAATGGCACGATAAATTACATTTGTGGTATAGTTACGCACTTTCATGAGACCACATAAAACAGTCAACAAAACATAAAAAGTTGCTTAATTTAATTTGTCAGCCTAAAATATAAAGGCTGTGCCTGTTAGTCAAACTCATATCCCTTGATGTGAAGTTGCGGATTTAGCCTATGTTGGGACTCGACTTTATATTAATAGATGCAAATGTTACATTGCAAATATGGAAACTTTTGGACCGAATGAGAGATCGCTGAACCCAACGTGCGTACAATTTCAGTTTCGATACAAATAAATTCGTTTAGCCTTGGCGTTTAAATAGGCTAAATGTTGTTTGTAATAAAGAGCACAAAAGGCTTTAGGCTACTGTATATTTTTTATTATAGCCTACATGGCTACTTATTTTTTAAATCTTGTTTTCTGAATACCATTTATTGAAGGATTTGTCATAAAGTAAGGGAAGTAAAATTCGCATAGCCTACATGTTTATTGTGTTTACAATGTTAAGGTTGTATTTTATTTACCGGCCTTTTACACTATTGCTGAATAGGCTAATAAAAAAACGTATTGGAACTGTGAACTAGTAACTCAGTCACCTTGTGAAATCTTACCAAATCTGTCGTGAAATAACCCAAGCAGACCAAAATGACAAGTTATTACCTTTATGAAAATCTTGTGTTGCAGACCTGTGTGCGAGTGAGCAGTATAAAAAAATATAATAATGAATAGGCATGTAGCCTAATATAGTGGATGCTACTTTAATTTTGACATTCAATCGCATATCAGACGCAGACTATCCAAATTTTTTTATGTGAATTATGAATGCTCTCCTAAAGTCACAATCTCTGGATTGTGGTTGTTTGGCTGGTAATTATGAACCGGTTGTTTGGATTTTATTATTGGCAGTTAAGTCTTTAGTATGGTCTATATGTAAAAGTCATATTAAACGCATCTTTTCTCCTCTTAACCAATCAGCTTCTTCTATTGCCGTAGTTTAGCCTGCATTACCATATGAACTCTGATTGGATGGCTGAGAGTACTCATGTTTATGTAATAATCTGCTTGAAAGACGATATCTCCAAATATTTACTTACTAGTTCCTTATGAGGTTGAAGATATCTGCAAATTAATAGATACTAGTAGTTATTCTGTTTTGATATCATCTATTAATTTATGACTAGTAAGAATTCCAATTTTGACTAGTATCTCTTTAAATATTACTAGTACTTATTCATTAGATACTAGTACTTATTCATTAGATACTAGTACCTATTAATTAGATACTAGTACTTATTAATTAGCTACTAGTACTTATTCAATAGATACTAGTTCCTATTATACTAGTATTTATTCCAGATGTTACTAGTAACTATTCTTATCTTACTAGTCACAACTGCTTTTTTACTAGTCTTATGTTATGACTAGTCAGAACAGCCACTGTATAGTTCAATTAAAAATCTTACTAGTAAAATAAAAAATCTTACTAGTAACATTTGGAATAAATACTAGTATCTAATAAATAGATACTAGTATCTATTGAATACGTACTAGTATCTAATGAATAAGTACTAGTATCTAATGAATAAGTACTAGTATCTATTGAATGAGTACTAGTAGCTAATTGATAAGTACTAGTATCTAATTAATAGGTACTAGTATCTAATGAATAAGTACTAGTATCTAATGAATAAGTACTAGTATCTAATGAATAAGTACTAGTAGCTAATGAATAAGTACTAGTATCTAAAAAATAAGTACTAGTATCTAAAAAATAAGTACTAGTACCTAAAGAATAACTACCAGTATCTAATATATATGTACTAGTCACAATTGGAATAGATACTAGTCAGAACTGAATAGTTGATATCTAAATGACAGATCCCCATAGAAGTCAATGGCAAAAAAAATTTTTTTGTTACTAGTGACTATCGAAATAAGTACTAGTATCTAATGAATAAGTACTAGTATCTAATGAATAAGTACTAGTATCTAATGAATAAGTACTAGTAACTAATGAATAAGTACTAGTAACTAATGAATAAGTACTAGTATCTATTGAATAAGTACTAGTAGCTTATTGATAAGCACTAGTATCTAATAAATAGGTACTAGTATCTAATGAATAAGTACTAGTATCTAATGAATAAGTACTAGTAACTAATGAATAAGTACTAGTAACTAATGAATAAGTACTAGTATCTATTGAATAAGTACTAGTAGCTTATTGATAAGCACTAGTATCTAATAAATAAGGACTAGTATCTAATGAATAAGTACTAGTATCTATTGAATAAGTACTAGTACCTAAAGAATAAGCACTAGTATCTGTTGAATAAGCACTAGTACCTAAATAATAAGCACTAGTCGCTAATGAATAAGTACTAGTACTTAATGGAATAGATACTAGTATCTAAAAAATAAGCACTAGTAGCATGAAAATAGAGACTAGTAGGTTAAAATGATTAAATGTTAAAACGGCTTGCCATAGAACACCTTGGCAACACAAAATCACCCAGCACACCCTAGCAACCACATTGTAATTAGGACTGGGTAAAAATATTGATTTTGATGCGTCGCAATCTTCATTTGAAAAATCTTGATATTGATTCTTTACCTTTAGTGAGAGTAAAAGTTTGGTTGGACTCATTCCGTGTCCAAAGACAAGATCCTCGCACTCAATTTGTCATTGAATAATGTCCCTTTCAGCACCGTTTCTTTACAATCAGTTGTTGATCAAAAACAACCAAAAAGAAACATTTCATTCCAATCATGCATAGCACGGATGAGGTGCAGCCTCATTTGAGTCCTCTCTTGTTAAGATGCAAACATTAACAGACGGTGTTTACAGAAATGCAGTTTTTTTTTTAAATGCAGTTTTAGCACGTGTTCAAAATAGGGTATAATAGAATATTGTCAACAAAAATTTTCGTTGTCGAACAGTTGTTTGATCTCATTTAATGTAGCATGAGATCACATTAAACTCTAATGATGACGCGTGACAGCAGCACAGCAGTTCACGCCTGACTGAGAAGAAGAATTACACAGATCAGTCCAGATGCACTTTCCAAACAGCTTCTGGTGATGCAGATCACAAAGTATGAGGAAAAATACAAAGTAAATAAATACAGAAGCACTCTCGTTGTGGAATAAGCTGCCACTCCACTCCGCTGAAGCAAAACCTGCATGTCGAGCGTCTTTAAAGGAATCACCCTGACGTTACATCTTAAGCAGCATATTTGATATTTAGACTTGCTTTTAGAGAATAGATCCTGAATATAAGTATTCTGCTTATTAAAGATAAATTCCCTTAAAACAAGTCTAAATATCTTATATGTTGCTTCTCAATTAAATGTATCGTGTTTTATTGATTTTTAGATGTTTTCCATTTAAAAATAAGACAAAAACACTTGATAACACTAGGATTTTTGGTTTGTGCAGTGAATTTCTTTACTGAATTAAACTTGATTTCCCCCCTTTAATTCAGTGCATGTCATTAAAAGGTATTTTTAAAAGATTATTTTTTTTTTAATACACGTTTAACACAACCTTTAAGTCAGGATAAAAGATAAGAATAATCAGTTAAGAGCTAATGACTAATCGTTAGATTAATTGATTATCAAAATAATCGTTAGTTGCAGCCCTAGTTAAAAAAAAAATCCATGCAAATTACTATAAATAATACAACCTATGCAACAATAAACATGTAACAAATTATAATATGTGTAAACAAAATATCATATTATTGATGGAATGCATGGATTTGCTCATTTAAAAAAAAGCTCAAATGTGACCGAAATGATGAAAAACTTAATAAAATATACTTAGTAATAACATTTATTTTTGTAATGTCCCTAGTTAAAAGGTCTCCCCCTGTGTAACTAACAGCATTAGCTGGGACAAACGTTTTCATATGCAAGCAAAATGGACATTATAACTCAAATACACCCATATGAATCGATATCGAATCAAAATCGAGAGCAAGTGAATCAGAATCGAATCAGGAAATCTGTATCAATACACATCCCTTGTATTGATACAATGCAATGTGCTACAAACATTCAGAATATCTTAGCAACCATATAGCAATGCCCTTGCAATCACCTACAACACCACAGCATATTGTAGTGAGTTTTGCACGTCAAAAACGTTTTGTTTGCATAGCAATAGTATATTTATGAATTCTCATTTAACTTCCCACTGTACATGACTACTGCACGGCTGTGCCATTTGTGAAATTTTTAATGCAGCCCATTGAGCTCAAGTCCAAAATGGTTCTATTAGGAGCAAGACAAATTATAGATAATAACTATGATACACAAGTGTGATTTTCTCTCTCCCTCTCTCTCTCTCTCTCTCTCTCTCTCTGACCATCAACACTGAATGAGAGACATATAACATTATTGATCCTGTGCACCTATCACAGGTCCTTACAGAATCCTGTCTGACCAACCACGCTCGCTCTACAGTCCCACCTCATTGAGAGGTGACTGGCAGGATCTCAGAAGAATGATTTATAAAATCACTTCCAACTTCACTGAAAAGATAATAACCTGCCACTAACTGGCACGCCTATCAACAGAGAGCCCTTCAATCTCCATTCACCAGCCCTAAAGGGGCAGTCAGCATGAATGACGGAAGCAAGACAGCTGCAATAGCTCTCGTCAGCCACTTGGGGGCAGTGTTAACAAAGCAAACCTCTTAGCAGCGAGACATGTTCATATATCTCACAGCAGCACAACATTACTCATCTATTTATTTGTATAAGGATAGAACATATTTTTTATTTGACATAAAAACAGCTAGCAAAATATAATGATCAGATGCACAAGACCTTATGTTAACTATTTCAAACATGTCCATGCAGCAATTCTCAAGGTTCCCACAGCAATTTTTTCAGTTGTTTGTTACAACTGGATTCATATTTATAATCCATTTTGGGTCAGGGTAAGGGTTATCCATTTTTATATTTCAATTGGATATAAAATTTCATGGGACCACGAGAATCCTGAATACTGATATCTGTCTACAGATAAATCAGCAGTGTGTGTGGTACAAATCAATGAAGTGTGTAATAAATGTCTAAGTTCCCCAAAAGACAATAAATAGGTTGAGAGCTCTTCACAAGAAGACAACAGATGTTTTGAGATTTGTTTTGTATGTTTTCTTTTCTTTCGAGTGTGTGTATACGGTGCGGCTGTGACTCACTCTTATTACCACCTCTTGACCTTTGGTCAGCGTTCAGACCTCAGACAAGCCCTCCTGCTGGTTTCGGAACAGATGAGGAAACCATCCACCAAACACTACCGGAAAGCTCTGTGCTGATGACTAGAGCCACACAGACCACAGCCACAAAACAACAGAGTAAAACACTGACCCACCCACATCAAGATAAAAACATGGCTACTAAAACATTCCTGAGTAAGATACAGAAAATTTGCTGTGGCCGAGCAGTTTGTATACGTGCTTTGACAGATTGTGTTGTGGTGCTCATGTGCACGACGCGGGTTCTAATTTTATTGTGAGGTTTTCCGGTGGCATTCCTACCTGTTTTTCCCCATAATTTGCTCTCCTCTTAATATTGTCTGTAAAAATGTAAGTGACAAATAGGCTTCCAAAAATTAAAAAGTTTCTTTACTGATGTTCTCTGATTTACCTTTTCAGTTGTTTGTGATCACTGAATAAGGATGTTTGAAATCATGAAGATTCCGACCGATTTGCTAATTAATCATTCATAACAGTTTGTGAATCATTTCAACTGATTCAGTGAAAAGAACCAACTCAAATCTAGGTATGGGCATTGACACATATTTCCCAAATAGATTCTATTCTGATTCACAAGCTCACTCTTCGATTAGATTCCGATTCGATATCGATTCATATGCATGTATTTCAGTTTTAACATCCATTTTGCTTATATATGAAATAAATTCTCTCCCAGCTAATGCTGTTAACTATACAGGGACCTTCTAACTAGGTACATTATGAAAATACAATTTTACAATTTTGTTTCATTTACATTTTTGCTTTTTAAAAATGAAGAAATACATGCATTCCATCCAAAAATATGATATTGTAAATATTATATTTTGTTACATGTTTCTTGTTTAGTTGCATAATTTATACTTTTTAAAAGTATTTACATTGATTTGTTGAACACATGCTTAAAGCCTGTACTGTCTCTTTAAGAAAACCGGCATTTCTGTAAAAAGTGTCTGTAAATAAGTGTATATTAGATCCAATAACCAACAATACAATCTTATCGATACAACACGTAAATATCGATATAGACATTTTTTTAAAGATGCTCATTTATTGTTTTGTTTTTCTTTGTCTTCTTGGAATCAATACAAATTTTAATCTTAAAAGATGCACCTTTATTTTAATATTCTCATGTCAGCCACGTCCGTACGCATTTCCGGCGATGAAGCAACCTTATAACATTCATTTCACTTTGAACGCTAAATACGCTTTTCTTGTGGGACAAGGATGTGCGCAGGATCTGTGAAGCCAATTTGCACTCTGCTATCCGTGTGCACGCGTCAACTGGGCTTCTGCGAAACGTGAGCTCCAGACCAGTGACAGGATCAAACGTGAACACGTTAATCGGGCGCTCCTTAAAATGTGAGTTCTCATGACAAACGCAGAGTGGCTCACATGTGCGATTAATTCAGGCTTCCATCGACATCTTTGCGCATGCGACCCATTACAATTTTACATGAGAATTTTCTATGTAAATGTACCATGGAGAAATTCAACCATCATGTGAAGTGTTTTGACAACATTGACATTCTGAACAGCGCTAACAAGGGAAAGATAAATCAACTGCTTCCCAGCACTAGCATCTACACATCAACACCCTTACTAAAATTTATCCCAGTTAACTGTAACAGAATGTTTCATTAAAACTGTGGAAGTTATAGCCAATAAAACCACGGATAGCAGGAAACATGTCATTGGTATGAAAGTACTTTGAATTGGATTAAACTGAAAAATAAGCTGCAATCAAACGATTAATGATCACTTGTGTGTGACGTTATTTTTAGTTTTAATATCTGTATAATTTTTTTCAACATCTGAAGTACCTTATTTTGTTGTGGATGTCCCAATGTGGATACTAAATTTGCACTTTTCAGAGAGCTCATTAAAATATTCAAATTATATTTTGGTTGCATTTGAGGGCAAAAACAAAATGTAATTGATTGTGTAAAATAGGCACATAATATCGATCGCAGGGCCCTGACTCATATCAAAACGAAATCGGATCGTGACAGACTTTGACCTATTGGCAAATATCGGATCGCAGGCCAAGTGAATCGATATAAGAACGTTTCATGATCAAACGTCCGATTTACACCCCTACATATTATCAAGAGAGGACTGGCTTTAACTCATCCCTGACATTTGTCGTTAGAATTAAATGTTTATGTTTTGTTAGTTTTGATCAACAACTGACTGTAAAGAACAGACAGGGTATTAAAAGAGTCATTATTCAATGGCAGATGGATTGCATGGATCTCATCTTTGCACACAGAGAATGAGTCAAATCAAACTTTTACTCTCAATGC